>NC_090926.1:1279894759-1280196020 GCF_040938575.1 Ambystoma mexicanum | reverse complement strand
CTTTAACGCCTGCTTTTTGCAGGCGTTAAAAACCAACCCGCTAAGGGACCTCGGAGCTAATTACGGCACCGCAAAATTGCGGTGCCGTAATTAGCGCCTTCCCCATTCCCATAGAGCCCTATGGGGCTGAAATGGGAATGGGGAAGGGCAATGGCGGAAGGGGGATTTACCGCCCCACCAACCTTGGAATGGGGCGGTAAATCCCCTTTCCGCCAAGGCGGTGCCGGTAATTTACCGGCATGGTCCAGGGTGCTAATAGCACCCTGGATCACCGCCTTCCGTGTAATGAGGCCCATAGTGTGGGACCTGTTATAGGCCCTGTAGGTACAGCTGGTAAGGCAGACAGAGGACCAGGGGAGACAGTTTCGTTAGCCTCTCCTTCCTCTTCAGCCTCTTCATCACTATCATCAGAACTTTGATTTAGATCAACACCATTACTGTTATCTACTTTTGCTGGAGAAGTTGGTTCCTCTGAACCAGTACCCAGACTTTGGTTTTCCAGCAATCCCGCATCAGTTCTACTTTCTTGCCTCTTACAGAAAGATTCTCTTGTCTACAGAGAGCTCGTAAACTCTCAGTATTTTCACCTGACAAGGATTCTTGACTGTAAACTGCCATAGTAGACATGTTTTTGAAAGTTGCTTTTTAGTGCTAAGCTTTGTGGTTAGTTATCCTAAAGTGTTGAAAAGCACTCTAAACTGTATACTCGATACAAATCCCACCACTGTACACCAGTGTTAGGCGGAAACCTGTGCAGTTCCCTCTGGGAGCACTGTAAAAGATTTAGGAATACAGGTGTTTGGCAGTAAACCCACTTGGTAGCAGTCTGTACCACACAGGTTCACTTGGTAGCTGTGGCTGAGCAGTCAGACTTCCCTCAAGAAGAGTTAGGCAGTATGTGGAGTATACAAAATAGTCAATTTACACAGTAGAACAAGCAAACACGGAACAGAGCTTCGGTGTAAAGATATATAGTTATTTATTTATAAAAACACATCTATGAAAAACACACTGGCACTAATACGGCAAACAACTTCAAGCACAATTACTATAAGTAAATCAATCCCCCTAACAATAGTTCGACAAGTCTAGGTTCAACGGCACCACTTATTTGCAGACAGAGGTGAATGCTTTAACCTAGATGGCACTCAAGTATTCGTTAGGACGGGAGAGAAAAGGCAGGGTATGAAACCAAATCGGTACCAACACTTTTACGAAGCAAATGCAAGGCCCGTAAGGCAGGGTCTACTGTGGATCGCAAAGTTCGAGGCCAGGCCCACTCGGAGAGAGGCAAGGCGATATGTCCCAAAAAGTATCACAGTGGAAATGCACTTCAAGTCTTTGTCGCAAATTGTCACAGAAAGATTGGACCAGTTCAGAACAGAAAGTTAAGAAGGCTTGGAGGCGACCCAATGGAGAGACGAGAATTAAGACACCTCACGCTAACCGTCACAAGGGAAGCCAGACGGACACGGTACCTGGTATGTGGAGAGACAGCTCCGGCGGGGGCAGTTGTTCCTGGTGGTGGATGCAAGTCAGGGCTTTGCCAAGGGAAGAGATGCTCTCGTCGTCGAAGGAAAGTTGAAGATCGTTGCACCACCAGGGAAGAGACCAGCCGCGGAGTGCTCCCTCACAAGGCACCACCTTTTGGTCGCGGTACTGGTTAGTGGCTATCCGGTTGCCGGGGTGCTCAGCACGGGCAATTCGACCACTACGCCCTGGAAGCGAAGAAAAAGCAAAGGGGACTGGTTCTTCCCACCAGTCAGGGGAAGAAGACTCTCCAGCCGGGAGATCTCCTCTGTCGTTGGGAAGTGGTGAGTCGGTTCAGCAGGGCTCCACCGGAGGTGTCGTCGTTGCAGGTCGGCTCAGCTTCACCCTAGTCGGATTCTTAGGTCCTGTGGCGACTTCTGAAGATCCAGTCCCAAAAGCCCTGCTTTTATGCAGAAAACCCCCATTCATTCAGCCTAGCTGTCAATCAAAACACGCTAAGTGGTGAGCGGGGTGGCTCACCACTTGGGCCAATCACACCAGAGTGCGACTTGAGTTGGCAAGGCAACTCAGTCCAGGGTGCCTAAACCCCCTCCCACACTCCTTGTGGTACCCAGACAGGATGGCACCACTTTTGAGGGCCTCTGTGCAGAAACCCGCCAAAAGTGGAACAAAGGGCTCAACCTTTGGTTTAGGAGTCACAGAGACGAACACAAACGTCATTATAAAAACCGAGTTCTGGCAGAAAATACCAACCGATAGATTTATTTAAGATAAATAAACCGGTGGTATGTTAGAGATTAACAAGAAAAAGTATTAACCTCCAACAATGGGAAGAATCCCATAGGGCCTCATTACACGGAAGGCGGTGAGCCATGGCGCTATTAGCGCCATGGCTCATGCCGGTAAAATACCGGCACCGCCTTGGCGGAAAGGGGATTTACCGCCCCATTCCAAGGTTGGAGGGGCGGTAAATCCCCCTTCCGCCATTGTCCTTCCCCATTCCCATTTCTGCCCCATAGGGCTCTATTGGAATGGGGAAGGCGCTAATTACGGCACCGCAATTTTGCGGTGCTGTAATTAGCTCTGAGGTCCCTTAGCGGGTTGGTTTTTAACGCCTGCAAAAAGCAGGCGTCAAAGCACCAACCCGCTAAGGGACCTCGTAGTAAGGCGGTAATGGTTAACGGTCACCGTTACCATTAACGGTGGCCGTTAACCATTACCGCCTTCCGTGTAATGAGGCCCATAGAGTTATATTCGGGGTCGAATATAACAAGTAGTTTCCACTGCCACCAGCCAAAACTCGACGAGGGGGGACGGGACAGTACCCCCTCGAATAACAGACCCAGGGGTAATCGAATTACCCCTACTAGTACGTCCACAATAGGATGGTTTGTACTAGTTCTGTTAGTAAATTTAGGTCTAGTAAAGCCAATGGTGACTTTACATGCCCTGGGAGACAGTAGTCAGTCCCAGGGTATGGAGTCTATGGTGGGGATCCTCTAGGATGAGAACCTATGGAGTAAAAGACCCCATAGCCCATAGAACACATTGACATTCAAAGGAATTAACCACATTCATGTCCAAGAGTGGGAGAGAAAAGAGTCTCACTCTTGGCAGGATGGACAAAAACAAACTCCAGAAATCCAGCAAAGCTGCTGGGGGACTCACTAGGTTAGGAAATTCAGCCTAAACAGAGAATTCTCCCTAACAGCCTTTCTTTCACACATGCTTGTGTACTTGTCTTACAGAGGGTTGTGCCTGTCCCACAGAGTGTTCTATGTATCCCACTGGATGTCTGGCTGGTCCGCAGGTACTTGAGTGTTGCACAGGATGTCTTCCTCTGCAACAGTGTGTCCTGCCTGTTCCACAGGGTTGCGGGTGTCCAGATTTGTCAAAGTGAAAATCGGGACAGGACATAAATATAAATAATAGATATAGAAGAAAGACACAAGCCTGAACCTAAATTAAGTGATAGATAAAATGAGCATATACCGAGATAGACAAGCAGCTCGAATAATGGGTGTGTGTATATTCTTATGTAGCCCTTGTTTCCTGGCCCAAACCCAAGCCAGGGAGCCTCCATTCTGGCCTAGGTTAGGGACAGTTCCCATGGAAACCACCAGCTCCACCCCTCCGCCTCCGCTGGGTAGGGCTGGGTAGGGCGGGGCGCTGCATTTGCTAAATAAAATCGCTGTTAACAGGAGATGGGCTTCACCCCGAGTTCTTAGATCACTGAGGGACACAGACACCAGAGTGAATTTTATAGGGATCCCAACGGTGAACCCCTCTTTATTTACGAAGCACAATTATCCTTGAAACCTTTTGCTGTTGCTAGGAGTCCCCTGGCGTGAGCACCAACTCACTGGGGACCTGCTACGTCAGCTCACCCTTCCTTGGAGGGATCTCCGGGAGCCCAAGGGTCAGTCTTTCGCAACAGACCGCCTACCTAAACTCAGGTACCACCCACATGGAGTGTGAGGTGAGAGGGTGGCCTATGTGGGTGTTCCCATCCTGCTAGGCAGCCTCAAGCAGGCTGCCACCCTATCCCACTACCTCACGCCAGAGTATCTCCCCTCTACACCCTTTTTTAATTCATGGTGATATGTGTATTTAACTTCCTATGATATGTAATGTGGGAATTTAATAATGTATTGAGAAATGCTTTAATGAAGTATAAATGTTTTTTGTCAATGTGTTTAAGGCTTGTTTAACAACCAAGTCACAAAATAACTTTTAAATCTACTTAACATACCCGGGGGCTACTGTGCTGGGTAGCCCGGTGCTTTATCTTCACCACTCCAGCCTGCGGGGTGGGCACCCCCTTCTCTGCTCTTCACTTCTCGTGCTGCTCGCATACACAGCCCGGGAGGACTTCTTTGAAGGGCACACCTCGCTGGCTTTGAGGCGGGCCGCCTTTGGCATTGCTGGGCAGCCTGGTCTGGGCCACCCTCCACACGGTCTGGGCTGGTCTTCTTTGGCCCCGGCAGCACCTGGCACGCTGTCTGGGCCCTGGCTACTTAGGGGTCCGTCCAGTCTGATCCCAAGGAGGGCTGGCAGCTGCACCTGCCGGGTTCGCTGAGTTGCCCCTTGCATCCGCAGCTGGGCCTCCAGGTTCAGTCTCAGGGGTTCTCCACGCACTTCCTGGTGCCATTCTATGGAATTAGGCCCTGGGGGCTGCTCGAGGCAACAACCCAACCCCTCCACCCCGGTAAGTCTCTCCTCTTCTCGTCTCTATTTTCTCTCCTCTCTTCAACTGTTTTTCCCAACTGTAACTTTTTTAAAAATCCTGCTGGCTTCATTTCTCGCCCGTGCGCAGCCCATTCTTGGTGGGCGGATGGACTCTTCCGAAAAACACATACACACCCAGACACAGAGAAATAGAAAAAAAACACCACTCTATGTATCTGGGTGCCTGCCTCTTTATATATAGGTGTTCCCTTAGGGGACAAGCACATAGCCCCTACTAGCCGTCTCCGTGGGGCCACGGGCTGCACTCAGTTCAGTGGTCTTTGGTGTCATGTCGGACTTACTGCAGGTGTTGCATGAATGCAGTGCTTTTGACACACAGGGTACAGTCATGATGGTAAACTCGGATGCAGGCATGCTCAGTCCGCTGTACCGGGACACTGGATTATGAGCGTACACTCCGGGTTCTCCTTCCTCTTACACTCCATCCCCGAGCCTCACTTCTGTCTGTCCTCTCTCCGTCAGGTATTCCATTCCTTTTCCAGGCTGTGTGCAACCCCACCTGGGAAGCAACAGGGCGCTGTGCACAGGGGACGCACCTATAGAGTTACAGGCAGGCTCCAGGGGTGGCAAAGGCAGCTGGGATGGGGAGGGCAGTCTGGGAGGAGGGTTTCTCCAGAGGGGCGGAGTGAACAGTGGTTGGCGAGGTGTTCTTTAAAGAGTAGGGTCCAGAAGTGTAGGTTGTGTTGGTAACTTGTTTGGGTGCACATGACTCTCTCCTTCATCTTGCATGTTCCTTTCCTTGCATTCTCTCTCTCCAATTATAGTCAGTCTTCTGAGAGTTAATAGCTTACTCAAAGCTGTAAATCCCAAGATTCCAACTATGTATGTCCTTCCCAAACTTCACAAAGATTGTGAGACCCTACCTGAGAGTGGACCCATCATGGGCGGCACAGGATGGCGATGGAGCACCGTATATTCATGTGGAGGTTCACAAGTGCCCATCGCATCTAAGAGACTTGCTGCATATTCTGCAGTTTCTGGAGAAAATAGTCTGATATCCAGAGTATCGACTAGTAACTTTCTATACCTCCATCGCACACGATCTCGCCCTAAAGTCATTGACTTCAGCTATGCTAACACATCAGCTACAAACCTAATTAATCTTCAGATGATCAGAGATATTATACCATCAAATTAAAGGAATAGCTATGGAGGAGGTCTATGCCCCGGCCCTAGCCAATTTGTTCATGGGCCGTTATGAAAAGACACATTCTCTGACAAATGAACAGTACTTGAATAATGTAATTGCCTTGTACCGTTACATTGACGACATCCTCTTGATTTGGCAGGGCACAGAAGAAGACCTGGTCCAATGTGTTCTCTTTCTCAACACTAATCATTTTGGCATAGATTTGACAAGCACTTCTAATCGAAAACAAGACACACTTTTTAGAACTTCATATTCATGTGGAAGGGAACAAGCTGCGATCCTAAACTTACCGCAAACCAATAGAGGTCAATTCTACTCTCCACTCCACCAGCTGTCACCAGAGTATCATTGAGAATATCCCAATAGGTGGATATATATGGGAACAAGCTGCGATCCTAAACTCACCGCAAACCAACAGAGGTCAATTCTAGTCTCCACGCCACCAGCTGTCACCAGAGTATCATTGAGAATATCCCAATAGGTGGATATATATGGGAACAAGCTGCCATCCTAAACTCACCGCAAACCAACAGAGGTCAATTCTAGTCTCCACGCCACCAGAGGAGTATCATTGAGAATATCCCAATAGGTGGATATATATGGGAACAAGCTGCGATCCTAAACTCACCGCAAACCAATAGAGGTCAATTCTACTCTCCACTCCACCAGCTGTCACCGGAGGAGTATCATTGATAATATCCCAATAGGTGGATATATACGGGAACAAGCTGCGATCCTAAACTCACCGCAAACCAACAGAGGTCAATTCTAGTCTCCACGCCACCAGCTGCCACCAGAGGAGTATCATTGAGAATATCCGAATAGGTGGATATATATGGGAACAAGCTGCGATCCTAAACTCACCGCAAACCAACAGAGGTCAATTCTAGTCTCCACGCCACCAGCTGTCATCAGAGTATCATTGACAATATCCCAATAGGTGGATATATACGGGAACAAGCTGCAATCCTAAACTCACCGCAAACCAACAGAGGTCAATTCTAGTCTCCACACCACCGCTGTCACCGGAGGAGTATCATTGAGAATATCCCAATAGGTGGATATATATGGGAACAAGCTGCGATCCTAAACTCACCGCAAACCAACAGAGGTCAATTCTAGTCTCCACGCCACCAGCTGTCACCAGAGTATCATTGGGCCTCATTACGACCATGGCGTTGGACCATGGTGCTAATAGCACCATGGTCCATGCCGATTACTTATCGACTCCGCCATGGCGGAATGGGGAATTACCGCCCCATTCCGAGGCTGGCGGGGCGGTAATTCCCCATGCCGCCATGGCCCCTCCCCATTCCCATTTTTGCCCCATAGGGCTCAATGGGAATGGGGAAGGCGCTAAGTACGGTGCCGAAAATTGCGGCACCGTACTAAACACCAAGGTCCCTTTGCGGGTTGGTTTTTAACACCTGCAAAAAGCAGGCGTTAAAGTCTCCAACCCGCAAAGGGACCTCGTAATCAGGCGCTAAGGGATTACCGGTACGGGTACCCTTACCAGTACCAGTAATCCCTTAGCGCCAGGGTCGTAATGAGGCCCATTGACAATATCCCAATAGGTGGATATATATGGAAACAAGCTGCGATCCTAAACTCACCGCAAACCAACAGAGGTCAATTCTAGTCTCCACGCCACCAGCTGTCATCAGAGTATCATTGACAATATCCCAATAGGTGGATATATATGGGAACAAGCTGCGATCCTAAACTCACCGCAAACCAACAGAGGTCAATTCTAGTCTCCACGCCACCAGCTGTCATCAGAGTATCATTGACAATATCCCAATAGGTGGATATATATGGGAACAAGCTGCGATCCTAAACTCACCGCAAACCAACAGAGGTCAATTCTAGTCTCCACGCCACCAGCTGTCATCAGAGTATCATTGACAATATCCCAATAGGTGGATATATATGGGAACAAGCTGCGATCCTAAACTCACCGCAAACCAACAGAGGTCAATTCTAGTCTCCACGCCACCAGCTGTCATCAGAGTATCATTGACAATATCCCAATAGGCGGATATACATGGGAACAAGCTGCGATCCTAAACTCACCGCAAACCAACAGAGGTCAATTCTAGTCTCCATGCCACCAGCTGTCATCAGAGTATCATAGACAATATCCCAATAGGTGGATATATATGGGAACAAGCTGCGATCCTAAACTCACCGCAAACCAATAGAGGTCAATTCTAGTCTCCACGCCACCAGCTGTCATCAGAGTATCATTGACAATATCCCAATAGGTGGATATATATGGGAACAAGCTGCGATCCTAAACTCACCGCAAACCAACAGAGGTCAATTCTAGTCTCCACGCCACCAGCTGTCATCAGAGTATCATTGACAATATCCCAATAGGTGGATATATATGGGAACAAGCTGCGATCCTAAACTCACCGCAAACCAACAGAGGTCAATTTTAGTCTCCACGCCACCAGCTGCCACCGGAGGAGTATCATTGAGAATATCCCAATAGGTGGATATATATGGGAACAAGCTGCGATCCTAAACTTACCGCAAACCAACAGAGGTCAATTCTAGTCTCCACGCCACCAGCTGTCACCAGAGTATCATTGAGAATATCCCAATAGGTGGATATATATGGGAACAAGCTGCGATCCTAAACTTACCGCAAACCAACAGAGGTCAATTCTAGTCTCCACGCCACCAGCTGTCACCGGAGTATCATTGAGAATATCCCAATAGGTGGATATATATGGGAACAAGCTGCGATCCTAAACTTACCGCAAACCAACAGAGGTCAATTCTAGTCTCCACGCCACCAGCTGTCATCGGAGTATCATAGACAATATCCCAATAGGTGGATATATATGGGAACAAGTTGCGATCCTAAACTCACCGCAAACCAACAGAGGTCAATTCTAGTCTCCACGCCACCAGCTGTCATCAGAGTATCATTGAGAATATCCCAATAGGTGGATATATATGGGAACAAGCTGCGATCCTAAACTTACCGCAAACCAACAGAGGTCAATTCTAGTCTCCACGCCACCAGCTGTCACCAGAGTATCATTGAGAATATCCCAATAGGTGGATATATATGGGAACAAGCTGCGATCCTAAACTCACCGCAAACCAACAGAGGTCAATTCTATTCTCCACTCCACCAGCTGTCACCGGAGGAGTATCATTGAGAATATCCCAATAGGTGGATATATATGGGAACAAGCTGCGATCCTAAACTTACCGCAAACCAACAGAGGTCAATTCTAGTCTCCACGCCACCAGCTGTCACCAGAGTATCATTGAGAATATCCCAATAGGTGGATATATATGGGAACAAGCTGCGATCCTAAACTTACCGCAAACCAACAGAGGTCAATTCTAGTCTCCACACCACCAGCTGTCATCAGAGTATCATTGAGAATATCCCAATAGGTGGATATATATGGGAACAAGCTGCGATCCTAAACTTACCGCAAACCAACAGAGGTCAATTCTAGTCTCCACGCCACCAGCTGTCACCAGAGTATCATTGAGAATATCCCAATAGGTGGATATATATGGGAACAAGCTGCGATCTTAAACTTACCGCAAACCAACAGAGGTCAATTCTAGTCTCCACGCCACCAGCTGTCACCAGAGTATCATTGAGAATATCCCAATAGGTGGATATATATGGGAACAAGCTGCGATCCTAAACTCACCGCAAACCAACAGAGGTTAATTCTACTCTCCACGCCACCAGCTGTCACCAGAGTATCATTGAGAATATCCCAATAGGTGGATATATATGGGAACAAGCTGCGATCTTAAACTTACCGCAAACCAACAGAGGTCAATTCTAGTCTCCACGCCACCAGCTGTCATCAGAGTATCATTGAGAATATCTCAATAGGTGGATATATATGGGAACAAGCTGCGATCCTAAACTCACCGCAAACCAACAGAGGTCAATTCTAGTCTCCACGCCACCAGTTGTCACCAGAGTATCATTGAGAATATCCCAATAGGTGGATATATATGGGAACAAGCTGCGATCCTAAACTCACCGCAAACCAACAGAGGTCAATTCTAGTCTCCACGCCACCAGCTGTCATCAGAGTATCATTGACAATATCCCAATAGGTGGATATATATGGGAACAAGCTGCGATCCTAAACTCACCGCAAACCAACAGAGGTCAATTTTAGTCTCCACGACACCAGCTGCCACCGCAGGAGTATCATTGACAATATCCCAATAGGTGGATATATATGGGAACAAGCTGTGATCCTAAACTCACCGCAAACCAACAGAGGTCAATTCTAGTCTCCACGCCACCAGCTGTCATCAGAGTATCATTGAGAATATCCCAATAGGTGGATATATATGGGAACAAGCTGCGATCCTAAACTTACCGCAAACCAACAGAGGTCAATTCTAGTCTCCACGCCACCAGCTGTCACCAGAGTATCATTGAGAATATCCCAATAGGTGGATATATATGGGAACAAGCTGCGATCCTAAACTTACCGCAAACCAACAGAGGTCAATTCTAGTCTCCACACCACCAGCTGTCATCAGAGTATCATTGAGAATATCCCAATAGGTGGATATATATGGGAACAAGCTGCGATCCTAAACTTACCGCAAACCAACAGAGGTCAATTCTAGTCTCCACGCCACCAGCTGTCACCAGAGTATCATTGAGAATATCCCAATAGGTGGATATATATGGGAACAAGCTGCGATCCTAAACTTACCGCAAACCAACAGAGGTCAATTCTAGTCTCCACGCCACCAGCTGTCATCAGAATATCATAGACAATATCCCAATAGGTGGATATATATGGGAACAAGCTGCAATCCTAAACTCACCGCAAACCAACAGAGGTCAATTCTAGTCTCCACACCACCAGCTGTCATCAGAGTATCATTGACAATTTCCCAATAGGTGGATATATATGGGAACAAGTTGCGATCCTAAACTCACCGCAGACCAACAGAGGTCAATTCTAGTCTCCACGCCACCAGCTGTCATCAGAGTATCATTGAGAATATCCCAATAGGTGGATATATATGGGAACAAGCTGCGATCCTAAATTTACCGCAAACCAACAGAGGTCAATTCTAGTCTCCACGCCACCAGCTGTCACCAGAGTATTATTGAGAATATCCCAATAGGTGGATATATATGGGAACAAGCTGCGATCCTAAACTTACCGCAAACCAACAGAGGTCAATTCTAGTCTCCACGCCACCAGCTGTCATCAGAGTATCATTGAGAATATTCCAATAGGTGGATATATATGGGAACAAGCTGCGATCCTAAACTTACCGCAAACCAACAGATGTCAATTCTAGTCTCCACGCCACCAGCTGTCACCAGAGTATCATTGAGAATATCCCAATAGGTGGATATATATGGGAACAAGCTGCGATCCTAAACTTACCGCAAACCAACAGAGGTCAATTCTAGTCTCCACGCCACCAGCTGTCACCAGAGTATCATTGAGAATATCCCAATAGGTGGATATATATGGGAACAAGCTGCGATCCTAAACTCACCGCAAACCAACAGAGGTCAATTTTAGTCTCCACGCCACCAGCAGCCACCGGAGGAGTATCATTGAGAATATCCCAATAGGTGGATATATATGGGAACAAGCTGCGATCCTAAACTTACCGCAAACCAACAGAGGTCAATTCTAGTCGCCACGCCACCAGCTGTCATCAGAGTATCATTGAGAATATTCCAATAGGTGGATATATATGGGAACAAGCTGCGATCCTAAACTTACCACAAACCAACAGAGGTCAATTCTAGTCTCCACGCCACCAGCTGTCACCAGAGTATCATTGAGAATATCCCAATAGGTGGATATATATGGGAACAAGCTGCGATCCTAAACTTACCGCAAACCAACAGAGGTCAATTCTAGTCTCCACGCCACCAGCTGTCACCAGAGTATCATTGAGAATATCCCAGTAGGTGGATATATATGGGAACAAGCTGCAATCCTAAACTTACCGCAAACCAACAGAGGTCAATTCTAGTCTCCACGCCACCAGCTGTCACCAGAGTATCATTGAGAATATCCCAGTAGGTGGATATATATAGGGGCACAAAGGAAATGTAGTAACACCACCATCTTCAAAGATGAGTGTATGCTCTCAACAAAAATAACTTCAAGAGGATGCTACAAACCTGGTATATTAAATGAACCCCTCCCCCAAAAAAAACTTCCACAATGATGGATAGGCGGAACTTGTTCATTCCCAAAAACAGGACCACAAGGTAAGAATTGCAAACAGCAAGAGGTCAGGAGGTAGATGTTCCCAGATATAATACTGGCAGTAATGTACTCGACAAACATTGGCACATGTTGCTAATGAGCAATGGCATGAAACAATATATTAGTTAAGACCCGCCCTTACTTATAGCAAAGTTCCTACATTAAGGACCCTTCCTTGTCCTTCCTGTAGTGTCCCTACACATCACACCAGTTGCTCCACATTTAAATATGCTAAGAACCCCCAAAACTGGTCAACCAACAAACATTGTAGTTCTGTTGTCAAGTATTTTGCCAATTTGTAAAACTAAATATGTGATTCCTGCCATCATCTGTGTTTGCAACAAGATCTACACAGGAAGCACTATTCGAACATGGAGAATACAAATCCGGGAAGACAGCTACATGATGGGAAGTCAAGATCCGCATCTATGAATTGCACCCCATTGGCACCAATTCCATCAGCAAGATAAGAAGAGTGGTGTGTAATTAGTGGGCCTTGAATGTATCCCCTGCACAAAAACAGGAGGAGATTGGAAACACAAACCAAGGCGGATGGAAGCAAGATATGTCTGCACATTCCGCACTTTGCACAGTGCATTAAACACGGCGTATGCAATGAACCTTTTTCTATAACCTCATGCTAATCCCACAATATTGGACAGTTGACCCCGTTGCCGTGGCAGACTCCTTAAACAATACATTGTGATTTGGACCTTATCACTAGCTATGGGATATGACCAGTAACCCGTCCTCACTACACAGATGTAACCCTGGACTCAATCCCCTTGTTGCAATGTTTCTCATTTAAACAGGGACAACTCATATATATTGTAGGGTGGCAGTCGCTGCCCTACAGTTATGGTAAAACAGAGTTACATAGGTATCCCAACAATTTATTGGTAATAGGATTTGACGTGTTTGACAGATTTGACTGAAATTCTGCAAAAATAATGTTGGTCACGGGCCCCCTCATCTGTGATGTCATAATTGTTGTCATAGGCTGTGCAACAGGCGGCGTGAAGTTAAGGTGGTGTTAGCTAAATTTCAGGGGTTTTGTTGTGTTAAATTCTCACCTTAACATCCCTGCAACTAAAGTTTATTTCTTGAATTTCAAGGATTTTGTTATTCCATAGCTATTTTCCGTATATGGCCGTTGGCCATGGCCTACTGCTGTGCCCACTGTATATTCTAGAACATGACCAGACCATTAGCCATGGCCTTTGCACATGGGCGGTGGGCACGGCCACTCTGTATAAGTAGTTTGTAACTTGTTCTCATTTATTAGGTAACATGGCTTGAGGGTGCTGGCCGGTAACTTGCACTGATGCTAAGCAGGGTCAGTCACGGTTACTGCACGGAAGGGAGTTCTGCATACTGATTGTGTCACTGGCCATGGCCAGTGGTTTTTTACCCCCGACATTATTGTAAGTGTAAAAATATCTATTCTTTGTAAAAACATTTTATGTATTGGGTCTACAGATACCCTCCGCAATCTGTAGTCATTTTATGTGTAGACTACACATAGCCAGAGCTATCTGTAGTTTTATATCTGCAAATGGTTTCTTGCCGCCCCAGGCCCTCACCAAGTGCTCCCACTTCTGTGCCAGCTCCCCTCACTCCCCAGATGGCCCCTCACCTTGACTGCCCACTCCTATTCCCCCACAGCACACGCTGTTTCTATGACGCAGTTTGCTTTGAGATGTCGGCAATTCACAGATTTAGAGGAGGTTACAGAAAAGCTTTGTGTTACAAACTCAGTCCCTAAACCCCCTTGAACTCCAAAATTGCACCTGGTGAACTCTAGCCACCGCATCTCCAATCTGTAGCCTGTTTTTGACCCACAAATGACTTTTTTTCCTGCGTTTCATTTTCCCATATCTTCGACTATAGGCGCGGCTATCTCTCGCATCAAGAGAAAAACAAGATGGCAGCTGTTTCATTTCTAAAAACACCCAGTTTGGGCAATTTACACTAGCCATAGCTATCTATTTTGGAGAAGGGGGTATCCCCTTCTCCGTCAAATATTTAAAGAACGACTGCACTTAATAACCACAAACCACACATAGGCCTTCAGTAAACACTTTGGACTGTGCGTTCCAACAAAAATTTACCTTTTTTGTCTACAGGAAACTGAAGGGGAATTACCCACAACTTTGTTTTGATTTTTGTTTTCTTAAGAACTTTTTCATTTCTTAATGAATTTTTACCAAACTTTGCAGTCTGTGGGTGGGGTGGAGGTTGGGGCGGGGTGTTATGATGCACGTACCTAATTGACTTCAACATTTTGGCCAAACGTTATTGGCAGTAGAATTTAAAGTTTAAAGATCCTCTCTGTTCCCAGTGCTCTCTGAAAGCTCTGAGAGACCACTCTTTGCCTTTTGCTGAAACGCATTCTCGTATTTGTAGTCTCCCAGTAAAGTTGAGGGAATAATGCCACAATTGTACACTTCTGCCTAACATAGTTCTATAAGGGTTATATATATGAGTGACAGTATGGTATGTGTACTTTTCAAGTTATCTTCATAAAGCAGAGTATTGTTGAAAGAGAGACATGGGGGTGAGGAGGAGTAATGATGAGAGGCCAAGTAAGTCATGAGTATTTGCCCAGGATGGGGCAAGAGAGTTTGCAATCCTGGACACTGTTGCAGTTATTTGCCCCTGATTGTGGCTGCTTTTCAGGGCACAGGTAAAGGACACATGTGGGGTACAGCATTAACTTTCTTTCAGAGGGAGGAGGCAACCCATTGTTTCTTTTTTAGGTTGGCAAGTTTGCTCGAGTATTTGGCTACCAGGATTTTACTCAGGTTGTCCTCTAATTTCCTCTCGCAAGTTATTTTTCTGGTTTTCATTACTTATTTTAAAAGTCCAATGCTATTTTGTCTTGCACACTTTCCTCTAAGGGGAAGGTCAATTGAACTACATTTGTATATTTCACTTTAAGATATATGTTTACTTCCTGTGTGTATATACATGGGTGCCAGCTTTTGATTTTCGCTATGGAGGCAACAGTACCTGAGCTTATGTTATTCTAACATCCTTTCATTTTTCCACCTTTTCATTGCTGATTAAATGCAGTTAGCTGGCGTCATGCGATATATCACAACAGTCACCAAGAGACCGTCCATAAAACAAGGGGTATGTAGCATGCTGCTTAACCAAAGTGTGTGATCCTAGGCAAATAATATAACCTCACTACGTATTGCCTAAAACAATTGTGAGGTCTCAAAGACTTTTATACATAACAATACCACTGTCAAAATAGGTCAAAATCAGTCTGCGAGTGATGAGCGTCTTTGAGCGATGGGTTGCACGTGTTTTAAAATATAGTGTGGGTGCGGCTGAAGTCCGTGTCCACTGGCCATGTCGAAGATCATGGCTAGTGGTCTGGTAGTGTTCTAAAATATACACAGGCCATGACTGACAGCCATGGCCAGTGGTGTGGAAGAAATCTATGGAATAACAAAACCTTTGAAATTCAATCAATAAACTTTAGTTAATGATCAGTTAAGGTAAGAAACCTATCATAACAAAACTCCTGAAATTCAATGCATTGGGGAATTTAGGACTGGCTTAACTTGCCACGTTCCCATTGCAAAGCCCAAGAAGACATATGTATTAGAAGAGAAGGGATTCACAATGCAATAGAAGACGGCATTATGGGGGATATAGTATTATAGGGGAGATCAATGGAATGTGCAAGTGTTTTAAAATACAGAGGGGACTACTGGCCAGATGCCATGGGTAGTGGTCTGGTAGTGTTCTCAAATGGACATTGGGCATCGCCGAAGTACGGGTTCAGTGGCCGTGGCCAATGGCCATAGCTAGTGGTCTTGTAGTGTTCTAAAATGGACATTGGGCATTGCCGAAGTACGGGTTCAGTGGCCGTGGGCAATGGCCATAGCTAGTGATCTCGTAGTGTTCTAAAATGGACAGAGAGCAAGGCTGAAGTACGGGTTCAGTGGCCGTGGCCAATGGCCATAGCTAGTGGTCTTGTAGTGTTCTAAAATGGACATTGGGCATCGCCGAAGTACGGGTTCAGTGGCCGTGGCCAATGGCCATAGCTAGTGGTCTTGTACTGTTCTAAAATGGACATTGGGCATCGCCGAAGTACGGGTTCAGTGGCCGTGGCCAATGGCCATAGCTAGTGGTCTTGTAGTGTTCTAAAATGGACATTGGGCATTGCCGAAGTACTGGTTCAGTGGCCGTGGCCAATGGTCATAGCTAATGGTCTCGTAGTGTTCTAAAATGGACATTGGGCATCGCCGAAGTACGGGTTCAGTGGCCGTGGCCAATGGCCATAGCTAGCGGTCTCGTAGTGTTCTAAAATGGACATTGGGCATCGCCGAAGTACGGGTTCAGTGGCCGTGGCCAATGGCTATAGCTAGTGGTCTCGTAGTGTTCTAAAATGGACAGAGAGCAAGGCCGAAGTGCGGGTTCAGTGACCGTGGCCAATGGCCACAGCTAGTGGTCTCGTAGTGTTCGAAAATGGACAGAGAGCAAGGCCAAAGTGCGGGTTCAGTGGCTGTGGCCAATGGCCATAGCTAGTGGTCTTGTAGTGTTCTAAAATGGACAGAGAGCAAGGATGGAGTACGGGTTCAGGGGCCGTGGCCAATGGCCATGGCTAGTGGTCTTGTAGTGTTCTAAAATGGACAGAGAGCAAGGCTGAAGTACGGGTTCAGTGGCCATGGCCAATTGCCATAGCTAGTGGTCTTGTAGTGTTCTAAAATGGACATTGAGCATCGCCGAAGTACAGGTTCAGTGGCCATGGCCAATGGCCATAGCTAGTGGTCTCGTAGCGTTCTAAAATGGACAGAGAGCAAGGCTGAAGGCGATGGTGATCATCGCAGGAAACATCTATGGAATAGCAGAACCCTTGAAATGTAATGAAAACATGTTACTTAATGATCAGTTACAGTAAAAAAAAGTATTGCAACAAAACAATCAAAATTCAGCTAAAGCCACCCTAACTTTGTGCACTCTTTTGCGCAGCCTATGACCACAAAGATGACGTTCCTGATGACTTCACTGATGACATCCCTGATGATATCACTGGTGAAATCAGCTCTCCACTCACCAGCGGTCATAGTAGAACTCCTGCACGTGGACACAGTTTTCTTATGGCTGATGGATGGTCTTTCCGTTGCAGACCCTGTCCTTGGGCAGCCGGTCCTGTCTCTATGCTTCTCTCTGTGGCGCTGCTGCGCCCTGCTACCTGCCCCTGCTGTGGGACTCACTTTGTCCTCTATTGCCATTTAACTCTCCTACTCCCTTTAATATCGCCCAGGGGGCTTGGATATGACTCCTGGGGGCATTGGGTCTCCTCTAACTCTCACTCCTTCATACTTATAGTTCAGATTTCATCTTTTAACAAACTACTGCAAATGAAAGCTTCGCAATTAGTGATATGATGCATGTGTAGCTGCTGACTATTCATCACAATGTTCTCATTGTTATGAACTATTCTAAAATGCTAAAATCACACATGTAGAAGTGCAAGGCTGGTCTAAATATGTGCAAGTACTTAGAATGATCTTATGCCTCATGCCATCAGATAAATAATCATTGTTGTCATATGTGATGTTATTGTGATGACACCAGTGGTGTCATCAGTGAAGTCATGATGTCATCCATGATGTCATCATTGTGGTCGTAGGCTGCGCAACAGGGGGTTTGAAGTTAAGGTGGCTCGAGCTGGATGTCCAGGTTTATTTTCATATATATCAGTATATATGATACGGATATAGAGAGACCACGGGCGACCTTATAATATTACATTTATTGGATCTAGAATAAGTTCCTTTTTGGAAAAATGCATTACCCTGTGATTATTTGTGGACCAAGCTCTCTACTTCAATATCAATTGACACTTCAGAATCCTTAGCATTTCATTTTATGCATGACGTCACTGGGCGCATATAGACACCGAAACAAAATGGCACCCGAGCACACGGGACGCCATTGAGCCGATCACGGCAGGGATAATAGTCACATCCTATTTGAACATATAGGTAGAGGGCCTCAGGCAATACCTCATGACTCCTCAATTATATTTCAACCACAAATCACACACATATCTTCTCACTCATTCTCCACTTTATTTATTTATTTTATTTATTTAAATTTATATAGCGCGCAAACGGTGCTTGGGCATCGAGGTGCTATTAAATGTGATGAGCTTAGTTACATGAAGCCTTTGAATGTCCTTCGGATTAGGTACATGCATTATACAGTCCATGCAGACAGTATTGAGAGCGTTGCGTACAGGTAGTGTGTGGTGCTTAGGTGAAAAGCAGAGTCTTGATTCTGCGGAAGGCAATGTGTGAGGTTTCGGCTTTTGGCTCTGCTGTGTCTGGTCTCTGTAGCAATTACAAAGGAGAATCTGTTAATGATTTCTGGAGGTTTGCTCCTAAATACTCAAGACCAATGTGACTGATTGATCAATGCTCATCAAAGCACAGAGGTAAGAGGATCTCTGACAGACTTTGGGCCTGATCACGACCTCAGCGGTAACGCTAACGCTATTAGCGCGACGCCATAGCCCCCGGCGCTAATAGCGCGGGATCATGAGTTGGGCGGACTTGGAAGTCCCCATTCCCCATTGAGCCCATTCGGGAATGCCCCATTCCCCATTGGGCTCAATGGGGAAAATTTGCGCTCTTACCGCCGGCGGATTTCCCGCCGGCGGTAATAGCGTGAATTTTTGGCGGATTTCCCCCCAGCCAAGAGCTGGGGCAAAATCCGCCGAAGCTGTTACACATCGCGGCAAGTGGTCGTTATGGGCACGGACCCGCTTGTGCGGCGCCCTGATTCCAAGCATCTCCAAGATGGAAGCTAGCACATCTTTCCGACCCGCTGGCAGCGGTCTAGTAGTTGCACGCTCTCTTGACGTGCGGCCGACCGGTCACGTGGTCCTTTATCCGGAACCGAAGCGACCAGTGCTTCGCGTCGCTTCTGTCTTTGACGCTCCGTGAGTTCGTTGCTGTATCCTTCCTCTGCATGCACACATTTCTCTCTATCTTTAGCGGTTCCTACTTACCCTGTTGCTTTCTCTCATCAGATCCTCTGCTCTGCATTCGCTGGTTCCTTTTTCAACCGGCTTCGCCAACTCTTCTTGTTTGTCTTCTATTCTGGCCAGACCCACATCCGAGTAAGTACCCTTTCTCTAGGATTCCATTTGAGACTGGCCAGGCTCTCATTTCCTATTACCCTTCCAGGCTTCCCCGAAGCTGTCCTTTGCAGTCAGATTCCAGACCCGAACTTTCCATTAGTCCTATTCGGGTGAGATATATCTCTTTGAAGCTCTTTTCTTGTCCATTCTACAGACCCTCCTCTAACCTGATTCCTATCTCTTCACCTCTCATTCCTGCAGACAAAGTGTCTGGTGTGATTCCCGGGGGTTCCTGCCGTAGACGTCCATCTTACATCGTATCCTGATCTGCACGAGCTGGGATTCGTCCAGGGTTTTCTTCCCATTGAGGGTTTCCCTGGGAGTCCTGTCCGCTCTCCTGGGTTACTTTACCCTGGGTTGAGTGGCCAGGGCGGTCTCTGGGAAATTTTCACAGCTGCTTTGTCTTTCCAGTTGGAGTCATCAATTGCCAAGGTGAGCTGTTGTAAAGCTTTCACTTCATTTAGTTCTACAGCTTACTCATATTTACACGAGTTCCCTAACAGAAATAACAGAAGCCCTGATTCGGCGGACCCTTAAATCCGGCGGTAATAGCGCTACCGCCGGATTTAAGGGTTACCGCCGAGGTCGTGATCAGGCCCTTTATGTCTATTTAATGTTATTTCAAAGCAAAGTCACATATATACCACTTCACCGCCACTCTTAATCCGAAAGAAACCAAAGAAAAACAAAATAATAATTTCAGGAATTTTCCTACTAAATATTGAAGACCTTAATTGAACTTCCACGTGGGACAAATATTAGGCAGGCTCACAATAATGATAATATTTCTAAATATAGTGTCATGAAAGATTCTGTACAGAGCTTGTGCTAATGACTGGAATCCTTCAGAATCAAGTCATTGGGCCTGATTACGAGGTAGGTGGTACGGGATTACCGGCACCGGTAAGGTCACCCGTGCCGGTAATCCCTTACCACCCTATTCCGAGGTTCCTTAGCGGGTCCAAGGGACCCGTTAAGGGACTTCAGAGCTAATAACGGTACCGCAAATTGCGGAACCGTTATTAGCTCCTTCCCCCTTCCCATTGAGCCCTATGGGGGCTCGAATGGGAATGGGGAATGGTTCCCGGAATGGGGACTTACCGGGTCCTCCAAAGTTGGAATGACCCGGTAAGTCCCTATTTCGGGAACCCGGACCCGGAATGCGGTAAGGGGGTAGCCATGGTGCTAATAGCACCATGGCCACCTCCTACCGCGTAATGAGGCCCAACATTGATTTGAATGAATCCTTGTGGAATGTATTACACAGTCCACAGCAGGATTCACCCTATTGGACAAGACATATGAATATTCACAGTGACTTCTACAGTCTGCTATGACGTAATGCCGTAATGAATACGTGATTAATGAGTGCGTCTGTTCTCTCCTCTTTCCATCTTCTTTCCCCCCTCCCTATCTATTTTTAAATGGACTTTCTTAATGTACAAATTGATAGTTGAAACAAAAAAACATTTGATACCTAACATTGACCTAGGTAATTGGTAACATCAACATTATTATACGATCCGTTTTATTTGCAGTCTGTACCATAATTGCTTATCGTAGCCTTGAGGAAGACCCTAGAGGTCCCCTAGAGGTCAAAACACATGTTTGCTGTTTCTGTTAAGGTTTTACAGATGGCGGATCACTAACCTGGGTCAGCTGAAGCAAGGTGCCACTATGGAGACGCTCCCCTGTGAGCCCTGAGCCCCTCTGCTGAGGAATAGGGAGTGGAATGTAGACTTGGGTGGCGTTGAGCAGGAACCCAGGATTCGAAGCACAGGAGTTGCGCGGGATCCTATGTTCTACAGGAGAAGCAAGGGTGTTCACTGAATGTCGATTCCCTAATGGATAGAAGAAGGTAAAATGACTAGGTGTATGCCTGCTGAGACAAACAGAGTAGTGGGTAAAAAAGAAGTGGAACCCGGAGAGGATTGTGATTTCTCGAATTACTGCCCGAAGCTGGACAGGTTAGTTTCTGAAGATCTGTGAGAGAGACCATAGAAAGAATGATTCAGGAATGGAAATCGGAGCGTAGAAAGCAATAGATCTGGGAGAATCCTACCTTTTTGAAACTAGACTCCGGGGCATATAGGACCTGGTCCTGGGTGGCTGTGTGATAACGGGATTGTATTCCGTAGCGACTGTGAACTAAGAACAAAAGAGGGATGAAGCGTCGACTCTGCGCAAGCTTGTATGGATAAGTGAAAGAACGTTGCAACGTACCATCTCCGAGCTCCATATTACAACATCTGCTCTGTAAGGGAGATTGGCAGAATCCGGGAGGTCGGGTGGGGTCTAACGAACAGATCTAAGAATACAATACAGGTTTGTATAGAAGGAGCTAAGTACCCACACCTCAACCACCTTGCCCATATTGCCTATATGTTGGGAATCAGACTGTGAGACAAGTGCCGTACCAGTGAAAATACTGATACCAAGGAGAATCTTGGGGGCAAGGTTCCCATTGAGAAAACTATACCTGCACACGAGACAGTATGACGGCCATTTGAATGAAATCCCGGCAGAAGCAGGACCAATGAATTGCAAAGAAGAATGGTGACATCATGCAGAGCCGAGTTGAAGCACATAGAAGAGATGCAGAGACTAGATAATGCAGATATGCTATAAGGCATCAAAGTATCAACTATATGTGACATCTTGGGATCAAGATGAAGAAACTCATGTTACAGAACGGATGAAGATATCAAGTTGTTTTACACGTGTACAGATGCAAAGAAACGCAAGCAGACAAAGTATTTGTGAGGCTAGCTTTATAGTGAATAGATTGCGACATGCGCCAACATGTACATATATATTGGAGTCAATAAAGAAAGGATGTTTCCACTACGTACTATAGCAGAGCTGGGCGAAAGAAGGAAGGCCTCTTTTCCAGTGTGTCACAGTTAGAAAACAAGTGAATAGCAAAGTGAATCTCAGAAGGCGAGACTGGATGAGCCAAGAAGCCAAGGCCATATCAGGCTGGGGTGAGAAGACATTGGATACAAATCGTGTGAAAGAACAAAGCTCCTGTTCAGGAGGCATGGACAATAACAAGGAGGACATCAGCGGTCTATTAGAAATTAGTATTTTGAATAGACCAGAGGCTCATGTGCAGGGATGAAGTTGGACAAGCATGACGACCACACCTACGCATGGAGGCAGAGCGTGCCTTCACTCCCCTGAATTCTCCAGAGCAAGAGAACACTCCCAAGGACAAGTTTGAAGCCCTAATTGACAGCAGACCACTGAGGTGATGATAGATGAATATGCTAATTGGTGGGAAGCTATGGTTAAGACTAGCTCACCACCACATGGAAGGCCAACCTGAGTGCTGCTAACGTAGGTGGAAAATTACTGACAGAGGTTAGAGTGCCAACCAATGAGAGGGGGCCGCGTGATTAAGGTTCCTATAGTTTGTGTAGCCAATGGGACTCTGTGTATTTAGTGATGTTCATAGTGACCACTTTAAGGGGAGGGCTTAGTTGCCCTACTTGATGTTAAGAAACCTATCACTTTTCTTCACTCTCTTAGACGAGTATGGATCGTATACTTAGATGTTCCTTAAGAACCTTTCACAATTGCCACTAGGTTTTTGTAGTTTGCCACGTAGGATGACCTTAGTAATACGTAGGTTGACTTCAGGTAGTACGATTTCGAGATCTTACGCTGATACACCCGTTGTTCTCCCTGTTTTACATAATTGATATTAAAACAGTTTTCCTTTTGCCAACTACCTGAGTCGTTTTGATTATTGATGTTTGAGTAACTTCTGCATCCCCATCCATCTCAAGCGTATTGCTACCTCATCTTAAAGGGCTGGAAGCCTCCAGTTCAGGTTGGTGAGATTGTCATGTGCAAAGCGTCTTTCTAAGGAAAGTAAAGCTAAATGAGTGCGCACAGTTGCTTAGCAACATCTCAGCATACCCGGAAGTCTGTGATCCTGAACCACGCACAAGCCGCGAACGAAAAGTAATAGAAGGAGCGGGCTGTGACAGATGAAAAAGGAGTAGAGAAGAACAAGGATTGAAGGTGTAAAGACAAGACAATGGGCCTCATTATGACCCTGCCGGTCCGGAAACAACGGTGGCGATAAATCCGCCACCACCGTTGTTTGTGGACCAGCTGATTCCGAGTTATGCAGGCGGGAGGTGTCACGCCCGCCAGGTCTGACCTGGCAGGAGTAACGTCACCCTCCTGTAGGTGGAAATGAAAACACTGGCTCCGTCATAGTCATAGACAGAACCGGTGTTTCCATTGCCCCCTATGGGGCTCCTTGGGAATGGGGATTTACGGATTTCCGCCTGCCGGTTTTACTAGCACGGCTACCACCGGACTAATGAGGCCAAATGTGTCCATAGGATCGGACTTACGGAGCGTCCTCTGAAAAGAGTAGTGACGTGCGGACTGCAGTGCTGCGGTTCCTCATAACTGCTTCCCGGTAGAGAAGTGGTGGAAGCCAGACACACGGGAGAGATAGAAGCTGAAATGCAGCATACACTCAGGGGCGCCATGTTGGGGGGACCATACATAACCATCCCAATCCTTCTCCACTGCCGCCAGAGGGACCGCACACCCGGTAGTCCTTGTTAGGGAGAATTCTCTTTAAAGGCTAATTTCCCTTACCTATAGAGTCCCCCAGCAGCTTTGCTGGATTACCAGGGTTTATTTTTTTCTCCTGCTAAGAGTGAGACTATTTTTCCCACTCTTAGGCATATTTTTGTGTGTGTTTGAGGCTATTTTTGTGCTTATGGTCTATGGGGTTTTTCTCACCCCCATAGGTATCATCTTATTCATGTGTGTTACACAGCACCCTCAGTGCAGTACCACAGGGTGTCATAGTGACCCCCAAACATAGACTCCATACCCTGGGACTGACTACTGTCTCCCAGGGCATGCAAAGTTACCATTGACTTTGCTAGTCAATAGTTATGAACAAAACCAGTACACACCATCTTACTGTGGAGGTACTGGGAAGGGTTAATAGTTTTTCCCTGGTGTTCATTTTCGAGAGAATACTGTCCAGTCCCTCTCTCCAAAGTTTCTTGCTGATGGCAGTGGTTACTACCATTAATATTCGACAGCAAATTGTTTCCTATGGGATTTTCCCATTGTTCAAGACTACCACTTTTTATGATAGCCCCGAACATACCGCTGGTTTATCTTTTTATTAACTTTACTCCGGTGTTTTTTTTTGCCAGATCTTTGATAATATTTCTTTCTCGTGTCTCGCTGTTTAATCCAAACCCAGGTCGGGCCCCTTTGTTCATTCTTTTGGCAGGCTTCTGGACAGAAGCCTTCCTTCAGGCACCAATGAGTCTGGGGTAGACAGGATGTTTGGCAGGGGGAGTAGCAACCCAAGTCACACTCTGCCCTGATAGGCTGATGGATTATCCCGCCAGGATAACCACGCCGCTGTGTGAGTGACAGCTAGGCTGTATGAATGGGGGGTTTTCTGCATAAAAGCAGGGATCTGAGGACTGGAGGACAAGACGTCACCAAGCAAAGATAAATAATTTAGTTATGACGATCTGTGCAAGACTTACAGACAAAAAGATATGTCAGTTAAATCCCGCAGGCCATACACACGCCAATGCTATATTACTATTCCAAGTAAACATAGCATTCAATACTGTCATGTGCTGTGATGCGCGACTGTGCTGGTGTAACATTGTTTCATAACCAAAATGAATACTTATTTGTTGACTTTAGAAGTGTAAAAGGTTCAATAGTTTGTGCTATGATTCCAACCGTGACCTGCAGATTATACATAGACCCCAGCATTGAGCACTTAACCCGCTGAGCTATCTTACCAGCTATTTCTCCTTAAACATGGATATTGGGATTTGGTAATGCATTGGCTCTGGGGATAACATTTTGTATTAATATAACTTTATTGTTACAGTGTTTAGAAGCAGGCAAGAACTGACAGAAATGACAGGTTCCTGCTTTCCGCGCAGCTCGAGCACCTTAGCCCTGAGCAGGGCTTTAAGTGGGGTAAGAAATCGAGGGGGGGGGCTCATTTGGGGGCGTGGCTTGTGGGAGGGGCGTGGCCTAAAAAGTACGCAACTCATAGGGTATACACACAAATATATATAAATGTTATATATTTGTGTGCGTACCTTACTATGGTTTGTGTAGCATGCAAGCTATCTTTTCTAAACATAGAAATATGTAACATCTTTCTACGTTTATAAAAGATGACTTGCAAAGTACACAAACCATATTAAGGTACACACACAAATATATAACATTTATATATATTTGTGTGCATACCCTACGGTTCGCCTAGTTTTCAGGCCATCTTTTTTTAAAGATTTCGGGTTTATAAAAGATGGCTTGGAAAGTACACAATTCATGCCATCTTTTGTAAAGCTTTGACTACGGACAAAATTGTCCGTCGGCAAAGCTTTATAAAAGATGGCTTGAAATGTGTACTTTCCAAGCCATCTTTTATAAACCTCGAAATATGTCGAGGAATCCCCAAGTTCGCCGAGGGTTAAAGATGCCTCGGCGACCTGGGGAAACAAAGGGACAGTAACTGCCCTGAGGGGTCACCAGAGGCAGTTACAATGACTGTCGGAAGTGGCAGCCAGGCACAGCGTCCCTGCAGTTGGCTGCCACTTCTGTCAGCTTGCCTGACTTCATGGCAGGCGCATCTCCCGTCGCGGCTGCAGCCGCGATGGGATAATGCATCCCGCCAATGTCGCGGTAGGACGGGGCCCCGGCAGGGCCCCGGCTCAGTCCCACTTTTTGGAGACTGCCAGGGCCCGGCCCCGGCAGGCCCCGGCCCACTTTAAGCACTGGTCCTGAGGTTCCCTGAGTGCGAGATAGCATTTCTATGGCTTCTCTATCATTTGCATGACTTAAACGGCAGTATGAACAAGTTGAATGTTCTTAATACAGGGACGTCATTTCACCAAAATGCCAGTGGTAGCGGAAGTGACATCACACGACCCTTGACCTCTGATGACACCACAGGAAGTGATTTCATTTGACCCCACGACAGGAACATGACTTTTCACCCCACGACAATACAGGAAGTGGCATCACATAGTATTGTTTCGGAGAAGGACATGGTTAGGATATCACTGTAAAGTGATATACATTTCATACAAGAATGGATCACCATATGTATCATTCATATAAGTGCGTATAGGCACATATTACCAAATCACGGTGAATGCAAGCAGATGTCCAAGGCCAAATGATAATGATGTGTTATTGTATAGCACTTATGCTTAAGGGCTTTATATAGAACAAATATACATACAATATCACCCAACCTGTGTTGGTACTCATTTAGCAATCTCATTACGATGAAAGGCTGAGTTGATTTGCGGGAGTCGAACCTGAAGCCTGTAGATCACACAAACACTGCAGCAGCCAGCGCTCAACCCACTGAGCTACCTTACCGGCTATAGCCATCATAAAATCAGGCACTCCAGAAGCAAAGAGCCACATGCTGCTGGCCACAGCCCATGAGCCTCAAAGTAAAAACAAAAAAAACACATTTTTTGTTCTACATTTTTTTTAGGGGTAGCAAGGGAGACCACAGGGGTCGCAGTTGCAAGGCCTGGCGGCCCCGAAATGACATCCATGTCTAAATATGACACATTTTGGGTCAGTGTAAAACATTTTCTGCATAAAGAACTGATAACTCAGATTGTCTTTTAGATTCACTAGTACACGATAGTTTGGGCTACAGGTTATTAAAAATCAATGTGTTGCCATAATGTGTGTGTCTTGACATTGCTTATGACGTTGCATCTCCTATGCAGTTTGTCTGACGCCTTTTTGCAGCAGAAGGTTGCCCCAGCTCTTAACATCAATCGTCAGCTGAATAGTAGGACTCTGTATCCTGTCTACTTTTATACTTTTAGATAAGTGGCACAGCAGCGCAACCTAGCTTCAGAGGGGTACTAGGCAGGGATAGTTACAACTTCCTTCTATCTTCCTGTCTCCCTGTTCTTTATTGTAAGCTACAAGTTGGGGCACCCCTTGCTGTGCTCTAATTGGTGCCCTCTTGAGGGTTTCCAATAGAACAGCGTGATATTTTGTTGCCTTTTTTAATAAAAGTTGGGGTACTGTTCCTCGATTGTGTGATTATAGTACGCCAGGGCCCTCTAGTCGTAGTGTTATATTTTCTTTTGAAAAGGACTGGAGTGCACAGGAGAGGGTCGTGGGCAGGTATCCTAATGAATGTGTCTTTTGAGTTGCATTGTTGATTAAGCAGCACACTGCATCCCAATTGGGTACTAGGTACTGGTGGAGCTGCAGGGTCAGGGTGCATGGCCCTAGGTACTGGTGGAGCTGCAGGCTCAGGGTGCATGGCCCTAGGTACTGGTGGAGCTGCAGGGTCAGGGTGCATGGCCCTAGGTACTGGTGGAGCTGCAGGCTCAGGGTGCATGGCCCTAGGTACTGGTGGAGCTGCAGGGTCAGGGTGCATGGCCCTAGGTACTGGTGGAGCTGCAGGCTCAGGGTGCATGGCCCTAGGCACTGGTGGAGTTCAGGCTCAGGGTGCATGACCCTAGGTACTGGTGGAGCTGCAGGGTCAGAGTGCATGGCCCTAGGTACTGGTGGAGCTGCAGGGTCAGGGTGCATGTCCCTAGGTACTGGTGGAGCTGCAGGCTCAGGGTGCATGGCCCTAGGTACTGGTGGAGCTGCAGGGTCAGGGTGCATGGCCCTAGGTACTGGTGGAGCTGCAGGGTCAGGGTCATGACCCTAGGTACTGGTGGAGCTGCAGGCTCAGGGTGCATGGCCCTAGGTACTGATGGAGCTGCAGGGCCAGGGTGCATGGCCCTAGGTACTGGTGGAGCTGCAGGGCCAGGGTGCATGACCCTAGGTACTGTTGGAGCTGCAGGCTCAGGGCGCATGGCCCTGGGGTACTGGTGGAGCTGCGGGGTCAGGGTGCATGACCCTAGGTACTGGTGGAGCTGCAGACTCAGGGTGCATGACCCTAGGTACTGGTGGAGCTGCAGGCTCAGGGTTCATGGCCCTAGGTACTGGTGGAGATGCAGGCTCAGGGTGCATGGCCCTAGGTACGCTGCAGGGTCAGGGTGCATGGCCCTAGGTACTGGTGGAGCTGCAGGCTCAGGGTGCATGACCCTAGGTACTGGTGGAGCTGCAGGCTCCTGGGTAATGACCCTAGGTACTGGTGGAGCTGCAGGCTCAGGGTTCATGGCCCTAGGTACTGGTGGAGTTGCAGGCTCAGGGTGCATGGCCCTAGGCACTGGTGGAGCTGCAGGCTCAGGGTGAATGGTCCTAGGTACTGGTGGAGCTGCAGGCTCAGGGTGCATCGCCCTAGGTACTGGTGGAGCTGCAGGGTCAGGGTGCATGACCCTAGGTACTGGTGGGACTGCAGGCTCAGGGTGCATGGTCCTAGGTACTGGTGGAGCTGCAGGCTCTGGGGTAATGACCCTAGGTACTGGTGGAGCTGCAGGCTCAGGGTTCAAGGTCCTAGGTACTGGTGGAGCTGCACGGTCAGGGTCATGACCCTAGGTACTGGTGGAGCTGCAGGCTCAGGGTGCATGACCCTAGGTACTGGTGGAGCTGCAGGCTCAGGGCGCATCGCCCTAGGTACTGGTGGAGCTGCAGGGTCAGGGTTCATGACCCTAGGTACTGGTGGAGCTGCAGGGTCAGGGTGCATGGCCCTAGGTACTGGTGGAGCTGCAGGGTCAGGGTGCATGACCCTAGGTACTGGTGGAGCTGCAGGCTCAGGGTGCATCACCCTAGGTACTGGTGGAGCTGCAGGGTCAGGGTGCATGACCAAAGGTACTGGTGGAGCTTCAGGCTCAGGGTGCATGGCCCTAGGTACTGGTGGAGCTGCAGGGTCAGGGTGCATGATCCTAGGTACTGGTGGAGCTGCAGGCTCAGGGTGCATGGCCCTAGACTGGTGGAGCTGCAGGCTCAGGGTGCATGGCCCTAGTTACTGGTGGAGCTGCAGGCTCAGGGTGCATGGTCCTTGGTACTGGTGGAGCTGCAGGCTCAGGGTGCATCGCCCGGGGTACTCGTGGAGCTGCAGGCTCAGGGGTCAAGGCCCTAGGTACTGGTGGAGTTGCAGGCTCAGGGTGCATGGCCCTAGGCACTGGTGGAGCTGCAGGCTCAGGGTGAATGGTCCTAGGTGCTGGTGGAGCTGCAGGCTCAGGGTGCATCACCCTAGGTACTGGTGGAGCTGCAGGGTCAGGGTGCATGACCCTAGGTACTGGTGGGGCTGCAGGCTCAGGGTGCATGGTCCTAGGTACTGGTGGAGCTGCAGGCACTGGGGTAATTACCCTAGGTACTGGTGGAGCTGCAGGCTCAGGGTTCAAGGCCCTAGGTACTGGTGGAGCTGCAGGGTCAGGGTCATGACCCTAGGTACTGGTGGAGCTCTAGGCTCAGGGTGCATGGCCCTAGGTACTGGTGGAGCTGCAGGGTCAGGGTGCATGACCCTAGGTACTGGTGGAGCTGCAGGCTCAGGGTGCATGGCCCTAGACTGGTGGAGCTGCAGGCTCAGGGTGCATGGCCCTAGGTACTGGTGGAGCTGCAGGCTCAGGGTGCATGGTCCTTGGTACTGGTGGAGCTGCAGGCTCAGGGTGCATGGCCCTAGGTACTGGTGGAGCTGCAGGCTCAGGGTGCATGGTCCTCAGTACTGGTGGAGCTGCAGGCTCAGGGTGCATCGCCCGGGGTACTCGTGGAGCTGCAGGCTCAGGGGTCAAGTCCCTAGGTACTGGTGGAGTTGCAGGCTCAGGGTGCATGGCCCTAGGCACTGGTGGAGCTGCAGGCTCAGGGTGAATGGTCCTAGGTGCTGGTGGAGCCGCAGGCTCAGGGTGCATCGCCCTAGGTACTGGTGGAGCTGCAGGGTCAGGGTGCATGACCCTAGGTACTGGTGGGGCTGCAGGCTCAGGGTGCATGGTCCTAGGTACTGGTGGAGCTGCAGGCACTGGGGTAATTACCCTAGGTACTGGTGGAGCTGCAGGCTCAGGGTTCAAGGCCCTAGGTACTGGTGGAGCTGCAGGGTCAGGGTCATGACCCTAGGTACTGGTGGAGCTGCAGGCTCAGGGTGCATGGCCCTAGGTACTGGTGGAGCTGCAGGCTCGGGGTGCATCGCCCTAGGTACTGGTGGAGCTGCAGGCTCAGGGTGCATCGCCCTAGGTACTGGTGGAGCTGCAGGGTCAGGGTTCATGACCCTAGGTACTGATGGAGCTGCAGTGTCAGGGTGCATGGCCCTAGGTACTGGTGGAGCTGCAGGGTCACGGTGCATGACCCTAGGTACTGGTGGAGCTGCAGGCTCAGGGTGCATGGCCCTAGGTACTGGTGGAGCTGCAGGGTCAGGGTGCATGACCAAAGGTACTGGTGGAGCTGCAGGCTCAGGGTGCATGGCCCTAGGTACTGGTGGAGCTGCAGGGTCAGGGTGCATGACCCTAGGTACTGGTGGAGCTGCAGGCTCAGGGTGCATCGCCCTAGGTACTGGTGGAGCTGCAGGGTCAGGGTGCATGACCCTAGGTACTGGTGGGGCTGCAGGCTCAGGGTTCAAGGCCCTAGGTACTGGTGGAGCTGCAGGCTCTGGGGTAATGAACCTAGGTACTGGTGGAGCTGCAGGCTCAGGGTTCAAGGCCCTAGGTACTGGTGGAGCTGCAGGGTCAGGGTCATGACCCTAGGTACTGGTGGAGCTGCAGGCTCAGGGTGCATCGCCCTAGGTACTGGTGGAGCTGCAGGGTCAGGGTTCATGACCCTAGGTACTGGTGGAGCTGCAGGGTCAGGGTGCATGGCCCTATGTACTGGTGGAGCTGTAGGGTCAGGGTGCATGGCCCTAGGTACTGGTGGAGCTGCAGGGTCAGGGTCATGACCCTAGGTACTGGTGGAGCTGCAGGCTCAGGGTGCATGGCCCTAGGTACTGGTGGAGCTGCAGGGCCAGGGTGCATGAGCCTATGTACTATTGGAGCTGCAGGCTCAGGGCGCATGGCCCTGGGGTACTGGTGGAGCTGCGGGGTCAGGGTGCATGGCCCTAGGTACTGGTGGAGCTGCAGACTCAGGGTGCATGACCCTAGGTACTGGTGGAGCTGCAGGCTCAGGGGTCATGGCCCTAGGTACTGATGGATATGCAGGCTCAGGGTGCATGGCCCTAGGTACTGGTGGAGCTGCAGGGTCAGGGTGCATGACCCTAGGTACTGGTGGAGCTGCAGGCTCAGGGTGCATGGCCGTAGGTACTGGTGGAGCTGCAGGGTCAGGGTGCATGACCCTAGGTACTGGTGGAGCTGCAGGCTCTGGGGTAATGACCCTAGGTACTGGTGGAGCTGCAGGCTCAGAGTTCAAGGCCCTAGGTACTGGTGGAGTTGCAGGCTCAGGGTGCATGGCCCTAGGTACTGGTGGAGCTGCAGGCTCAGGGTGCAAGGTCCTAGGTACTAGTGGAGCTGCAGGCTCAGGGTGCATCGCCCTAGGTACTGGTGGAGCTGCAGGGTCAGGGTGCATGACCCTAGGTACTGGTGGGGCTGCAGGCTCAGGGTGCATGGTCCTAGGTACTGGTGGAGCTGCAGGCTCTGGGCTAATGACCCTAGGTACTGGTGGAGCTGCAGGCTCAGGGTCCAAGGCCCTAGGTACTGGTGGAGCTGCAGGCTCAGGGTCATGACCCTAGGTACTGGTGGAGCTGCAGGCTCAGGGTGCATGACCCTAGGTACTGGTGGAGCTGCAGGCTCAGGATGCATCGCCCTAGGTACTGGTGGAGCTGCAGGGTCAGGGTTCATGACCCTAGGTACTGGTGGAGCTGCAGGGTCAGGGTGCATGGCCCTAGGTACTGGTGGAGCTGCAGGCTCAGGGTGCATCGCCATAGGTACTGGTGGAGCTGCAGGGTCAGGGTGCATGACCAAAGGTACTGGTGGAGCTGCAGGCTCAGGGTGCATGGCCCTAGGTACTGGTGGAGCTGCAGGGTCAGGGTGCATGGCCCTAGGTACTGGTGGAGCTGCAGGGTCAGGGTCATGACCCTAGGTACTGGTGGAGCTGCAGGCTCAGGGTGCATGGCCCTAGGTACTGATGGAGCTGCAGGGCCAGGGTGCATGGCCATAGGTACTGGTGGAGCTGCAGGGCCAGGGTGCATGACCCTATGTACTGGTGGAGCTGCAGGCTCAGGGTGAATGGTCCTAGGTACTGGTGGAGCTGCAGGCTCAGGGTGCATCGCCCTAGGTACTGGTGGAGCTGCAGGGTCAGGGTGCATGACCCTAGGTACTGGTGGAGCTGCAGGCTCAGGGTGCATGACCCTAGGTACTGGTAGAGCTGCAGGCTCAGGGCGCATCGCCCTAGGTACTGGTGGAGCTGCAGGGTCAGGGTTCATGACCCTAGGTACTGGTGGAGCTGCAGGGTCAGGGTGCATGGCCCTAGGTACTGGTGGAGCTGCAGGGTCAGGGTGCATGACCCTAGGTAATGGTGGAGCTGCAGGCTCAGGGTGCATCACCCTAGGTACTGGTGGAGCTGCAGGGTCAGGGTGCATGACCAAAGGTACTGGTGGAGCTTCAGGCTCAGGGTGCATGGCCCTAGGTACTGGTGGAGCTGCAGGGTCAGGGTGCGTGATCCTAGGTACTGGTGAAGCTGCAGGCTCAGGGTGCATGGCACTAGACTGGTGGAGCTGCAGGCTCAGGGTGCATGGCCCTAGGTACTGGTGGAGCTGCAGGCTCAGGGTGCATGGTCCTTGGTACTGGTGGAGCTGCAGGCTCAGGGTGCATGGCCCTAGGTACTGGTGGAGCTGCAGGCTCAGGGTGCATGGTCCTCAGTACTGGTGGAGCTGCAGGCTCAGGGTGCATCGCCCGGGGTACTCGTGGAGCTGCAGGCTCAGGGGTCAAGGCCCTAGGTACTGGTGGAGTTGCAGGCTCAGGGTGCATGGCCCTAGGCACTGGTGGAGCTGCAGGCTCAGGGTGAATGGTCCTAGGTGCTGGTGGAGCTGCAAGCTCAGGGTGCATCACCCTAGGTACTGGTGGAGCTGCAGGGTCAGGGTGCATGACCCTAGGTACTGGTGGGGCTGCAGGCTCAGGGTGCATGGTCCTAGGTACTGGTGGAGCTGCAGGCACTGGGGTAATTACCCTAGGTACTGGTGGAGCTGCAGGCTCAGGGTTCAAGGCCCTAGGTACTGGTGGAGCTGCAGGGTCAGGGTTATGACCCTAGGTACTGGTGGAGCTGCAGGCTCAGGGTGCATGGCCCTAGGTACTGGTGGAGCTGCAGGGTCAGGGTGCATGACCCTAGGTACTGGTGGAGCTGCAGGCTCAGTGTGCATGGCCCTAGACTGGTGGAGCTGCAGGCTCAGGGTGCATGGCCCTAGGTACTGGTGGAGCTGCAGGCTCAGGGTGCATGGTCCTTGGCACTGGTGGAGGTGCAGGCTCAGGGTGCATGGCCCTAGGTACTGGTGGAGCTGCAGGCTCAGGGTGCATGGTCCTCAGTACTGGTGGAGCTGCAGGCTCAGGGTGCATCACCCGGGGTACTCGTGGAGCTGCAGGCTCAGGGGTCAAGGCCCTAGGTACTGGTGGAGTTGCAGGCTCAGGGTGCATGGCCCTAGGCACTGGTGGAGCTGCAGGCTCAGGGTGAATGGTCCTAGGTGCTGGTGGAGCTGCAGGCTCAGGGTGCATCGCCCTAGGTACTGGTGGAGCTGCAGGGTCAGGGTGCATGACCCTAGGTACTGGTGGGGCTGCAGGCTCAGGGTGCATGGTCCTAGGTACTGGTGGAGCTGCAGGCACTGGGGTGATTACCCTAGGTACTGGTGGAGCTGCAGGCTCAGGGTTCAAGGCCCTAGGTACTGGTGGAGCTGCAGGGTCAGGGTCATGACCCTAGGTACTGGTGGAGCTGCAGGCTCAGGGTGCATGACCCTAGGTACTGGTGGAGCTGCAGGCTCAGGGTGCATCGCCCTAGGTACTGGTGGAGCTGCAGGGTCAGGGTTCATGACCCTAGGTACTGGTGGAGCTACAGTGTCAGGGTGCATGGCCCTAGGTACTGGTGGAGCTGCAGGGTCACGGTGCATGACCCTAGGTACTGGTGGAGCTCCAGGCTCAGGGTGCATCGCCCTAGGTACTGGTGGAGCTGCAGGGTCAGGGTGCATGACCAAAGGTACTGGTGGAGCTGCAGGCTCAGGGTGCATGGCCCTAGGTACTGGTGTAGCTGCAGGGTCAGGGTGCATGACCCTAGGTACTGGTGGAGCTGCAGGCTCAGGGTGCATCGCCCTAGGTACTGGTGGAGCTGCAGGGTCAGGGTGCATGACCCTAGGTACTGGTGGAGCTGCAGGCTCAGGGTGCATGGCCCTAGGTACTGGTGGAGCTGCAGGCTAAGGGTGCATGGCCCTAGACTGGTGAAGCTGCAGGCTCAGGGTGCATGGCCCTAGGTACTGGTGGAGCTGCAGGCTCAGGGTGCATGGTCCTTGGTACTGGTGGAGCTGCAGGTTCAGGGTGCATGGCCCTAGGTACTGGTGGAGCTGCAGGCTCAGGGTGCATGGTCCTCAGTACTGGTGGAGCTGCAGGCTCAGGGTGCATCGCCCGGGGTACTGGTGGAGCTGCGGGCTCAGGGGTTAAAGGCCCTAGGTACTGGTGGAGCTGCAGGCTCAGGGTGGATGGTCCTAGGTACTGGTGGAGCTGCAGGCTCTGGGGTAATGTCGCTAGGTACTGGTGGAGCTGCAGGCTCAGGGTGCATGGGCCTAGGTACTGGTGGAGCTGCAGGGTCAGGGTGCATGACCCTAGGTACTGGTGGAGCTGCAGGGTCAGGGGTCATGGCCCTAGGTACTGGTGGAGCTGTAGGCTCAGGGTGCATGGCCCTAGGTACTGGTGGAGCTGCAGGCTCAGGGTGCATGGCCCTAGGTACTGGTGGAGCTGCAGACTCAGGGTTCAAGGCCCTAGGTACTGGTGAAACTGCAGGCTCAGGGTGCATGGCCCTAGGTTCTGGTGGAGCTGCAGACTCAGGGTGCATGACTCTAGGTACTGGTGGAGCTGCAGGGTTAGGGGTCATGGCCCTAGGTACTGGTGGAGCTGTAGGCTCAGGGTGCATGGCCCTAGGTACTGGTGGAGCTGTAGGCTCAGGGTGCATGGCCCTAGGTACTGGTGGAGCTGCAGGCTCAGGGTGCATGGCCCTAGGTACTGGTGGAGCTGCAGACTCAGGGTTCAAGGCCCTAGGTACTGGTGAAACTGCAGGCTCAGGGTGCATGGCCCTAGGTTCTGGTGGAGCTGCAGACTCAGGGTGCATGACTCTAGGTACTGGTGGAGCTGCAGGGTCAGGGGTCATGGCCCTAGGTACTGGTGGAGCTGTAGGCTCAGGGTGCATGGCCCTAGGTACTGGTGGAGCTGCAGGCTCAGGGTGCATGGCCCTAGGTACTGGTGGAGCTGCAGGGTCAGGGTGCATGACCCTAGGTACTGGTGGAGCTGCAGGCTCAGGGTACATGGCACTAGGTATGGTGGAGCTGCAGGGTCAGGGTGCATGACCCTAGGTACTGGTGGAGCTGCAGGCTCTGGGGTAATGACCCTAGGTACTTGTGGAGCTGCAGGCTCAGAGTTCAAGGCCCTAGGTACTGGTGGAGTTGCAGGCTCAGGGTGCATGGTCCTAGGTACTGGTGGAGCTGCAGGCTCAGGGTGCATCGCCCTAGGTACTGGTGGAGCTGCAGGGTCAGGGTGCATGACCCTAGGTACTGGTGGGTCTGAAGGGTCAGGGTGCATGGTCCTAGGTACTGGTGGAGCTGCAGGCTCTGGGGTAATGACCCTAAGTACTGGTGGAGCTGCAGGCTCAGGGTTCAAGGCCCTAGGTACTGGTGGAGCTGCAGGGTCAGGGTCATGACCCTAGGTACTGGTGGAGCTGCAGGCTCAGGGCGCATGACCCTAGGTACTGGTGGAGCTGCAGGCTCGGGTGCATCGCCCTAGGTGCTGGTGGAGCTGCAGGGTCAGGGTTCATGACCCTAGGTACTGGTGGAGCTGCAGCGTCAGGGTGCATGGCCCTAGGTACTGGTGGAGCTGCAGGGTCAGGGTGCATGGCCCTAGGTACTGGTGGAGCTGCAGGGTCAGGGTCATGACCCTAGGTACTGGTGGAGCTGCAGGCTCAGGGTACATGGCCCTAGGTACTGGTGGAGCTGCAGGGCCAGGGTGCATGGCCCTAGGTACTGGTGGAGCTGCAGGGCCAGGGTCCATGACCCTAGGTACTGGTGGAGCTGCAGGCTCAGGGCGCATGGCCCTGGGGTACTGGTGGAGCTGCGGGGTCAGGGTGCATGACCCTAGGTAATGGTGGAGCTGCAGGGTCAGGGTGCATGACCCTAGGTACTGGTGGAGCTGCAGGCTCAGGGGTCATGGCCCTAGGTACTGGTGGAGATGCAGGCTCAGGGTGCATGGCCCTAGGTACTGGTGGAGCTGCAGGCTCAGGGTGCATGACCCTAGGTACTGGTGGAGCTGCAGGCTCATGGTGCATGGCCCTAGGTACTGGTGGAGCTGCAGGGTCAGGGTGAATGACCCTAGGTACTGGTGGAGCTGCAGGATCTGGGGTAATGACCCTAGGTACTGGTGGAGCTGCAGGCTCAGAGTTCAAGGCCCTAGGTACTGGTGGAGTTGCAGGCTCAGGGTGCATGGCCCTAGGCACTGGTGGAGATGCAGACTCAGGGTGCATGGTCCTAGGTACTGGTGGAGCTGCAGGCTCAGGGTGCATCGCCCTAGGTACTGGTGGAGCTGCATGGTCAAGGTGCATGACCCTAGGTACTGGTGGAGCTGCAGGCTCTGGGTTAATGACCCTAGGTACTGGTGGAGCTGCATGCTCAGGGTTCAAGGCCCTAGGTACTGGTGGAGCTGCAGGGTCAGGGTCATGACCCTAGGTACTGGTGGAGCTGCAGGCTCAGGGTGCATGACCCTAGGTACTGGTGGAGCTGCAGGCTCAGGGTGCATTGCCCTAGGTACTGGTGGAGCTGCAGGGTCAGGGTTCATGACCCTAGGTACTGGTGGAGCTGCAGGGTCAGGGTGCATGACCCTAGGTACTGGTGGAGCTGCAGGCTCATGGTGCATGGCCCTAGGTACTGGTGGAGCTGCAGGGTCAGGGTGCATGACCCTAGGTACTGGTGGAGCTGCAGGCTCTGGGGTAATGACCCTAGGTACTGGTGGAGCTGCAGGCTCAGAGTTCAAGGCCCTAGGTACTGGTGGAGTTGCAGGCTCAGGGTGCATGGCCCTAGGCACTGGTGGAGCTGCAGACTCAGGGTGTATGGTCCTAGGTACTGGTGGAGCTGCAGGCTCAGGGTGCATCGCCCTAGGTACTGGTGGAGCTGCAGGGTCAAGGTGCATGACCCTAGGTACTGGTGGGGCTGCAGGCTCAGGGTGCATGGTCCTAGGTACTGGTGGAGCTGCAGGCTCTGGGTTAATGACCCTAGGTACTGGTGGAGCTGCAGGATCAGGGTTCAAGGCCCTAGGTACTGGTGGAGCTGCAGGGTCAGGGTCATGACCCTAGGTACTGGTGGAGCTGCAGGCTCAGGGTGCATGACCCTAGGTACTGGTGGAGCTGCAGGCTCAGGGTGCATTGCCCTAGGTACTGGTGGAGCTGCAGGGTCAGGGTTCATGACCCTAGGTACTGGTGGAGCTGCAGGGTCAGGGCGCATGGCCCTAGATACTGGTGGAGCTGCAGGCTCAGGGTGCATCGCCCTAGGTACTGGTGGAACTGCAGGGTCAGGGTGCATGACCAAAGGTACTGGTGGAGCTGCAGGCTCAGGGTGCATGGCCCCAGGTACTGGTGGAGCTGCAGGGTCAGGGTGCATGGCCCTAGGTACTGGTGGAGCTGCAGGGTCAGGGTCATGACCCTAGGTACTGGTGGAGCTGCAGGCTCAGGGTGCATGGCCCTAGGTACTGGTGGAGCTGCAGGGCCAGGGTGCATGGCCCTAGGTACTGGTGGAGCTGCCGGGTCAGGGTTCATGACCCTAGGTACTGGTGGAGCTGCAGGGTCAGGGTGCATGGCCCTAGGTACTGGTGGAGCTGCGGGCTCAGGGTGCATCGCCCTAGGTACTGGTGGAGCTGCAGGGTCAGGGTGCATGACCAAAGGTACTGGTGGAGCTGTGGGGTCAGGGTGCATGACCCTAGGTAATGGTGGAGCTGCAGGGTCAGGGTGCATGACCCTAGGTACTGGTGGAGCTGCAGGCTCAGGGGTCATGGCCCTAGGTACTGGTGGAGCTGCAGGCTCAGGGTGCATGGCCCTAGGTACTGGTGGAGCTGCAGGGTCAGGGTGCATGACTCTAGGTACTGGTGTAGCTGCAGGCTCTGGGGTAATGACCCTAGGTACTGGTGGAGCTGCAGGCTCAGGGTGCATGGTTCTAGGTACTGGTGGAGCTGCAGGCTGAGGGTGCATCGCCCTAGGTACTGGTGGAGCTGCAGGGTCAGGGTGCATGACCCTAGGTACTGGTGGGGCTGCAGGCTCATTGTGCATGGTCCTAGGTACTGGTGGAGCTGCAGGCTCTGGGTTAATGACCCTAGGTACTGATGGAGCTGCAGGCTCAGGGTTCAAGGCCCTAGGTACTGGTGGAGCTGCAGGGTCAGGGTCATGGCCCTAGGTACTGGTGGAGCTGCAGGCTCAGGGTGCATGACCCTAGGTACTGGTGGAGCTGCAGGCTCAGGGTGCATCGCCCTAGGTACTGGTGGAGCTGCAGGGTCAGGGTTCATGACCCTAGGTACTGGTGGAGCTGCAGGGTCAGGGTGCATGGCCCTATGTACTGGTGGAGCTGCAGGCTCAGGGTGCATCGCCCTAGGTACTGGTGGAGCTGCAGGGCCAGGGTGCATGACCAAAGGTACTGGTGGAGCTACAGGCTCAGGGTGCATTGTCCTAGGTACTTGTGGAGCTGCAGGGTCAGCGTGCATGGCCCAAGGTACTGGTGGTGCTGCAGGGTCAGGGTCATGCCCCTAGGTACTGGGGGAGCTGCAGGCTCAGGGTGCATGACCCTAGGTACTGATGGAGCTGCAGGGCCAGGGTGCATGACCCTAGGTACTGGTGGAGCTGCAGGGCCAGGGTGCATGACCCTAGGTACTGGTGGAGCTGCAGGCTCAGGGCGCATGGCCCTGTGGTACTGGTGGAGCTGCGGGGTCAGGGTGCATGACCCTAGGTACCTGTGCATGACCCTAGGTACTGGTGGAGCTGCAGGCTCAGGGTTCATGGCCCTAGGTACTGGTGGAGATGCAGGCTCAGGGTGCATGGCCCTAGGTACGCTGCAGGGTCAGGGTGCATGACCCTAGGTACTGGTGGAGCTGCAGGCTCTGGGGTAATGACCCTAGGAACTGGTGGAGATGCAGGCTCAGGGTTCATGGCCCTAGGTACTGGTGGAGTTGTAGGCTCAGGGTGCATGGCCCTAGGCACTGGTGGAGCTGCAGGCTCAGGGTGAATGGTCCTAGGTACTGGTGGAGCTGCATGCTCAGGGTGCATCGCCCTAGGTACTGGTGGAGCTGCAGGGGCAGGGTGCATGACCCTAGGTACTGGTGGGGCTTCAGGCTCAGGGTGCATGGTCCTAGGTACTGGTGGAGCTGCAGGCTCTGGGGTAATGACCCTAGGTACTGGTGGAGCTGCAGGCTCAGGGTTCAAGGCCCTAGGTACTGGTGGAGCTGCAGGGTCAGGGTCATGACCCTAGGTACTGGTGGAGATGCAGGCTCAGGGTGCATGACCCTACGTACTTGTGGAGCTGCAGGCTCAGGGTGCATCGCCCTAGGTACTTGTGGAGCTGCACAGTCAGGGTTCATGACCCTAGGTACTGGTGGAGCTGCAGGCTCAGGGTGCATGGCCCTAGGTACTGGTGGAGCTGCAGGGTCAGGGTGCATGACCCTAGGTACTGGTGGAGCTGCAGGCTCAGGGTGCATCGCCCTAGGTACTGGTGGAGCTGCAGGGTCAGGGTGCATGACCAAAGGTACTGGTGGAGCTGCAGGCTCAGGGAGCATGGCCCTAGGTACTGGTGGAGCTGCAGGGTCAGGGTGCATAACCCTAGGTACTGGTGGAGCTGCAGGCTCAGGGTGCATCGCCCTAGGTACTGGTGGAGCTGCAGGGTCAGGGTGCATGACACTAGGTACTGGTGGAGCTGCAGGCTCAGGGTGCATGGCCCTAGGTACTGGTGGAGCTGCAGGCTCAGGGTGCATGGCCCTAGGTACTGGTGGAGCTGCAGGCTCAGGGTGCATGGCCCTAGGTACTGGTTGAGCTGCAGGCTCAGGGTGCATCGCCCTAGGTACTGGTGGAGCTGCAGGGTCAGGGTGCATGGTCCTCCGTACTGGTGGAGCTGCAGGCTCAGCGTGCATGGCCCTAGACTGGTTGAGCTGCAGGCTCAGGGTGCATGGCCCTAGGTACTGGTGGAGCTGCAGGCTCAGGGTGCATGGTCCTCCGTACTGGTGGAGCTGCAGGCTCAGCGTGCATGGCCCTAGGTACTGGTGGAGCTGTAGGCTCAGGGTGCATGGTCCTCAGTACTGGTGGAGCTGCAGGCTCTGGGGTAATGACCCTAGTTACTGGTGGAGCTGCAGGCTCAGAGTTCAAGGCCCTAAGTACTGGTGGAGTTGCAGGCTCAGGGTACTTGGCCCTAGGCACTGGTGGAGCTGCAGGCTCAGGGTGCATGGTCCTAGGTACTGGTGGAGCTGCAGGCTCAGGGTGCATCGCCCTAGGTACTGGTGGAGCTGCAGGGTCAGGGTGCATGACCCTAGGTACTGGAGGGGGCTGCAGGCTCAGGGTGCATGGTCCTAGGTACTGGTGGAGCTGCAGGCTCTGGGTTAATGACCCTAGGTACTGGTGGAGCTGCAGGCTCAGGGTTCAAGGCCCTAGGTACTGGTGGAGCTGCAGGGTCAGGGTCAAGACCCTAGGTACTGGTGGAGCTGCAGGCTCAGGGTGCATGACCCTAGGTACTGGTGGAGCTGCAGGCTCAGGGTGCATCGCCCTAGGTACTGGTGGAGCTGCCGGGTCAGGGTTCATGACCCTAGGTACTGGTGGAGCTGCAGGGTCAGGGTTCATGGCCCTAGGTACTGGTGGAGCTGCAGGCTCAGGGTGCATCGCCCTAGGTACTGTTGGAGCTGCAGGGTCAGGGTGCATGACCAAAGGTACTGGTGGAGCTGCAGGCTCAGGGTGCATGGCCCTAGGTACTGGTGGAGCTGCAGGCTCAGGGTGCATGACCCTAGGTACTGATGGAGCTGCAGGGCCAGGGTGCATGGCCCTAGGTACTGGTGGAGCTGCAGGGCCAGGGTGCATGACCCAAGGTACTGGTGGAGCTGCAGGCTCAGGGCGCATGGCCCTGTGGTACTGGTGGAGCTGCGGGGTCAGGGTGCATGACCCTAGGTACTGGTGGAGATGCAGACTCAGGGTGCATGACCCTAGGTACTGGTGGAGCTGCAGGCTCAGGGTTCATGGCCCTAGGTACTGGTGGAGATGCAGGCTCAGGGTGCATGGCCCTAGGTACGCTGCAAGGTCAGGGTGCATGGCCCTAGGTACTGGTGGAGCTGCAGGCTCAGGGTGCATGGCCCTAGGTACTGGTGGAGCTGCAGGGCCAGGGTGCATGGCCCTAGGTACTGGTGGAGCTGCCGGGTCAGGGTTCATGACCCTAGGTACTGGTGGAGCTGCAGGGTCAGGGTGCATGGCCCTAGGTACTGGTGGAGCTGCGGGCTCAGGGTGCATCGCCCTAGGTACTGGTGGAGCTGCAGGGTCAGGGTGCATGACCAAAGGTACTGGTGGAGCTGCGGGGTCAGGGTGCATGACCCTAGGTAATGGTGGAGCTGCAGGGTCAGGGTGCATGACCCTAGGTACTGGTGGAGCTGCAGGCTCAGGGGTCATGGCCCTAGGTACTGGTGGAGATGCAGGCTCATGGTGCATGGCCCTAGGTACTGGTGGAGCTACAGGGTCAGTGTGCATGACCCTAGGTACTGGTGGAGCTGCAGGCTCAGGGTGCATGGCCCTAGGTACTGGTGGAGCTGCAGGGTCAGGGTGCATGACCCTAGGTACTGGTGTAGCTGCAGGCTGTGGGGTAATGACCCTAGGTACTGGTGGAGCTGCAGGCTCAGAGTTCAAGCCCTAGGTACTGGTGGAGATGCAGGCTTAGGGTGCATGGCCCTAGGCACTGGTGGAGCTGCAGGCTCAGGGTGCATGGTCCTAGGTACTGGTGGAGCTGCAGGCTGAGGGTGCATCGCCCTAGGTACTGGTGGAGCTGCAGGGTCAGGGTGCATGACCCTAGGTACTGGTGGGGCTGCAGGCTCATTGTGCATGGTCCTAGGTACTGGTGGAGCTGCAGGCTCTGGGTTAATGACCCTAGGTACTGATGGAGCTGCAGGCTCAGGGTTCAAGGCCCTAGGTACTGGTGGAGCTGCAGGGTCAGGGTCATGGCCCTAGGTACTGGTGGAGCTGCAGGCTTAGGGTGCATGACCCTAGGTACTGGTGGAGCTGCAGGCTCAGGGTGCATTGCCCTAGGTACTGGTGGAGCTGCAGGGTCAGGGTGCATGGCCCTATGTACTGGTGGAGCTGCAGGCTCAGGGTGCATCGCCCTAGGTACTGGTGGAGCTACAGGGCCAGGGTGCATGACCAAAGGTACTGGTGGAGCTACAGGCTCAGGGTGCATTGTCCTAGGTACTTGTGGAGCTGCAGGGTCAGCGTGCATGGCCCAAGGTACTGGTGGTGCTGCAGGGTCAGGGTCATGCCCCTAGGTACTGGGGGAGCTGCAGGCTCAGGGTGCATGACCCTAGGTACTGATGGAGCTGCAGGGCCAGGGTGCATGACCCTAGGTACTGATGGAGCTGCAGGGCCAGGGTGCATGGTCCTAGGTACTGGTGGAGCTGCAGGGCCAGGGTGCATGACCCTAGGTACTGGTGGAGCTGCAGGCTCAGGGCGCATGGCCCTGTGGTACTGGTGGAGCTGCGGGGTCAGGGTGCATGACCCTAGGTACCTGTGCATGACCCTAGGTACTGGTGGAGCTGCAGGCTCAGGGTTCATGGCCCTAGGTACTGGTGGAGATGCAGGCTCAGGGTGCATGGCCCTAGGTACGCTGCAGGGTCAGGGTGCATGACCCTAGGTACTGGTGGAGCTGCAGGCTCTGGGGTAATGACCCTAGGAACTGGTGGAGATGCAGGCTCAGGGTTCATGGCCCTAGGTACTGGTGGAGTTGCAGGCTCAGGGTGCATGGCCCTAGGCACTGGTGGAGCTGCAGGCTCAGGGTGAATGGTCCTAGGTACTGGTGGAGCTGCATGCTCAGGGTGCATCGCCCTAGGTACTGGTGGAGCTGCAGGGGCAGGGTGCATGACCCTAGGTACTGGTGGGGCTTCAGGCTCAGGGTGCATGGTCCTAGGTACTGGTGGAGCTGCAGACTCTGGGGTAATGACCCTAGGTACTGGTGGAGCTGCAGGCTCAGGGTTCAAGGCCCTAGGTACTGGTGGAGCTGCAGGGTCAGGGTCATGACCCTAGGTACTGGTGGAGATGCAGGCTCAGGGTGCATGACCCTACGTACTTGTGGAGCTGCAGGCTCAGGGTGCATCGCCCTAGGTACTTGTGGAGCTGCAGAGTCAGGGTTCATGACCCTAGGTACTGGTGGAGCTGCAGGCTCAGGGTGCATGGCCCTAGGTACTGGTGGAGCTGCAGGGTCAGGGTGCATGACCCTAGGTACTGGTGGAGCTGCAGGCTCAGGGTGCATCGCCCTAGGTACTGGTGGAGCTGCAGGGTCAGGGTGCATGACCAAAGGTACTGGTGGAGCTGCAGGCTCAGGGAGCATGGCCCTAGGTACTGGTGGAGCTGCAGGGTCAGGGTGCATGACCCTAGGTACTGGTGGAGCTGCAGGCTCAGGGTGCATCGCCCTAGGTACTGGTGGAGCTGCAGGGTCAGGGTGCATGACACTAGGTACTGGTGGAGCTGCAGGCTCAGGGTGCATGGCCCTAGGTACTGGTGGAGCTGCAGGCTCAGGGTGCATGGCCCTAGGTACTGGTGGAGCTGCAGGCTCAGGGTGCATGGCCCTAGGTACTGGTGGAGCTGCAGGCTCAGGGTGCATCGCCCTAGGTACTGGTGGAGCTGCAGGGTCAGGGTGCATGGTCCTCCGTACTGGTGGAGCTGCAGGCTCAGTGTGCATGGCCCTAGACTGGTTGAGCTGCAGGCTCAGGGTGCATGGCCCTAGGTACTGGTGGAGCTGCAGGCTCAGGGTGCATGGTCCTCCGTACTGGTGGAGCTGCAGGCTCAGCGTGCATGGCCCTAGGTACTGGTGGAGCTGTAGGCTCAGGGTGCATGGTCCTCAGTACTGGTGGAGCTGCAGGCTCTGGGGTAATGACCCTAGTTACTGGTGGAGCTGCAGGCTCAGAGTTCAAGGCCCTAAGTACTGGTGGAGTTGCAGGCTCAGGGTACTTGGCCCTAGGCACTGGTGGAGCTGCAGGCTCAGGGTGCATGGTCCTAGGTACTGGTGGAGCTGCAGGCTCAGGGTGCATCGCCCTAGGTACTGGTGGAGCTGCAGGGTCAGGGTGCATGACCCTAGGTACTGGAGGGGGCTGCAGGCTCAGGGTGCATGGTCCTAGGTACTGGTGGAGCTGCAGGCTCTGGGTTAATGACCCTAGGTACTGGTGGAGCTGCAGGCTCAGGGTTCAAGGCCCTAGGTACTGGTGGAGCTGCATGGTCAGGGTCAAGACCCTAGGTACTGGTGGAGCTGCAGGCTCAGGGTGCATGACCCTAGGTACTGGTGGAGCTGCAGGCTCAGGGTGCATCGCCCTAGGTACTGGTGGAGCTGCCGGGTCAGGGTTCATGACCCTAGGTACTGGTGGAGCTGCAGGGTCAGGGTTCATGGCCCTAGGTACTGGTGGAGCTGCAGGCTCAGGGTGCATCGCCCTAGGTACTGTTGGAGCTGCAGGGTCAGGGTGCATGACCAAAGGTACTGGTGGAGCTGCAGGCTCAGGGTGCATGGCCCTAGGTACTGGTGGAGCTGCAGGCTCAGGGTGCATGACCCTAGGTACTGATGGAGCTGCAGGGCCAGGGTGCATGGCCCTAGGTACTGGTGGAGCTGCAGGGCCAGGGTGCATGACGCAAGGTACTGGTGGAGCTGCAGGCTCAGGGCGCATGGCCCTGTGGTACTGGTGGAGCTGCGGGGTCAGGGTGCATGACCCTAGGTACTGGTGGAGATGCAGACTCAGGGTGCATGACCCTAGGTACTGGTGGAGCTGCAGGCTCAGGGTTCATGGCCCTAGGTACTGGTGGAGATGCAGGCTCAGGGTGCATGGCCCTAGGTACGCTGCAAGGTCAGGGTGCATGGCCCTAGGTACTGGTGGAGCTGCAGGCTCAGGGTGCATGGCCCTAGGTACTGGTGGAGCTGCAGGGCCAGGGTGCATGGCCCTAGGTACTGGTGGAGCTGCCGGGTCAGGGTTCATGACCCTAGGTACTGGTGGAGCTGCAGGGTCAGGGTGCATGGCCCTAGGTACTGGTGGAGCTGCGGGCTCAGGGTGCATCGCCCTAGGTACTGGTGGAGCTGCAGGGTCAGGGTGCATGACCAAAGGTACTGGTGGAGCTGCGGGGTCAGGGTGCATGACCCTAGGTAATGGTGGAGCTGCAGGGTCAGGGTGCATGACCCTAGGTACTGGTGGAACTGCAGGCTCAGGGGTCATGGCCCTAGGTACTGGTGGAGATGCAGGCTCAGGGTGCATGGCCCTAGGTACTGGTGGAGCTACAGGGTCAGTGTGCATGACCCTAGGTACTGGTGGAGCTGCAGGCTCAGGGTGCATGGCCCTAGGTACTGGTGGAGCTGCAGGGTCAGGGTGCATGACCCTAGGTACTGGTGTAGCTGCAGGCTGTGGGGTAATGACCCTAGGTACTGGTGGAGCTGCAGGCTCAGAGTTCAAGGCCCTAGGTACTGGTGGAGATGCAGGCTTAGGGTGCATGGCCCTAGGCACTGGTGGAGCTGCAGGCTCAGGGTGCATGGTCCTAGGTACTTGTGGAGCTGCAGGCTGAGGGTGCATCGCCCTAGGTACTGGTGGAGCTGCAGGGTCAGGGTGCATGACCCTAGGTACTGGTGGGGCTGCAGGCTCATTGTGCATGGTCCTAGGTACTGGTGGAGCTGCAGGCTCTGGGTTAATGACCCTAGGTACTGATGGAGCTGCAGGCTCAGGGTTCAAGGCCCTAGGTACTGGTGGAGCTGCAGGGTCAGGGTCATGGCCCTAGGTACTGGTGGAGCTGCAGGCTCAGGGTGCATGACCCTAGGTACTGGTGGAGCTGCAGGCTCAGGGTGCATCGCCCTAGGTACTGGTGGAGCTGCAGGGTCAGGGTTCATGACCCTAGGTACTGGTGGAGCTGCAGGGTCAGGGTGCATGGCCCTATGTACTGGTGGAGCTGCAGGCTCAGGGTGCATCGCCCTAGGTACTGGTGGAGCTGCAGGGCCAGGGTGCATGACCAAAGGTACTGGTGGAGCTACAGGCTCAGGGTGCATTGTCCTAGGTACTTGTGGAGCTGCAGGGTCAGCGTGCATGGCCCAAGGTACTGGTGGTGCTGCAGGGTCAGGGTCATGCCCCTAGGTACTGGGGGAGCTGCAGGCTCAGGGTGCATGACCCTAGGTACTGATGGAGCTGCAGGGCCAGGGTGCATGACCCTAGGTACTGATGGAGCTGCAGGGCCAGGGTGCATGGCCCTAGGTACTGGTGGAGCTGCAGGGCCAGGGTGCATGACCCTAGGTACTGGTGGAGCTGCAGGCTCAGGGCGCATGGCCCTGTGGTACTGGTGGAGCTGCGGGGTCAGGGTGCATGACCCTAGGTACCTGTGCATGACCCTAGGTACTGGTGGAGCTGCAGGCTCAGGGTTCATGGCCCTAGGTACTGGTGGAGATGCAGGCTCAGGGTACATGGCCCTAGGTACGCTGCAGGGTCAGGGTGCATGGCCCTAGGTACTGGTGGAGCTGCAGGGTCAGGGTGCATGACCCTAGGTACTGGTGGAGCTGCAGGCTCTGGGGTAATGACCCTAGGAACTGGTGGAGATGCAGGCTCAGGGTTCATGGCCCTAGGTACTGGTGGAGTTGCAGGCTCAGGGTGCATGGCCCTAGGCACTGGTGGAGCTGCAGGCTCAGGGTGAATGGTCCTAGGTACTGGTGGAGCTGCAGGCTCAGGGTGCATCGCCCTAGGTACTGGTGGAGCTGCAGGGGCAGGGTGCATGACCCTAGGTACTGGTGGGGCTTCAGGCTCAGGGTGCATGGTCCTAGGTACTGGTGGAGCTGCAGGCTCTGGGGTAATGACCCTAGGTACTGGTGGAGCTGCAGGCTCAGGGTTCAAGGCCCTAGGTACTGGTGGAGCTGCAGGGTCAGGGTCATGACCCTAGGTACTGGTGGAGATGCAGGCTCAGGGTGCATGACCCTACGTACTGGTGGAGCTGCAGGCTCAGGGTGCATCGCCCTAGGTACTGGTGGAGCTGCAGGGTCAGGGTGCATGACACTAGGTACTGGTGGAGCTGCAGGCTCAGGGTGCATGGCCCTAGGTACTGGTGGAGCTGCAGGCTCAGGGTGCATGGCCCTAGGTACTGGTGGAGCTGCAGGCTCAGGGTGCATGGCCCTAGGTACTGGTGGAGCTGCAGGCTCAGGGTGCATCGCCCTAGGTACTGGTGGAGATGCAGGGTCAGGGTGCATGGTCCTCCGTACTGGTGGAGCTGCAGGCTCAGCGTGCATGGCCCTAGACTGGTTGAGCTGCAGGCTCAGGGTGCATGGCCCTAGGTACTGGTGGAGCTGCAGGCTCAGGGTGCATGGTCCTCCGTACTGGTGGAGCTGCAGGCTCAGCGTGCATGGCCCTAGGTACTGGTGGAGCTGCAGGCTCAGGGTGCATGGTCCTCAGTACTGGTGGAGCTGCAGGCTCTGGGGTAATGACCCTAGTTACTGGTGGAGCTGCAGGCTCAGAGTTCAAGGCCCTAAGTACTGGTGGAGTTGCAGGCTCAGGGTACTTGGCCCTAGGCACTGGTGGAGCTGCAGGCTCAGGGTGCATGGTCCTAGGTACTGGTGGAGCTGCAGGCTCAGGGTGCATCGCCCTAGGTACTGCTGGAGCTGCAGGGTCAGGGTGCATGATCCTAGGTACTGGTGGGGCTGCAGGCTCAGGGTGCATGGTCCTAGGTACTGGTGGAGCTGCAGGCTCTGGGTTAATGACCCTAGGTACTGGTGGAGCTGCAGGCTCAGGGTTCAAGGCCCTAGGTACTGGTGGAGCTGCAGGGTCAGGGTCAAGACCCTAGGTACTGGTGGAGCTGCAGGCTCAGGGTGCATGACCCTAGGTACTGGTGGAGCTGCAGGCTCAGGGTGCATCGCCCTAGGTACTGGTGGAGCTGTCGGGTCAGGGTTCATGACCCTAGGTACTGGTGGAGCTGCAGGGTCAGGGTTCATGGCCCTAGGTACTGGTGGAGCTGCAGGCTCAGGGTGCATCGCCCTAGGTACTGTTGGAGCTGCAGGGTCAGGGTGCATGACCAAAGGTACTGGTGGAGCTGCAGGCTCAGGGTGCATGGCCCTAGGTACTGGTGGAGCTGCAGGCTCAGGGTGCATGACCCTAGGTACTGATGGAGCTGCAGGGCCAGGGTGCATGGCCCTAGGTACTGGTGGAGCTGCAGGGCCAGGGTGCATGACCCAAGGTACTGGTGGAGCTGCAGGCTCAGGGCGCATGGCCCTGTGGTACTGGTGGAGCTGCGGGGTCAGGGTGCATGACCCTAGGTACTGGTGGAGATGCAGACTCAGGGTGCATGACCCTAGGTACTGGTGGAGCTGCAGGCTCAGGGTTCATGGCCCTAGGTACTGGTGGAGATGCAGGCTCAGGGTGCATGGCCCTAGGTACGCTGCAAGGTCAGGGTGCATGGCCCTAGGTACTGGTGGAGCTGCAGGCTCAGGGCGCATGGCCCTGTGGTACTGGTGGAGCTGCGGGGTCAGGGTGCATGACCCTAGGTACTGGTGGAGCTGCAGGCTCTGGGGTAATGACCCTAGGTACTGGTGGAGCTGCAGGCTCAGGGTTCATGGCCCTAGGTACTGGTGGAGTTGCAGGCTCAGGGTGCATGGCCCTAGGCACTGGTGGAGCTGCAGGCTCAGGATGAATGGTCCTAGGTACTGGTGGAGCTGCAGGCTCAGGGTGCATCGCCCTAGGTACTGGTGGAACTGCAGGTTCAGGGTGCATGACCCTAGGTACTGGTGGGGCTGCAGGCTCAGGGTGCATGGTCCTAGGTACTGGTGGAGCGGCAGGCTCTGGGGTAATGACCCTAGGTACTGGTGGAGCTGCAGGCTCAGGGTTCAAGGCCCTAGGCACTGGTGGAGCTGCAGGGTCAGGGTCATGACCCTAGGTACTGGTGGAGCTGCAGGCTCAGGGTGCATGACCCTAGGTACTTGTGGAGCTGCAGGCTCAGGGTGCATCGCCCTAGGTACTGGTGGAGCTGCAGGGTCCGGGTTCATGACCCTAGGTACTGGTGGAGCTGCAGGATCAGGGTGCATGGCCCTAGGTACTGGTGGAGCTGCAGGGTCGGGGTGCATGACCCTAGGTACTGGTGGAGCTGCAGGCTCAGGGTGCATCGCCCTAGGTACTGGTGGAGCTGCAGGGTCAGGGTGCATGACCAAAGGTACTGGTGGAGCTGCAGGCTCAGGGTGCATGGCCCTAGGTACTGGTGGAGCTGCAGGGTCAGGGTGCATGACCCTAGGTACTGGTGGAGCCGCAGGCTCAGGGTGCATGGCCCTAGGTACTGGTGGAGCTGCAGGGTGAGGGTGCATGACCCTAGGTACTGGTGGAGCTGCAGGCTCAGGGTGCATGGCCCTAGGTACTGGTGGAGCTGCAGGCTCAGGGTGCATGGCCCTAGGTACTGGTGGAGCTGCAGGGTCAGGGTGCATGACCCTAGGTACTGGTGGAGCTGCAGGCTCAGGGTGCATGACCAAAGGTACTGGTGGAGCTGCAGGCTCAGGGTGCATGACCCTAGGTACTGGTGGAGCTGCAGGCTCAGGGTGCATGGCCCTAGGTACTGGTGGAGCTGCAGGCTCAGGGTGCATGACCAAAGGTACTGGTGGAGCTGCAGGCTCAGGGTGCATGGCCCTAGGTACTGGTGGAGCTGCAGGGTCAGGGTGCATGACCCTAGGTACTGGTGGAGCTGCAGGCTCAGGGTGCATGGCCCTAGGTACTGGTGGAGCTGCAGGGTCAGGGTGCATGACCCTAGGTACTGGTTGAGCTGCAGGCTCAGGGTGCATGGCCCTAGGTACTGGTGGAGCTGCAGGCTCAGCGTGCATGGCCCTAGGTACTGGTGGAGCTGCAGGCTCAGGGTGCATGGTCCTCAGTACTGGTGGAGCTGCCGGCTCAGGGTGCATGACCCTAGGTACTGGTGGAGCTGCAGGGTCAGGGTGCATCGCCCTAGGTACTGGTGGAGCTGCAGGGTCAGGGTGCATGACCCTACGTACTGGTGGAGCTGCAGGCTCAGGGTGCATGGCCCTAGGTACTGGTGGAGCTGCAGGGTCAGGGTGCATGACCCTAGGTACTGGTGGAGCTGCAGGCTCAGGGTCATGACCCTAGGTACTGGTGGAGCTGCAGGGTCAGGGTTCATGGCCCTAGGTACTGGTGGAAAGTGGCATACGTGTGGTGACTATGGCAGCGTCAGTCATGCGGCAGGCTCAGGCTTCATGGCCCTAGGTACTAGTGGAGCTGCAGGCTCAGGGTGCATGACACTAGGTACTGGTGGAGCTGCAGGCTCAGGGTGCATGACTCTAGGTACTGGTGGAGCTGCAGGGTCAGGGTGCATGACCCTAGGTACTGGTGGAGCTGCAGGCTCAGGGTCATGACTCTAGGTACTAGTGGAGCTGCAGGGTCAGGGTGCATGATCCTAGGTACTGGTGGAGCTGCAGGCTCAGGGTGCATGGCCCTCTGTACAGGTGGAGCAGCAGGCTCAGGGTGCATGGCCCTAGGTACTGGTGGAGCTGCAGGGTCAGGATGCATGGTCCTAGGTACTGGTGGAGCTGCAGGCTCAGGGTGCATGGCCCTAGGTACTGGTGGAGTTGCAGGGTCAGGGTGCATGACCCTAGGTACTGGTGGAGCTGCAGTGTCAGGGGGCATGGCCCTAGGTACTGGTGGAGCTGTAGGCTCAGGGTGCATAGCCCTAGGTACTGGTGGAGCTGCAGGTTCAGGGTGCATGGCCCTAGGTACTGGTGGAGATGCAGGCTCAGGGTTCAAGGCCCTAGGTACTGGTGGAGCTGCAGGCTCAGGGTGCATGGCCCTAGGTACTGGTGGAGCTGCAGGGTCAGGGTGCATGACCCTTGGTACTGGTGGAGCTGCAGGGTCAGGGTGCATGGCCCTAGGTACTGGTGGAGCTGCAGGGTCAGGGTGCATGGCCCTAGGTACTGGTGGAGCTGCAGGGTCAGGGTAATAACCCTAGGTACTGGTGGAGCTGCAGGGTCAGGGTGCATGGCCCTTGGTACTGGTGGAGCTGCAGGGTCAGGGTGCATGGCCCTTGGTACTGGTGGAGCTGCAGGGTCAGGGTGCATGGCCCTAGGTACTGGTGGAGCTGCAGGGTCAGGGTGCATGGCCCTAGGTACTGGTGGAGCTGCAGGGTCATGGTGCATGACCCTAGGTACTGGTGGAGCTGCAGGGTCAGGGTGCATGTCCCTAGGTACTGGTGGAGCTGCAGGCTCAGGGTGCATGGCCCTAGGTACTGTTGGAGCTGCAGGGTCAGCGTGCATGGCCCTAGGTACTGGTGGAGCTGCAGGGTCAGGGTGCATGACCCTAGGTACTGGTGGAGCTGCAGGCTCAGGGTGCATGGCCCTAGGTACTGGTGGAGCTGCAGGGTCAAGGTGCATGACTCTAGGTACTGGTGGAGCTGCAGGGTCAGGGTCATGACGCTAGGTACTGCTGGAGCTGCAGGCTCAGGGTGCATGACCCTACGTACTGGTTGAGCTGCAGGCTCAGGGTGCATGGCCCTAGGTACTGGTGGAGCTGCAGGCTCAGGGTGCATGGTCCTCAGTACTGGTGGATCTGCCGGCTCAGGGTGCATGACCCTAGGTATGGTGGAGCTGCAGGGTCAGGGTGCATCGCCCTAGGTACTGGTGGAGCTGCAGGGTCAGGGTGCATGACCCTAGGTACTGGTGGAGCTGCAGGCTCAGGGTGCATCGCCCTAGGTACTGGTGGAGCTGCAGGGTCAGGGTGCATGACTCTAGGTACTGGTGGAGCTGCAGGGTCAGGGTCATGACCCTAGGTACTGATGGAGCTGCAGGGTCAGGGTTCATGACCCTAGGTACTGGTGGAAAGTGGCATACGTGTGGTGACGATGGCAGTGTCAGTCATGCTGCAGGCTCAGGCTTCATGGCCCTAGGTACTAGTGGAGCTGCAGGCTCAGGGTGCCTGACCCTAGGTACTGGTGGAGCTGCAGGCTTAGGGTGCATGACTCTAGGTACTGGTGGAGCTGCAGGGTCAGGGTGCATGACCCTAGGTACTGGTGGAGCTGCAGGCTCAGGGTCATGACTCTAGGTACTAGTGGAGCTGCAGGGTCAGGGTGCATGATCCTAGGTACTGGTGGAGCTGCAGGCTCAGGGTGCATGGCCCTCTGTACTGGTGGAGCGGCAGGCTCAGGGTGCATGGCCCTAGGTACTGGTGGAGCTGCAGGGTCAGGGTGCATGGTCCTGGGTACTGGTGGAGCTGCAGGCTCAGGGTGCATGGCCCTAGGTACTGGTGGAGTTGCAGGGTCAGGGTGCATGACCCTAGGTACTGGTGGAGCTGCAGGGTCAGGGGGCATGGCCCTAGGTACTGGTGAAGCTGTAGGCTCAGGGTGCATGGCCCTAGGTACTGGTGGAGCTGCAGGCTCAGGGTGCATGGCCCTAGGTACTGGTAGAGCTGCAGGCTCAGGGTTCAAGTCCCTAGGTACTGGTGGAGCTGCAGGCTCAGGGTGCATGGCCCTAGGTACTGGTGGAGCTGCAGGGTCAGGGTGCATGACCCTTGGTACTGGTGGAGCTGCAGGGTCAGGGTGCATGGCCCTAGGTACTGGTGGAGCTGCAGGGTCAGGGTGCATGGCCCTAGGTACTGGTGGAGCTGCAGGGTCAGGGTCATGACCCTAGGTACTGGTGGAGCTGCAGGGTCAGGGTGCATGACCCTAGGTACTGGTGGAGCTGCAGTGTCAGGGTGCATGGCCCTAGGTTCTGATGGAGCTGCAGGGTCAGGGTGCATGGCCCTAGGTACTGGTGGAGCTGCAGGGTCAGGGTGCTTGGCCCTAGGTACTGGTGGAGCTGCAGGGTCAGGGTGCATGACCCTAGGTACTGGTGGAGCTGCAGTGTCAGGGTGCATGGCCCTAGGTTCTGATGGAGCTGCAGGGTCAGGGTGCATGACCCTAGGTACTGGTGGAGCTCCAGGGTCAGGGTGCATGGCCCTAGGTACTGGTGGAGCTCAGGCTCAGGGTGCATGGCCCTACGTACTGGTGGAGCTGCAGGGTCAGGGTGCATGACCCTAGGTACTGGTGGAGCTCCAGGGTCAGGGTGCATGACCCTATGTACTGGTGGAGCTGCAGGCTCAGGGTGCATGGCCCTAGGTACTGTTGGAGCTGCAGGGTCAGCGTGCATGGCCCTAGGTACTGGTGGAGCTGCAGGGTCAGGGTGCATGACCCTAGATACTGGTGGAGCTGCAGGGTCAGGGTGCATGGCCCTAGGTACTGGTGGAGCTGCAGGCTCAGGGCGCATGGCCCTGTGGTACTGGTGGAGCTGCGGGGTCAGGGTGCATGACCCTAGGTACTGGTGGAGCTGCAGGCTCTGGGGTAATGACCCTAGGTACTGGTGGAGCTGCAGGCTCAGGGTTCATGGCCCTAGGTACTGGTGGAGTTGCAGGCTCAGGGTGCATGGCCCTAGGCACTGGTGGAGCTGCAGGCTCAGGGTGAATGGTCCTAGGTACTGGTGGAGCTGCAGGCTCAGGGTGCATCGCCCTAGGTACTGGTGGAGCTGCAGGTTCAGGGTGCATGACCCTAGGTACTGGTGGGGCTGCAGGCTCAGGGTGCATGGTCCTAGGTACTGGTGGAGCGGCAGGCTCTGGGGTAATGACCCTAGGTACTGGTGGAGCTGCAGGCTCAGGGTTCAAGGCCCTAGGCACTGGTGGAGCTGCAGGGTCAGGGTCATGACCCTAGGTACTGGTGGAGCTGCAGGCTCAGGGTGCATGACCCTAGGTACTTGTGGAGCTGCAGGCTCAGGGTGCATCGCCCTAGGTACTGGTGGAGCTGCAGGGTCCGGGTTCATGACCCTAGGTACTGGTGGAGCTGCAGGATCAGGGTGCATGGCCCTAGGTACTGGTGGAGCTGCAGCGTCAGGGTGCATGACCCTAGGTACTGGTGGAGCTGCAGGCTCAGGGTGCATCGCCCTAGGTACTGGTGGAGCTGCAGGGTCAGGGTGCATGACCAAAGGTACTGGTGGAGCTGCAGGCTCAGGGTGCATGGCCCTAGGTACTGGTGGAGCTGCAGGGTCAGGGTGCATGACCCTAGGTACTGGTGGAGCTGCAGGCTCAGGGTGCATGGCCCTAGGTACTGGTGGAGCTGCAGGGTCAGGGTGCATGACCCTAGGTACTGGTGGAGCTGCAGGCTCAGGGTGCATGGCCCTAGGTACTGGTGGAGCTGCAGGCTCAGGGTGCATGGCCCTAGGTACTGGTGGAGCTGCAGGGTCAGGGTGCATGACCCTAGGTACTGGTGGAGCTGCAGGCTCAGGGTGCATGACCAAAGGTACTGGTGGAGCTGCAGGCTCAGGGTGCATGACCCTAGGTACTGGTGGAGCTGCAGGCTCAGGGTGCATGGCCCTAGGTACTGGTGGAGCTGCAGGCTCAGGGTGCGTGACCAAAGGTACTGGTGGAGCTGCAGGCTCAGGGTGCATGGCCCTAGGTACTGGTGGAGCTGCAGGGTCAGGGTGCATGACCCTAGGTACTGGTGGAGCTGCAGGCTCAGGGTGCATGGCCCTAGGTACTGGTGGAGCTGCAGGGTCAGGGTGCATGACCCTAGGTACTGGTTGAGCTGCAGGCTCAGGGTGCATGGCCCTAGGTACTGGTGGAGCTGCAGGCTCAGCGTGCATGGCCCTAGGTACTGGTGGAGCTGCAGGCTCAGGGTGCATGGTCCTCAGTACTGGTGGAGCTGCCGGCTCAGGGTGCATGACCCTAGGTACTGGTGGAGCTGCAGGGTCAGGGTGCATCGCCCTAGGTACTGGTGGAGCTGCAGGGTCAGGGTGCATGACCCTACGTACTGGTGGAGCTGCAGGCTCAGGGTGCATGGCCCTAGGTACTGGTGGAGCTGCAGGGTCAGGGTGCATGACCCTAGGTACTGGTGGAGCTGCAGGCTCAGGGTCATGACCCTAGGTACTGGTGGAGCTGCAGGGTCAGGGTTCATGGCCCTAGGTACTGGTGGAAAGTGGCATATGTGTGGTGACTATGGCAGCGTCAGTCATGCGGCAGGCTCAGGCTTCATGGCCCTAGGTACTAGTGGAGCTGCAGGCTCAGGGTGCATGACACTAGGTACTGGTGGAGCTGCAGGCTCAGGGTGCATGACTCTAGGTACTGGTGGAGCTGCAGGGTCAGGGTGCATGACCCTAGGTACTGGTGGAGCTGCAGGCTCAGGGTCATGACTCTAGGTACTAGTGGAGCTGCAGGGTCAGGGTGCATGATCCTAGGTACTGGTGGAGCTGCAGGCTCAGGGTGCATGGCCCTCTGTACAGGTGGAGCAGCAGGCTCAGGGTGCATGGCCCTAGGTACTGGTGGAGCTGCAGGGTCAGGGTGCATGGTCCTAGGTACTGGTGGAGCTGCAGGCTCAGGGTGCATGGCCCTAGGTACTGGTGGAGTTGCAGGGTCAGGGTGCATGACCCTAGGTACTGGTGGAGCTGCAGGGTCAGGGGGCATGGCCCTAGGTACTGGTGGAGCTGTAGGCTCAGGGTGCATAGCCCTAGGTACTGGTGGAGCTGCAGGTTCAGGGTGCATGGCCCTAGGTACTGGTGGAGATGCAGGCTCAGGGTGCATGGCCCTCTGTACAGGTGGAGCAGCAGGCTCAGGGTGCATGGACCTAGGTACTGGTGGAGCTGCAGGGTCAGGGTGCATGGTCCTAGGTACTGGTGGAGCTGCAGGCTCAGGGTGCATGGCCCTAGGTACTGGTGGAGTTGCAGGGTCAGGGTGCATGACCCTAGGTACTGGTGGAGCTGCAGGGTCAGGGGGCATGGCCCTAGGTACTGGTGGAGCTGTAGGCTCAGGGTGCATAGCCCTAGGTACTGGTGGAGCTGCAGGTTCAGGGTGCATGGCCCTAGGTACTGGTGGAGATGCAGGCTCAGGGTTCAAGGCCCTAGGTACTGGTGGAGCTGCAGGGTCAGGGTGCATGACCCTTGGTACTGGTGGAGCTGCAGGGTCAGGGTGCATGGCCCTAGGTACTGGTGAAGCTGCAGGGTCAGGGTGCATGGCCCTAGGTACTGGTGGAGCTGCAGGGTCAGGGTAATAACCCTAGGTACTGGTGGAGCTGCAGGGTCAGGGTGCATGGCCCTTGGTACTGGTGGAGCTGCAGGGTCAGGGTGCATGGCCCTAGGTACTGGTGGAGATGCAGGGTCAGGGTGCATGGCCCTAGGTACTGGTGGAGCTGCAGGGTCATGGTGCATGACCCTAGGTACTGGTGGAGCTGCAGGGTCAGGGTGCATGTCCCTAGGTACTGGTGGAGCTGCAGGCTCAGGGTGCATGGTCCTAGGTACTGTTGGAGCTGCAGGGTCAGCGTGCATGGCCCTAGGTACTGGTGGAGCTGCAGGGTCAGGGTGCATGACCCTAGGTACTGGTGGAGCTGCAGGCTCAGGGTGCATGGCCCTAGGTACTGGTGGAGCTGCAGGGTCAAGGTGCATGACTCTAGGTACTGGTGGAGCTGCAGGGTCAGGGTCATGACGCTAGGTACTGCTGGAGCTGCAGGCTCAGGGTGCATGACCCTACGTACTGGTTGAGCTGCAGGCTCAGGGTGCATGGCCCTAGGTACTGGTGGAGCTGCAGGCTCAGGGTGCATGGTCCTCAGTACTGGTGGATCTGCCGGCTCAGGGTGCATGACCCTAGGTATGGTGGAGATGCAGGGTCAGGGTGCATCGCCCTAGGTACTGGTCGAGCTGCAGGGTCAGGGTGCATGACCCTAGGTACTGGTGGAACTGCAGGCTCAGGGTGCATGGCCCTAGGTACTGGTGGAGCTGCAGGGTCAGGGTGCATGGCCCTAGGTACTGGTGGAGCTGCAGTGTCAGGTTCATGACCCTAGGTACTGGTGGAGCTGCAGGGTCAGGGTGCATGACCCTAGGTACTGGTGGAGCTGCAGTGTCAGGGTGCATGGCCCTAGGTTCTGATGGAGCTGCAGGGTCAGGGTGCATGGCCCTAGGTACTGGTGGAGCTGCAGGGTCAGGGTGCTTGGCCCTAGGTACTGGTGGAGCTGCAGGGTCAGGGTGCATGACCCTAGGTACTGGTGGAGCTGCAGTGTCAGGGTGCATGGCCCTAGGTTCTGATGGAGCTGCAGGGTCAGGGTGCATGACCCTAGGTACTGGTGGAGCTCCAGGGTCAGGGTGCATGGCCCTAGGTACTGGTGGAGCTCAGGCTCAGGGTGCATGGCCCTACGTACTGGTGGATCTGCAGGGTCAGGGTGCATGACCCTAGGTACTGGTGGAGCTCCAGGGTCAGGGTGCATGACCCTATGTACTGGTGGAGCTGCAGGCTCAGGGTGCATGGCCCTAGGTACTGTTGGAGCTGCAGGGTCAGCGTGCATGGCCCTAGGTACTGGTGGAGCTGCAGGGTCAGGGTGCATGACCCTAGATACTGGTGGAGCTGCAGGGTCAGGGTGCATGGCCCTAGGTACTGGTGGAGCTGCAGGGTCAAGGTGCATGACTCTAGGTACTGGTGGAGCTGCAGGGTCAGGGTGCATGACCCTAGGTACTGGTGGAGCTGCAGGGTCAGGGTGCATGCCCCTAGGTACTGGTGGAGCTGCAGGGTCAGGGTGCATGACCCTAGGTACTGGTGGAGCTGCAGCGTCAGTGTGCATGGCCCTAGGTACTGGTGGAGCTGCAGGGTCAGGGTGCATGGCCCTAGGTACTGGTGGAGCTGCAGGCTCAGGGTGCATGGCTCTAGGTACTGGTGGAGCTGCAGGGTCAGGGTCATGACTCTAGGTACTGGAGGAGCTACAGGGTCAGGGTGCATGGCCTAAGTACTGGCAGAGCTACAGGGTCAGGGTCATGACTCTAGGTACTGGTGTAGCTGCAGGGTCCGGGTGCATGATTGTAGGTACTGGTGGAGCTGCAGGCTCAGGGTGCATGGCCCTAGGTACTGGTGGAGCTGCAGGCTCAGGGTGCATGGTCCTAGGTACTTGTGGAGCTGCAGGCTCAGGATTCATGACCCTAGGTACTGGTGGAGCTGCAGGGTCAGGGTGCATGGCCCTAGGTACTGGTGGAGCTGCAGGGTCAGGGTGCCTGGCCCAAGGTACTGGTGGAGCTGCAGGGTCAGGGTGCATGACCCTAGGTACTGATGGAGCTGCAGGGTCAGGGTGCATGACCCTAGGTACTGGTGGAGCTGCAGGCTCAAGGTGCATGGCCCTCTGTACTGGTGGAGCGGCAGGCTCAGGGTGCATGGCCCTAGGTACTGGTGGAGCTGCAGGGTCAGGGTGCATGGTCCTAGGTACTGGTGGAGCTGCAGGCTCAGGGTGCATCACCCTAGGTACTGGTGGAGCTGCAGGGTCAGGGTGCATGACCCTAGGTACTGGTGGGGCTGTAGGCTCAGGGTGCATGGTCCTAGGTACTGGTGGAGCTGCAGGCTCTGGGTTAATGACCCTAGGTACTGGTGGAGCTGCAGGCTTCAAGGCCCTAGGTACTGGTCGAGATGCAGGGTCAGGGTCATGACCCTAGGTACTGGTGGAGCTGCAGGCTCAGGGTGCATGACCCTAGGTACTGGTGGAGCTGCAGGCTCAGGGTGCATCGCCCTAGGTACTGGTGGAGCTGCCGGGTCAGGGTTCATGACCCTAGGTACTGGTGGAGCTGCAGGGTCAGGGTTCATGGCCCTAGGTACTGGTGGAGCTGCAGGCTCAGGGTGCATCGCCCTAGGTACTGGTGGAGCTGCAGGGTCAGGGTGCATGACCAAAGGTACTGGTGGAGCTGCAGGCTCAGGGTGCATGGCCCTAGGTACTGGTGGAGCTGCAGGCTCAGGGTGCATGACCCTAGGTACTGATGGAGCTGCAGGGCCAGGGTGCATGGCCCTAGGTACTGGTGGAGCTGCAGGGTCAGGGTGCATGACCCTAGATACTGGTGGAGCTGCAGGGTCAGGGTGCATGGCCCTAGGTACTGGTGGAGCTGCAGGGTCAAGGTGCATGACTCTAGGTACTGGTGGAGCTGCAGGGACAGGGTGCATGACCCTAGGTACTGGTGGAGCTGCAGGGTCAGGGTGCATGCCCCTAGGTACTGGTGGAGCTGCAGGGTCAGGGTGCATGACCCTAGGTACTGGTGGAGCTGCAGCGTCAGTGTGCATGGCCCTAGGTACTGGTGGAGCTGCAGGCTCAGGGTGCATGGCCCTAGGTACTGGTGGAGCTGCAGGGTCAGGGTGCATGACCCTTGGTACTGGTGGAGCTGCAGGGTCAGGGTGCATGGCCCTAGGTACTGGTGGAGCTGCAGGGTCAGGGTGCATGGCCCTAGGTACTGGTGGAGCTGCAGGGTCAGGGTAATAACCCTAGGTACTGGTGGAGCTGCAGGGTCAGGGTGCATGGCCCTTGGTACTGGTGGAGCTGCAGGGTCAGGGTGCATGGCCCTTGGTACTGGTGGAGCTGCAGGGTCAGGGTGCATGGCCCTAGGTACTGGTGGAGCTGCAGGGTCAGGGTGCATGGCCCTAGGTACTGGTGGAGCTGCAGGGTCATGGTGCATGACCCTAGGTACTGGTGGAGCTGCAGGGTCAGGGTGCATGTCCCTAGGTACTGGTGGAGCTGCAGGCTCAGGGTGCATGGCCCTAGGTACTGTTGGAGCTGCAGGGTCAGCGTGCATGGCCCTAGGTACTGGTGGAGCTGCAGGGTCAGGGTGCATGACCCTAGGTACTGGTGGAGCTGCAGGCTCAGGGTGCATGGCCCTAGGTACTGGTGGAGCTGCAGGGTCAAGGTGCATGACTCTAGGTACTGGTGGAGCTGCAGGGTCAGGGTCATGACGCTAGGTACTGCTGGAGCTGCAGGCTCAGGGTGCATGACCCTACGTACTGGTTGAGCTGCAGGCTCAGGGTGCATGGCCCTAGGTACTGGTGGAGCTGCAGGCTCAGGGTGCATGGTCCTCAGTACTGGTGGATCTGCCGGCTCAGGGTGCATGACCCTAGGTATGGTGGAGCTGCAGGGTCAGGGTGCATCGCCCTAGGTACTGGTGGAGCTGCAGGGTCAGGGTGCATGACCCTAGGTACTGGTGGAGCTGCAGGCTCAGGGTGCATCGCCCTAGGTACTGGTGGAGCTGCAGGGTCAGGGTGCATGACTCTAGGTACTGGTGGAGCTGCAGGGTCAGGGTCATGACCCTAGGTACTGATGGAGCTGCAGGGTCAGGGTTCATGACCCTAGGTACTGGTGGAAAGTGGCATACGTGTGGTGACGATGGCAGTGTCAGTCATGCTGCAGGCTCAGGCTTCATGGCCCTAGGTACTAGTGGAGCTGCAGGCTCAGGGTGCCTGACCCTAGGTACTGGTGGAGCTGCAGGCTTAGGGTGCATGACTCTAGGTACTGGTGGAGCTGCAGGGTCAGGGTGCATGACCCTAGGTACTGGTGGAGCTGCAGGCTCAGGGTCATGACTCTAGGTACTAGTGGAGCTGCAGGGTCAGGGTGCATGATCCTAGGTACTGGTGGAGCTGCAGGCTCAGGGTGCATGGCCCTCTGTACTGGTGGAGCGGCAGGCTCAGGGTGCATGGCCCTAGGTACTGGTGGAGCTGCAGGGTCAGGGTGCATGGTCCTGGGTACTGGTGGAGCTGCAGGCTCAGGGTGCATGGCCCTAGGTACTGGTGGAGTTGCAGGGTCAGGGTGCATGACCCTAGGTACTGGTGGAGCTGCAGGGTCAGGGGGCATGGCCCTAGGTACTGGTGAAGCTGTAGGCTCAGGGTGCATGGCCCTAGGTACTGGTGGAGCTGCAGGCTCAGGGTGCATGGCCCTAGGTACTGGTAGAGCTGCAGGCTCAGGGTTCAAGTCCCTAGGTACTGGTGGAGCTGCAGGCTCAGGGTGCATGGCCCTAGGTACTGGTGGAGCTGCAGGGTCAGGGTGCATGACCCTTGGTACTGGTGGAGCTGCAGGGTCAGGGTGCATGGCCCTAGGTACTGGTGGAGCTGCAGGGTCAGGGTGCATGGCCCTAGGTACTGGTGGAGCTGCAGGGTCAGGGTCATGACCCTAGGTACTGGTGGAGCTGCAGGGTCAGGGTGCATGACCCTAGGTACTGGTGGAGCTGCAGTGTCAGGGTGCATGGCCCTAGGTTCTGATGGAGCTGCAGGGTCAGGGTGCATGGCCCTAGGTACTGGTGGAGCTGCAGGGTCAGGGTGCTTGGCCCTAGGTACTGGTGGAGCTGCAGGGTCAGGGTGCATGACCCTAGGTACTGGTGGAGCTGCAGTGTCAGGGTGCATGGCCCTAGGTTCTGATGGAGCTGCAGGGTCAGGGTGCATGACCCTAGGTACTGGTGGAGCTCCAGGGTCAGGGTGCATGGCCCTAGGTACTGGTGGAGCTCAGGCTCAGGGTGCATGGCCCTACGTACTGGTGGAGCTGCAGGGTCAGGGTGCATGACCCTAGGTACTGGTGGAGCTCCAGGGTCAGGGTGCATGACCCTATGTACTGGTGGAGCTGCAGGCTCAGGGTGCATGGCCCTAGGTACTGTTGGAGCTGCAGGGTCAGCGTGCATGGCCCTAGGTACTGGTGGAGCTGCAGGGTCAGGGTGCATGACCCTAGATACTGGTGGAGCTGCAGGGTCAGGGTGCATGGCCCTAGGTACTGGTGGAGCTGCAGGCTCAGGGCGCATGGCCCTGTGGTACTGGTGGAGCTGCGGGGTCAGGGTGCATGACCCTAGGTACTGGTGGAGCTGCAGGCTCTGGGGTAATGACCCTAGGTACTGGTGGAGCTGCAGGCTCAGGGTTCATGGCCCTAGGTACTGGTGGAGTTGCAGGCTCAGGGTGCATGGCCCTAGGCACTGGTGGAGCTGCAGGCTCAGGGTGAATGGTCCTAGGTACTGGTGGAGCTGCAGGCTCAGGGTGCATCGCCCTAGGTACTGGTGGAGCTGCAGGTTCAGGGTGCATGACCCTAGGTACTGGTGGGGCTGCAGGCTCAGGGTGCATGGTCCTAGGTACTGGTGGAGCGGCAGGCTCTGGGGTAATGACCCTAGGTACTGGTGGAGCTGCAGGCTCAGGGTTCAAGGCCCTAGGCACTGGTGGAGCTGCAGGGTCAGGGTCATGACCCTAGGTACTGGTGGAGCTGCAGGCTCAGGGTGCATGACCCTAGGTACTTGTGGAGCTGCAGGCTCAGGGTGCATCGCCCTAGGTACTGGTGGAGCTGCAGGGTCCGGGTTCATGACCCTAGGTACTGGTGGAGCTGCAGGATCAGGGTGCATGGCCCTAGGTACTGGTGGAGCTGCAGCGTCAGGGTGCATGACCCTAGGTACTGGTGGAGCTGCAGGCTCAGGGTGCATCGCCCTAGGTACTGGTGGAGCTGCAGGGTCAGGGTGCATGACCAAAGGTACTGGTGGAGCTGCAGGCTCAGGGTGCATGGCCCTAGGTACTGGTGGAGCTGCAGGGTCAGGGTGCATGACCCTAGGTACTGGTGGAGCTGCAGGCTCAGGGTGCATGGCCCTAGGTACTGGTGGAGCTGCAGGGTCAGGGTGCATGACCCTAGGTACTGGTGGAGCTGCAGGCTCAGGGTGCATGGCCCTAGGTACTGGTGGAGCTGCAGGCTCAGGGTGCATGGCCCTAGGTACTGGTGGAGCTGCAGGGTCAGGGTGCATGACCCTAGGTACTGGTGGAGCTGCAGGCTCAGGGTGCATGACCAAAGGTACTGGTGGAGCTGCAGGCTCAGGGTGCATGACCCTAGGTACTGGTGGAGCTGCAGGCTCAGGGTGCATGGCCCTAGGTACTGGTGGAGCTGCAGGCTCAGGGTGCATGACCAAAGGTACTGGTGGAGCTGCAGGCTCAGGGTGCATGGCCCTAGGTACTGGTGGAGCTGCAGGGTCAGGGTGCATGACCCTAGGTACTGGTGGAGCTGCAGGCTCAGGGTGCATGGCCCTAGGTACTGGTGGAGCTGCAGGGTCAGGGTGCATGACCCTAGGTACTGGTTGAGCTGCAGGCTCAGGGTGCATGGCCCTAGGTACTGGTGGAGCTGCAGGCTCAGCGTGCATGGCCCTAGGTACTGGTGGAGCTGCAGGCTCAGGGTGCATGGTCCTCAGTACTGGTGGAGCTGCCGGCTCAGGGTGCATGACCCTAGGTACTGGTGGAGCTGCAGGGTCAGGGTGCATCGCCCTAGGTACTGGTGGAGCTGCAGGGTCAGGGTGCATGACCCTACGTACTGGTGGAGCTGCAGGCTCAGGGTGCATGGCCCTAGGTACTGGTGGAGCTGCAGGGTCAGGGTGCATGACCCTAGGTACTGGTGGAGCTGCAGGCTCAGGGTCATGACCCTAGGTACTGGTGGAGCTGCAGGGTCAGGGTTCATGGCCCTAGGTACTGGTGGAAAGTGGCATATGTGTGGTGACTATGGCAGCGTCAGTCATGCGGCAGGCTCAGGCTTCATGGCCCTAGGTACTAGTGGAGCTGCAGGCTCAGGGTGCATGACACTAGGTACTGGTGGAGCTGCAGGCTCAGGGTGCATGACTCTAGGTACTGGTGGAGCTGCAGGGTCAGGGTGCATGACCCTAGGTACTGGTGGAGCTGCAGGCTCAGGGTCATGACTCTAGGTACTAGTGGAGCTGCAGGGTCAGGGTGCATGATCCTAGGTACTGGTGGAGCTGCAGGCTCAGGGTGCATGGCCCTCTGTACAGGTGGAGCAGCAGGCTCAGGGTGCATGGCCCTAGGTACTGGTGGAGCTGCAGGGTCAGGGTGCATGGTCCTAGGTACTGGTGGAGCTGCAGGCTCAGGGTGCATGGCCCTAGGTACTGGTGGAGTTGCAGGGTCAGGGTGCATGACCCTAGGTACTGGTGGAGCTGCAGGGTCAGGGGGCATGGCCCTAGGTACTGGTGGAGCTGTAGGCTCAGGGTGCATAGCCCTAGGTACTGGTGGAGCTGCAGGTTCAGGGTGCATGGCCCTAGGTACTGGTGGAGATGCAGGCTCAGGGTGCATGGCCCTCTGTACAGGTGGAGCAGCAGGCTCAGGGTGCATGGACCTAGGTACTGGTGGAGCTGCAGGGTCAGGGTGCATGGTCCTAGGTACTGGTGGAGCTGCAGGCTCAGGGTGCATGGCCCTAGGTACTGGTGGAGTTGCAGGGTCAGGGTGCATGACCCTAGGTACTGGTGGAGCTGCAGGGTCAGGGGGCATGGCCCTAGGTACTGGTGGAGCTGTAGGCTCAGGGTGCATAGCCCTAGGTACTGGTGGAGCTGCAGGTTCAGGGTGCATGGCCCTAGGTACTGGTGGAGATGCAGGCTCAGGGTTCAAGGCCCTAGGTACTGGTGGAGCTGCAGGGTCAGGGTGCATGACCCTTGGTACTGGTGGAGCTGCAGGGTCAGGGTGCATGGCCCTAGGTACTGGTGAAGCTGCAGGGTCAGGGTGCATGGCCCTAGGTACTGGTGGAGCTGCAGGGTCAGGGTAATAACCCTAGGTACTGGTGGAGCTGCAGGGTCAGGGTGCATGGCCCTTGGTACTGGTGGAGCTGCAGGGTCAGGGTGCATGGCCCTAGGTACTGGTGGAGATGCAGGGTCAGGGTGCATGGCCCTAGGTACTGGTGGAGCTGCAGGGTCATGGTGCATGACCCTAGGTACTGGTGGAGCTGCAGGGTCAGGGTGCATGTCCCTAGGTACTGGTGGAGCTGCAGGCTCAGGGTGCATGGTCCTAGGTACTGTTGGAGCTGCAGGGTCAGCGTGCATGGCCCTAGGTACTGGTGGAGCTGCAGGGTCAGGGTGCATGACCCTAGGTACTGGTGGAGCTGCAGGCTCAGGGTGCATGGCCCTAGGTACTGGTGGAGCTGCAGGGTCAAGGTGCATGACTCTAGGTACTGGTGGAGCTGCAGGGTCAGGGTCATGACGCTAGGTACTGCTGGAGCTGCAGGCTCAGGGTGCATGACCCTACGTACTGGTTGAGCTGCAGGCTCAGGGTGCATGGCCCTAGGTACTGGTGGAGCTGCAGGCTCAGGGTGCATGGTCCTCAGTACTGGTGGATCTGCCGGCTCAGGGTGCATGACCCTAGGTATGGTGGAGATGCAGGGTCAGGGTGCATCGCCCTAGGTACTGGTGGAGCTGCAGGGTCAGGGTGCATGACCCTAGGTACTGGTGGAACTGCAGGCTCAGGGTGCATGGCCCTAGGTACTGGTGGAGCTGCAGGGTCAGGGTGCATGGCCCTAGGTACTGGTGGAGCTGCAGTGTCAGGTTCATGACCCTAGGTACTGGTGGAGCTGCAGGGTCAGGGTGCATGACCCTAGGTACTGGTGGAGCTGCAGTGTCAGGGTGCATGGCCCTAGGTTCTGATGGAGCTGCAGGGTCAGGGTGCATGGCCCTAGGTACTGGTGGAGCTGCAGGGTCAGGGTGCTTGGCCCTAGGTACTGGTGGAGCTGCAGGGTCAGGGTGCATGACCCTAGGTACTGGTGGAGCTGCAGTGTCAGGGTGCATGGCCCTAGGTTCTGATGGAGCTGCAGGGTCAGGGTGCATGACCCTAGGTACTGGTGGAGCTCCAGGGTCAGGGTGCATGGCCCTAGGTACTGGTGGAGCTCAGGCTCAGGGTGCATGGCCCTACGTACTGGTGGATCTGCAGGGTCAGGGTGCATGACCCTAGGTACTGGTGGAGCTCCAGGGTCAGGGTGCATGACCCTATGTACTGGTGGAGCTGCAGGCTCAGGGTGCATGGCCCTAGGTACTGTTGGAGCTGCAGGGTCAGCGTGCATGGCCCTAGGTACTGGTGGAGCTGCAGGGTCAGGGTGCATGACCCTAGATACTGGTGGAGCTGCAGGGTCAGGGTGCATGGCCCTAGGTACTGGTGGAGCTGCAGGGTCAAGGTGCATGACTCTAGGTACTGGTGGAGCTGCAGGGTCAGGGTGCATGACCCTAGGTACTGGTGGAGCTGCAGGGTCAGGGTGCATGCCCCTAGGTACTGGTGGAGCTGCAGGGTCAGGGTGCATGACCCTAGGTACTGGTGGAGCTGCAGCGTCAGTGTGCATGGCCCTAGGTACTGGTGGAGCTGCAGGGTCAGGGTGCATGGCCCTAGGTACTGGTGGAGCTGCAGGCTCAGGGTGCATGGCTCTAGGTACTGGTGGAGCTGCAGGGTCAGGGTCATGACTCTAGGTACTGGAGGAGCTACAGGGTCAGGGTGCATGGCCTAAGTACTGGCAGAGCTACAGGGTCAGGGTCATGACTCTAGGTACTGGTGTAGCTGCAGGGTCCGGGTGCATGATTGTAGGTACTGGTGGAGCTGCAGGCTCAGGGTGCATGGCCCTAGGTACTGGTGGAGCTGCAGGCTCAGGGTGCATGGTCCTAGGTACTTGTGGAGCTGCAGGCTCAGGATTCATGACCCTAGGTACTGGTGGAGCTGCAGGGTCAGGGTGCATGGCCCTAGGTACTGGTGGAGCTGCAGGGTCAGGGTGCCTGGCCCAAGGTACTGGTGGAGCTGCAGGGTCAGGGTGCATGACCCTAGGTACTGATGGAGCTGCAGGGTCAGGGTGCATGACCCTAGGTACTGGTGGAGCTGCAGGCTCAAGGTGCATGGCCCTCTGTACTGGTGGAGCGGCAGGCTCAGGGTGCATGGCCCTAGGTACTGGTGGAGCTGCAGGGTCAGGGTGCATGGTCCTAGGTACTGGTGGAGCTGCAGGCTCAGGGTGCATCACCCTAGGTACTGGTGGAGCTGCAGGGTCAGGGTGCATGACCCTAGGTACTGGTGGGGCTGTAGGCTCAGGGTGCATGGTCCTAGGTACTGGTGGAGCTGCAGGCTCTGGGTTAATGACCCTAGGTACTGGTGGAGCTGCAGGCTTCAAGGCCCTAGGTACTGGTCGAGATGCAGGGTCAGGGTCATGACCCTAGGTACTGGTGGAGCTGCAGGCTCAGGGTGCATGACCCTAGGTACTGGTGGAGCTGCAGGCTCAGGGTGCATCGCCCTAGGTACTGGTGGAGCTGCCGGGTCAGGGTTCATGACCCTAGGTACTGGTGGAGCTGCAGGGTCAGGGTTCATGGCCCTAGGTACTGGTGGAGCTGCAGGCTCAGGGTGCATCGCCCTAGGTACTGTTGGAGCTGCAGGGTCAGGGTGCATGACCAAAGGTACTGGTGGAGCTGCAGGCTCAGGGTGCATGGCCCTAGGTACTGGTGGAGCTGCAGGCTCAGGGTGCATGACCCTAGGTACTGATGGAGCTGCAGGGCCAGGGTGCATGGCCCTAGGTACTGGTGGAGCTGCAGGGTCAGGGTGCATGACCCTAGATACTGGTGGAGCTGCAGGGTCAGGGTGCATGGCCCTAGGTACTGGTGGAGCTGCAGGGTCAAGGTGCATGACTCTAGGTACTGGTGGAGCTGCAGGGACAGGGTGCATGACCCTAGGTACTGGTGGAGCTGCAGGGTCAGGGTGCATGCCCCTAGGTACTGGTGGAGCTGCAGGGTCAGGGTGCATGACCCTAGGTACTGGTGGAGCTGCAGCGTCAGTGTGCATGGCCCTAGGTACTGGTGGAGCTGCAGGGTCAGGGTGCATGGCCCTAGGTACTGGTGGAGCTGCAGGCTCAGGGTGCATGGCTCTAGGTACTGGTGGAGCTGCAGGGTCAGGGTCATGACTCTAGGTACTGGAGGAGCTACAGGGTCAGGGTGCATGGCCTAAGTACTGGCAGAGCTACAGGGTCAGGGTCATGACTCTAGGTACTGGTGTAGCTGCAGGGTCCGGGTGCATGATTGTAGGTACTGGTGGAGCTGCAGGCTCAGGGTGCATGGCCCTAGGTACTGGTGGAGCTGCAGGCTCAGGGTGCATGGTCCTAGGTACTTGTGGAGCTGCAGGCTCAGGATTCATGACCCTAGGTACTGGTGGAGCTGCAGGGTCAGGGTGCATGGCCCTAGGTACTGGTGGAGCTGCAGGGTCAGGGTGCCTGGCCCAAGGTACTGGTGGAGCTGCAGGGTCAGGGTGCATGACCCTAGGTACTGATGGAGCTGCAGGGTCAGGGTGCATGACCCTAGGTACTGGTGGAGCTGCAGGCTCAAGGTGCATGGCCCTCTGTACTGGTGGAGCGGCAGGCTCAGGGTGCATGGCCCTAGGTACTGGTGGAGCTGCAGGGTCAGGGTGCATGGTCCTAGGTACTGGTGGAGCTGCAGGCTCAGGGTGCATCACCCTAGGTACTGGTGGAGCTGCAGGGTCAGGGTGCATGACCCTAGGTACTGGTGGGGCTGTAGGCTCAGGGTGCATGGTCCTAGGTACTGGTGGAGCTGCAGGCTCTGGGTTAATGACCCTAGGTACTGGTGGAGCTGCAGGCTTCAAGGCCCTAGGTACTGGTCGAGATGCAGGGTCAGGGTCATGACCCTAGGTACTGGTGGAGCTGCAGGCTCAGGGTGCATGACCCTAGGTACTGGTGGAGCTGCAGGCTCAGGGTGCATCGCCCTAGGTACTGGTGGAGCTGCCGGGTCAGGGTTCATGACCCTAGGTACTGGTGGAGCTGCAGGGTCAGGGTTCATGGCCCTAGGTACTGGTGGAGCTGCAGGCTCAGGGTGCATCGCCCTAGGTACTGTTGGAGCTGCAGGGTCAGGGTGCATGACCAAAGGTACTGGTGGAGCTGCAGGCTCAGGGTGCATGGCCCTAGGTACTGGTGGAGCTGCAGGCTCAGGGTGCATGACCCTAGGTACTGATGGAGCTGCAGGGCCAGGGTGCATGGCCCTAGGTACTGGTGGAGCTGCAGGGCCAGGGTGCATGACCCAAGGTACTGGTGGAGCTGCAGGCTCAGGGCGCATGGCCCTGTGGTACTGGTGGAGCTGCGGGGTCAGGGTGCATGACCCTAGGTACTGGTGGAGATGCAGACTCAGGGTGCATGACCCTAGGTACTGGTGGAGCTGCTGTTATGACTTTAAACCAAACTTCACTGTATCACATTCAGAACGACCCCGTGTGAGAATTACATAGAAACAAAAAGGTCTCTCACCTGGGAAATGGAACAAGGATTGATGAGGATTAGAAGACAACCAATATCCAGGTGGAGATTGATGTCTATTTCGATCTTCCAATGACAATTAGAATTCCCCCCGAGAAACTCCCAGTGAGCCGGCACAAAGGCCAGGGCAGAGGAAGGTTCCCAGGGAAACCCTCTTGGGGAATAAAACCCTGTGGAGCTGCTAGGGAACGTAGACTCCTTGAGAGGTCCCGTGGACGTAGGTTACGCTATCCCGGGAGTTTTGGAGATGACTGGTCGTGTCTTTAGAAGATCGGGGCCAGAGCAGTAATGCCAGGCCGGCTGATGAAAGATAGAGAGACAGAGTGATTAGTCTTAAAGCTGCCTAGAAATCAGATAGATAACCCCTGAAGCAGGAATCTTACCAAATGATCAGTCGGTAACACGGCCTTGCAACGAGAATAGTAGAAGACCAGGGATGGACTAAGAGACTGGGCACGCTAGACAAAGCAGAGCAAAGCACAGGAATGGTAAACAAACAAATGAAAAGGAAACTAAGAGCCACCTTTAGTCAAGGAGAAGATTTGAAGACAATCTTACCGAGAATGACCAGAAACCCTCTCAATATTTAGGGGTAACAGATGTCCCGAAGGAATGAGGTCAAAGGGTGGTGGATCTGTGTTATAAATAAAAACTAAACTAAGAATCCACAGGTAAAGAGACCAAAACCCCTCTCAATGCTCCAAACTAAACCAGTGCCTACCGCAGGGGAACCAAGCCGGTAGGATACGGTGGCAGGAAACACATTCTTCAAAGGCGAGTAGCTTAGAAAAGCTCAGAGAACCCACAAGACTGAAAGGCACCGAGAAGTCCTAAACAACAAACACACATCAACAACAAGGTTCTGTAAGGATCAAAGGAGCGCAGACATAATTATTAGCAATGAACAAAGGCAAGTCTGAAAAGAGGGAGTAAGAGATTCCCTAACACGAACTCACGTAGCGTTCGTCAGCTCCTAGGAGAGTAGCAACGCGTCCTTGTCCGGGATGTGCAGGTTGATAAGCCGTCGGCGTTCCATCCCGGAAACATCGCAAAGCATGATGGGGCGCAACGACTAGACTGCTACACACACTGTAGCGGTCCGCGAGGTCCGCCATGTTGGAATCAGGCATGTCAGTGCAACCCGCCATGTTGAAGTCAGGCATCGCACTGTGGGTAAAGCGAATAGCCGTGACAGTATGCCCCCCCTTAGGGTTGGCACCTCCCGGTTTGCCTGGATGTTTCGTATGAAATCTTTTAATCAGCTGAGGAGCGTGGATGGCAGATGCTGGTTCCCAGGTACGATCAGCAGGCGAGTACCCTTTCCAATCTATTAAGTACTGAAGACGACCCCGGTGATACCGGGAGTCTCAAATTTCTTTGACTTCAAATTCAGGCCCTGAATTGGAAATTATGGGCGCAGGACAGTCTGTAACCGTGGGATGAAATGTACTGCGATTATCGGGCTTCAATTGTGACACATGAAAAACTGGGTGTATTCTTGACCAGGAATTAGGTAAACGGAGTTTGAAAGCCGCGGATCCTATGGCGGCGATTACTCGGAAGGGGCCAAAATATCGAGGAGAGAGTTTAGACGGAACAAGATGTCTAGGTAGAAACCTTGAAGATAGCCATACCCAATCTCCAGGTTTGATGACAGGAGCTGGAGTGCGATGACGATCAGCAAAGTGTTTTCTCCTGTCCTGGGAATGTCGTAAAGCGATAACCGCAGAGCGGTGTCCTTGGCGGATTTGTTCCGTTAGTTTATTTAGGTCTGGGAATTTAGTGTCAGACCTCTTCATAGTGGGAAAAGATGTTGGACTGAACCCAAAGGTGCACTGAAAAGGAGATGTATGAATGGCCGAATGGTAAGAGTTATTATACGCAAACTCAGCTAGGGGCAGGAGGTCCTTCCAATCGTCCTGAGCCGCAGAGATGTAGCTTCTGAGGTATCCTTCTAATGTTTGATTTAGCCTTTCTGTTTGACCATTTGATTGGGGGTGGTAGCCAGAACTAAGAGCCCTGGATACCCCCAGAATTCGACAAACTAGTTTCCAATATTGGGACGTGTACTGTGGACCTCTGTCCGAAATGATTGTTTCAGGTAAGCCATGAAGGGTAAAAACATGTCTGATGAAAATACGTGCCATTTGAGATGCAGAGGGTATCCCAACCAAAGGAACAAAATGTGCCAGTTTTGTCAAGGTGTCAATTGTGACCATAATAGTAGAATAGCCCTGAGATCGGGGCAGATCTACGATGAAGTCCGTGGATATTATTTGCCATGGACGGGAAGGCAAGGGCATTCTGACCAGTTCTCCCAATGGTGCTTGTCTAGGTATCTTATTTTGTAAGCATGTGGGACATGAACTCACATATTCCTTGGTGTCCCTTCGAACAGCAGGCCACCAAAAGAAACGTAAAACAAGATCCAATGTGGAGGTGAAGCCTCGATGTCCTGCTATCTTGGATTTATGGCACATGTCCAAAACCTCCTTCTGAAGAGGACGAGTCGGAATGTATGCCCTTTGTCCCATGAAATAACATCCATCCTCCTCTACCAGAACTGATCGGTTAGATAATGAAAGTGACTTCTTAGCAATGGAATCAGACTGAGCTCTAAGGCGAGACAGAAAATCTGGAGCTGCCACCAATCCCATGGTTAATGGCGGAAATATAGGTTCTGATCTAAAAGGATTGTCAATAGGATGGTCCTTGCGAGACAGGGCATCTGCTCTTAGATTCTCCCTTCCAGGAATAAATGAAAACGTAATCCTGAAGGGAGAGAAAAAGTGAGCCCACCTTGCCTGACGGCTGTTACAAGTTTGAGCATATTGAAGAATTCGGAGATTATGATGGTCTGTCCTTACTTCGACCGAGAATTTGGCTCCTAAAAGTAAATGCCGCCATTCCTCAAAGGCACGCTTGATGGCGAGAAGTTCCTTCTCCAGGACCGTGTAGTTGATCTCAGAAGGCAAAAGAGTTTTGGAAAGAAAGGCAACAGGTCTCTCCTGATTAAGGTCGTCCGGTTGTAGTAGGACGGCGCCTAAAGCATGTTGGGAGGCATCAGTCTCCACAATGAATCTTCGGTTCTGATTAGGCGTTAGAAGAATCGGTGCTGATGTAAATAAATTCTTAAGTCTATCAAAGGCTTGTTGAGTAGTTGCCGACCAGACAAACCTGACTCCTTTCTTAAGAAGATTGCTGAGTGGCTGCGTAAGTTTTGAGAATTCAGGTATGAATCTTCGATAGAAATTTGCGAACCCTATAAAGCGTTGAATTTCTTTAACAGACGTGGGTGTAGGCCAGTCTCGTACAGCCAAGACCTTCTCTGGGTCCATTGCTATCCCCTTGGCGGATAAAACGTATCCCAAGTAAGTAACTTTGGGTTGATGAAATAAACACTTCTCGGGGTTGCAGAACAAATGATTTTGTTGTAGACGTCGAAGCACCTCTTGAACGTGTGGTATGTGGTCTTGTATGGAGGAGGAAAAAATCAAAATGTCATCTAAGTACACCACCATACTGTGTAAGAGAAGGTCAGAAAAAAGATGGTCCATAAAGCGTTGGAAAATAGCAGGGGCGTTAGATAGCCCAAAAGGCATGACCCTGTACTGATAATGCCCAAACGGTGTTCGAAAAGCCGTCTTCCATTCGTCCCCGAGCCTTATCCGTATCAGGTGGTATGCTCCTTTTAAGTCCAACTTAGTATATATAGTAGCCCCTTTTACTGCTTCAAGAATGTCAGGGATAAGTGGCATGGGGTATTTGTCGGGCACAGTGATCTTGTTCAAACCGCGGAAGTCTATACAGGGACGTAATTCCTTAGAATTCTTCTTGGCTACAAAGAACAAAGAGGCAGCAGCTGGGGATGTAGATTCTGTTATCAGTCCATTCATCAAATTGGAGCGAAGATATTCACGCAGCACCTCTTTTTCCATGTTAGACAGAATATACATACGTCCAAAGGGAAGCGGTTGATCAGGTATCAAATCTATAGCACAGTCGTCTCTCCTGTGGGGAGGCAACTGGTTAAATTCTGAGGACAGAAATACGTCCTGAAAACTCTCGTAAACTTCAGGGAGGCCCGCGATCTGATTGAGAGATTGTACCCCTTTAGTATTACTTGAGGAAGGAGAAGATTCTATGGCGACCCTTTGGTGATTTCCTATGTAGTTTGTCAGACAGAACTCTGAACCAAGAAAGAAGGACCCAGCGGTCCAGTTGATAAACGGATTATGTTTCCTGAGCCAAGGTAATCCTAAGATTACCGGATGATGGGCTGCTCGTATTATATCTAGGGTTAGAATCTCCTGATGGGTAGAAATGGACATTTGGATTGCTGCGGTCTGTTCTTTGATGAGACCCGAAATCAGAGGGCTTCCATCCACACTTTCAACAGGAATTGGTTCCTCTTTAGGGGAACGTGGAATCTTTAAAGAAGCAGCCCAGTGGTCGTCCACGAAATTTCCCGCAGCCCCACTATCAATTAGGGCCGGAACATCTTGTAAGATGAGACTTCCTATCGTGAAGGTAACCTTTAATACCAAAATATTGGTGGTTGAAAGGTTGGTGCAATAGAAAGAATGTGAAGTATGTGAGGAACCTTGATCAGACTTAGGTTCCCGGATCGTGGTTCCTCTTACGACCGGGCGTTGGCGTTTCCCGACCGCCGAACTGGAGCAATAGGACATTCTTGAACAGAGTGGGAGTTGGCGCCACAGTACATACACAGTCCCAGGCTTCGTCTGCGATTTCTCTCCTCGGGACTCAAAGGTCCACGAGATGCAGAACCCAGTTGCATAGGTTCATCTGTTGGCGGGGGTTTAGAGGTTGAAGGGACAAAGGAAGGTCTTGTGATCCTACCCTTCCTCCTTTCAGCCATCCTCTCCTTCATACGGTAATCAATCTGCATCACTAGGGCGATGAACTCTGAGAGAGAGGTGGGACGTGGAACTCTGGAGACCTCATCCTTAAGATCTTCTGATAAACCCCTCCTAAATATTGTGACCTGCGCATCATCCGACCATGTGGTCTCACTGGCCATTTGTTTAAATTTGGTGATATATGCTAGTATGTCTGAATTTCCCTGCTTGAGATCCAAGAGATGTTCTTGTGAAGCAACCTTAATCTCCTGTCGCCCAAACATAGAACGAATACTATTGCAGAAGGCTGTGTAGGAGTCCAATAACGGGTTATTATTTGTAACTAAAGGAGTAACCCAGGCCAATGCGGGTCCTACCATCTGAGATACCATGTAGCCAACCCGATCCCGGTCCGTATGAAAAAAATGTTCTTTAAATGCGAATTGCACAGCACATGCCTCAAGGAACTCCTTCACCCTATGCGGGTTACCATCAAATTGCCCACCCGGAAGAGGTCCGGGAGGAACCTCGGAACAATGGGGGATGCGAGAAATATTAGCTTGTTGTGCAATCTGTTGAGACGCATGCTGCTGCTGCTGTCTCAAGGAGGTATTGTCTTGTTTCAATTGCTGAACTTCATTAGTCAGGGATTGCACTGCAGCAATCAATTGTTGAATCTGTTGCTGCTGTGGATCCATCCTAGCCCTATAGTCAAAATGTATTCCCCACCAGGGGCAACTGAAAGTGAAAACAGCGACTCTTCTTCTTTTTTAGGCGTTGCTAACTGTTTAACTGTTATGACTTTAAACCAAACTTCACTGTATCACATTCAGAACGACCCCGTGTGAGAATTACATAGAAACAAAAAGGTCTCTCACCTGGGAAATGGAACAAGGATTGATGAGGATTAGAAGACAACGAATATCCAGGTGGAGATTGATGTCTATTTCGATCTTCCGATGACAATTAGAATTCCCCCCGAGAAACTCCCAGTGAGCCGGCACAAAGGCCAGGGCAGAGGAAGGTTCCCAGGGAAACCCTCTTGGGGAATAAAACCCTGTGGAGCTGCTAGGGAACGTAGACTCCTTGAGAGGTCCCGTGTACGTAGGTTACGCTATCCCGGGAGTTTTGGAGATGACTGGTCGTGTCTTTAGAAGATCGGGGCCAGAGCAGTAATGCCAGGCCGGCTGATGAAAGATAGAGAGACAGAGTGATTAGTCTTAAAGCTGCCTAGAAATCAGATAGATAACCCCTGAAGCAGGAATCTTACCAAATGATCAGTCGGTAACACGGCCTTGCAACGAGAATAGTAGAAGACCAGGGATGGACTAAGAGACTGGGCACGCTAGACAAAGCAGAGCAAAGCACAGGAATGGTAAACAAACAAATGAAAAGGAAACTAAGAGCCACCTTTAGTCAAGGAGAAGATTTGAAGACAATCTTACCGAGAATGACCAGAAACCCTCTCAATATTTAGGGGTAACAGATGTCCCGAAGGAATGAGGTCAAAGGGTGGTGGATCTGTGTTATAAATAAAAACTAAACTAAGAATCCACAGGTAAAGAGACCAAAACCCCTCTCAATGCTCCAAACTAAACCAGTGCCTACCGCAGGGGAACCAAGCCGGTAGGATACGGTGGCAGGAAACACATTCTTCAAAGGCGAGTAGCTTAGAAAAGCTCAGAGAACCCACAAGACTGAAAGGCACCGAGAAGTCCTAAACAACAAACACACATCAACAAGGTTCTGTAAGGATCAAAGGAGCGCAGACATAATTATTAGCAATGAACAAAGGCAAGTCTGAAAAGAGGGAGTAAGAGATTCCCTAACACGAACTCACGTAGCGTTCGCCAGCTCCTAGGAGAGTAGCAACGCGTCCTTGTCCGGGATGTGCAGGTTGATAAGCCGTCGGCGTTCCATCCCGGAAACATCGCAAAGCATGATGGGGCGCAACGACTAGACTGCTACACACACTGTAGCGGTCCACGAGGTCCGCCATGTTGGAATCAGGCATGTCAGTGCAACCCGCCATGTTGAAGTTAGGCATCGCACTGTGGGTAAAGCGAATAGCCGTGACAGCTGCAGGCTCAGGGTTCATGGCCCTAGGTACTGGTGGAGATGCAGGCTCAGGGTGCATGGCCCTAGGTACGCTGCAAGGTCAGGGTGCATGGCCCTAGGTACTGGTGGAGCTGCAGGCTCAGGGCGCATGGCCCTGTGGTACTGGTGGAGCTGCGGGGTCAGGGTGCATGACCCTAGGTACTGGTGGAGCTGCAGGCTCTGGGGTAATGACCCTAGGTACTGGTGGAGCTGCAGGCTCAGGGTTCATGGCCCTAGGTACTGGTGGAGTTGCAGGCTCAGGGTGCATGGCCCTAGGCACTGGTGGAGCTGCAGGCTCAGGGTGAATGGTCCTAGGTACTGGTGGAGCTGCAGGCTCAGGGTGCATCGCCCTAGGTACTGGTGGAGCTGCAGGTTCAGGGTGCATGACCCTAGGTACTGGTGGGGCTGCAGGCTCAGGGTGCATGGTCCTATGTACTGGTGGAGCTGCAGGCTCTGGGGTAATGACCCTAGGTACTGGTGGAGCTGCAGGCTCAGGGTTCAAGGCCCTAGGCACTGGTGGAGCTGCAGGGTCAGGGTCATGACCCTAGGTACTGGTGGAGCTGCAGGCTCAGGGTGCATGACCCTAGGTACTTGTGGAGCTGCAGGCTCAGGGTGCATCGCCCTAGGTACTGGTGGAGCTGCAGGGTCCGGGTTCATGACCCTAGGTACTGGTGGAGCTGCAGGATCAGGGTGCATGGCCCTAGGTACTGGTGGAGCTGCAGTGTCAGGGTGCATGGCCCTAGGTTCTGATGGAGCTGCAGGGTCAGGGTGCATGGCCCTAGGTACTGGTGGAGCTGCAGGGTCAGGGTGCTTGGCCCTAGGTACTGGTGGAGCTGCAGGGTCAGGGTGCATGGCCCTAGGTACTGGTGGAGCTGCAGGGTCAGGGTGCATGGTCCTGGGTACTGGTGGAGCTGCAGGCTCAGGGTGCATGGCCCTAGGTACTGGTGGAGTTGCAGGGTCAGGGTGCATGACCCTAGGTACTGGTGGAGCTGCAGGGTCAGGGGGCATGGCCCTAGGTACTGGTGGAGCTGTAGGCTCAGGGTGCATGGCCCTAGGTACTGGTGGAGCTGCAGGCTCAGGGTGCATGGCCCTAGGTACTGGTAGAGCTGCAGGCTCAGGGTTCAAGTCCCTAGGTACTGGTGGAGCTGCAGGCTCAGGGTGCATGGCCCTAGGTACTGGTGGAGCTGCAGGGTCAGGGTGCATGACCCTTGGTACTGGTGGAGCTGCAGGGTCAGGGTGCATGGCCCTAGGTACTGGTGGAGCTGCAGGGTCAGGGTGCATGGCCCTAGGTACTGGTGGAGCTGCAGTGTCAGGTTCATGACCCTAGGTACTGGTGGAGCTGCAGGGTCAGGGTGCATGACCCTAGGTACTGGTGGAGCTGCAGTGTCAGGGTGCATGGCCCTAGGTTCTGATGGAGCTGCAGGGTCAGGGTGCATGGCCCTAGGTACTGGTGGAGCTGCAGGGTCAGGGTGCTTGGCCCTAGGTACTGGTGGAGCTGCAGGGTCAGGGTGCATGACCCTAGGTACTGGTGGAGCTGCAGTGTCAGGGTGCATGGCCCTAGGTTCTGATGGAGCTGCAGGGTCAGGGTGCATGACCCTAGGTACTGGTGGAGCTCCAGGGTCAGGGTGCATGGCCCTAGGTACTGGTGGAGCTCAGGCTCAGGGTGCATGGCCCTACGTACTGGTGGATCTGCAGGGTCAGGGTGCATGACCCTAGGTACTGGTGGAGCTCCAGGGTCAGGGTGCATGACCCTATGTACTGGTGGAGCTGCAGGCTCAGGGTGCATGGCCCTAGGTACTGTTGGAGCTGCAGGGTCAGCGTGCATGGCCCTAGGTACTGGTGGAGCTGCAGGGTCAGGGTGCATGACCCTAGATACTGGTGGAGCTGCAGGGTCAGGGTGCATGGCCCTAGGTACTGGTGGAGCTGCAGGGTCAAGGTGCATGACTCTAGGTACTGGTGGAGCTGCAGGGTCAGGGTGCATGACCCTAGGTACTGGTGGAGCTGCAGGGTCAGGGTGCATGCCCCTAGGTACTGGTGGAGCTGCAGGGTCAGGGTGCATGACCCTAGGTACTGGTGGAGCTGCAGCGTCAGTGTGCATGGCCCTAGGTACTGGTGGAGCTGCAGGGTCAGGGTGCATGGCCCTAGGTACTGGTGGAGCTGCAGGCTCAGGGTGCATGGCTCTAGGTACTGGTGGAGCTGCAGGGTCAGGGTCATGACTCTAGGTACTGGAGGAGCTACAGGGTCAGGGTGCATGGCCTAAGTACTGGCAGAGCTGCAGGGTCAGGGTCATGACTCTAGGTACTGGTGTAGCTGCAGGGTCCGGGTGCATGATTGTAGGTACTGGTGGAGCTGCAGGCTCAGGGTGCATGGCCCTAGGTACTGGTAGAGATGCAGGCTCAGGGTGCATGACCCTAGGTACTGGTGGAGCTGCAGGGTCAGGGTCTTGACCCTAGGTACTGGTGAAGCTGCAGGCTCAGGGTGCGTGACCCTAGGTACTGGTGGAGCTTCAGGCTCAGGGTGCATGGCCCTAGGTACTGGTGGAGCTGCAGGCTCAGGGTGCATGGCCCTAGGTACTGGTGGAGCTGCAGGCTCAGGGTGCATGGCCCTAGGTACTTGTGGAGCTGCAGGCTCAGGATTCATGACCCTAGGTACTGGTGGAGCTGCAGGGTCAGGGTGCATGGCCCTAGGTACTGGTGGAGCTGCAGGGTCAGGGTGCCTGGCCCAAGGTACTGGTGGAGCTGCAGGGTCAGGGTGCATGACCCTAGGTACTGATGGAGCTGCAGGGTCAGGGTGCATGACCCTAGGTACTGGTGGAGCTGCAGGCTCAAGGTGCATGGCCCTCTGTACTGGTGGAGCGGCAGGCTCAGGGTGCATGGCCCTAGGTACTGGTGGAACTGCCGGGTCAGGGTGCATGGTCCTAGGTACTGGTGGAGCTGCAGGCTCAGGGTGCATCGCCCTAGGTACTGTTGGAGCTTCAGGGTCAGGGTGCATGACCCTAGGTACTGGTGGGGCTGCAGGCTCAGGGTGCATGGTCCTAGGTACTGGTGGAGCTGCAGGCTCTGGGTTAATGACCCTAGGTACTGGTGGAGCTGCAGGCTCAGGGTTCAAGGCCCTAGGTACTGGTGGAGCTGCAGGGTCAGGGTCATGACCCTAGGTAATGGTGGAGCTGCAGGCTCAGGGTGCATGACCCTAGGTACTGGTGGAGCTGCAGGCTCAGGGTTCATCGCCCTAGGTACTGGTGGAGCTGCCGGGTCAGGGTTCATGACCCTAGGTACTGGTGGAGCTGCAGGGTCAGGGTTCATGGCCCTAGGTACTGGTGGAGCTGCAGGCTCAGGGTGCATCGCCCTAGGTACTGTTGGAGCTGCAGGGTCAGGGTGCATGACCAAAGGTACTGGTGGAGCTGCAGGCTCAGGGTGCATGGCCCTAGGTACTGGTGGAGCTGCAGGCTCAGGGTGCATGACCCTAGGTACTGATGGAGCTGCAGGGCCAGGGTGCATGGCCCTAGGTACTGGTGGAGCTGCAGGGCCAGGGTGCATGACCCAAGGTACTGGTGGAGCTGCAGGCTCAGGGCGCATGGCCCTACGTACTGGTTGAGCTGCAGGCTCAGGGTGCATGGCCCTAGGTACTGGTGGAGCTGCAGGCTCAGGGTGCATGGTCCTCAGTACTGGTGGATCTGCCGGCTCAGGGTGCATGACCCTAGGTACTGGTGGAGCTGCAGGGTCAGGGTGCATCGCCCTAGGTACTGGTGGAGCTGCAGGGTCAGGGTGCATGACCCTAGGTACTGGTGGAGCTGCAGGCTCAGGGTGCATCGCCCTAGGTACTGTTGGAGCTGCAGGGTCAGGGTGCATGACCAAAGGTACTGGTGGAGCTGCAGGCTCAGGGTGCATGGCCCTAGGTACTGGTGGAGCTGCAGGCTCAGGGTGCATGACCCTAGGTACTGATGGAGCTGCAGGGCCAGGGTGCATGGCCCTTGGTACTGGTGGAGCTGCAGGGCCAGGCTCATGACGCTAGGTACTGATGGAGCTGCAGGCTCAGGGTGCATGACCCTACGTACTGGTTGAGCTGCAGGCTCAGGGTGCATGGCCCTAGGTACTGGTGGAGCTGCAGGCTCAGGGTGCATGGTCCTCAGTACTGGTGGATCTGCCGGCTCAGGGTGCATGACCCTAGGTACTGGTGGAGCTGCAGGGTCAGGGTGCATCGCCCTAGGTACTGGTGGAGCTGCAGGGTCAGGGTGCATGACCCTAGGTACTGGTGGAGCTGCAGGCTCAGGGTGCATCGCCCTAGGTACTGGTGGAGCTGCAGGGTCAGGGTGCATGACCCTAGGTACTGGTGGAGCTGCAGGGTCAGGGTCATGACCCTAGGTACTGATGGAGCTGCAGGGTCAGGGTTCATGACCCTAGGTACTGGTGGAAAGTGGCATACGTGTGGTGACGATGGCAGCGTCAGTCATGCTGCAGGCTCAGGCTTCATGGCCCTAGGTACTAGTGGAGCTGCAGGCTCAGGGTGCATGACCCTAGGTACTGGTGGAGTTGCAGGCTCAGGGTGCATGACTCTAGGTACTGGTGGAGCTGCAGGGTCAGGGTGCATGACCCTAGGTACTGGTGGAGCTGCAGGCTCAGGGTCATGACTCTAGGTACTAGTGGAGCTGCAGGGTCAGGGTGCATGATCCTAGGTACTGGTGGAGCTGCAGGCTCAGGGTGCATGGCCCTCTGTACTGGTGGAGCGGCAGGCTCAGGGTGCATGGCCCTAGGTACTGGTGGAGCTGCAGGGTCAGGGTGCATGGTCCTGGGTACTGGTGGAGCTGCAGGCTCAGGGTGCATGGCCCTAGGTACTGGTGGAGTTGCAGGGTCAGGGTGCATGACCCTAGGTACTGGTGGAGCTGCAGGGTCAGGGGGCATGGCCCTAGGTACTGGTGGAGCTGTAGGCTCAGGGTGCATGGCCCTAGGTACTGGTGGAGCTGCAGGCTCAGGGTGCATGGCCCTAGGTACTGGTAGAGCTGCAGGCTCAGGGTTCAAGTCCCTAGGTACTGGTGGAGCTGCAGGCTCAGGGTGCATGGCCCTAGGTACTGGTGGAGCTGCAGGGTCAGGGTGCATGACCCTTGGTACTGGTGGAGCTGCAGGGTCAGGGTGCATGGCCCTAGGTACTGGTGGAGCTGCAGGGTCAGGGTACATGGCCCTAGGTACTGGTGGAGCTGCAGGGTCAGGGTCATGACCCTAGGTACTGGTGGAACTGCAGGGTCAGGGTGCATGACCCTAGGTACTGGTGGAGCTGCAGTGTCAGGGTGCATGGCCCTAGGTTCTGATGGAGCTGCAGGGTCAGGGTGCATGGCCCTAGGTACTGGTGGAGCTGCAGGGTCAGGGTGCATGGCCCTAGGTACTGGTGGAGCTCAGGCTCAGGGTGCATGGCCCTACGTACTGGTGGAGCTGCAGGGTCAGGGTGCATGACCCTAGGTACTGGTGGAGCTCCAGGGTCAGGGTGCATGACCCTATGTACTGGTGGAGCTGCAGGCTCAGGGTGCATGGCCCTAGGTACTGTTGGAGCTGCAGGGTCAGCGTGCATGGCCCTAGGTACTGGTGGAGCTGCAGGGTCAGGGTGCATGACCCTAGATACTGGTGGAGCTGCAGGGTCAGGGTGCATGGCCCTAGGTACTGGTGGAGCTGCAGGGTCAAGGTGCATGACTCTAGGTACTGGTGGAGCTGCAGGGTCAGGGTCATGACGCTAGGTACTGCTGGAGCTGCAGGCTCAGGGTGCATGGCCCTAGGTACTGGTGGAGCTGCAGGCTCAGGGTGCATGGTCCTAGGTACTTGTGGAGCTGCAGGCTCAGGGTTCATGACCCTAGGTACTGGTGGAGCTGCAGGGTCAGGGTGCATGGCCCTAGGTACTGGTGGAGCTGCAGGGTCAGGGTGCCTGGCCCAAGGTACTGGTGGAGCTGCAGGGTCAGGGTGCATGACCCTAGGTACTGATGGAGCCGCAGGGTCAGGGTGCATGACCCTAGGTACTGGTGGAGCTGCAGGGTCAGGGTGCATGCCCCTAGGTACTGGTGGAGCTGCAGGGTCAGGGTGCATGACCCTAGGTACTGGTAGAGCTGCAGCGTCAGTGTGCATGGCCCTAGGTACTGGTGGAGCTGCAGGGTCAGGGTGCATGGCCCTAGGTACTGGTGGAGCTGCAGGCTCAGGGTGCATGGCTCTAGGTACTGGTGGAGCTGCAGGGTCAGGGTCATGACTCTAGGTACTGGAGGAGCTACAGGGTCAGGGTGCATGGCCTAAGTACTGGCAGAGCTACAGGGTCAGGGTCATGACTCTAGGTACTGGTGTAGCTACAGGGTCCGGGTGCATGATTGTAGGTACTGGTGGAGCTGCAGGCTCAGGGTGCATGGCCCTAGGTACTGGTAGAGATGCAGGCTCAGGGTGCATGACCCTAGGTACTGGTGGAGCTGCATGGTCAGGGTGCCTGACCCTAGGTACTGGTGGAGCTGCAGGGTCAGGGTCTTGACCCTAGGTACTGGTGGATCTGCAGACTCAGGGTGCGTGACCCTAGGTACTGGTGGATCTGCAGGCTCAGGGTGCATGGCCCTAGGTACTGGTGGAGCTGCAGGCTCAGGGTGCATGGCCCTAGGTACTGGTGGAGCTGCAGGCTCAGGGTGCATGGTCCTAGGTACTTGTGGAGCTGCAGGCTCAGGATTCATGACCCTAGGTACTGGTGGAGCTGCAGGGTCAGGGTGCATGGCCCTAGGTACTGGTGGAGCTGCAGGGTCAGGGTGCCTGGCCCAAGGTACTGGTGGAGCTGCAGGGTCAGGGTGCATGACCCTAGGTACTGATGGAGCTGCAGGGTCAGGGTGCATGACCCTAGGTACTGGTGGAGCTGCAGGCTCAAGGTGCATGGCCCTCTGTACTGGTGGAGCGGCAGGCTCAGGGTGCATGGCCCTAGGTACTGGTGGAGCTGCAGGGTCAGGGTGCATGGTCCTAGGTACTGGTGGAGCTGCAGGCTCAGGGTGCATCACCCTAGGTACTGGTGGAGCTGCAGGGTCAGGGTGCATGACCCTAGGTACTGGTGGGGCTGTAGGCTCAGGGTGCATGGTCCTAGGTACTGGTGGAGCTGCAGGCTCTGGGTTAATGACCCTAGGTACTGGTGGAGCTGCAGGCTTCAAGGCCCTAGGTACTGGTCGAGATGCAGGGTCAGGGTCATGACCCTAGGTACTGGTGGAGCTGCAGGCTCAGGGTGCATGACCCTAGGTACTGGTGGAGCTGCAGGCTCAGGGTGCATCGCCCTAGGTACTGGTGGAGCTGCCGGGTCAGGGTTCATGACCCTAGGTACTGGTGGAGCTGCAGGGTCAGGGTTCATGGCCCTAGGTACTGGTGGAGCTGCAGGCTCAGGGTGCATCGCCCTAGGTACTGTTGGAGCTGCAGGGTCAGGGTGCATGACCAAAGGTACTGGTGGAGCTGCAGGCTCAGGGTGCATGGCTCTAGGTACTGGTGGAGCTGCAGGCTCAGGGTGCATGACCCTAGGTACTGATGGAGCTGCAGGGCCAGGGTGCATGGCCCTAGGTACTGGTGGAGCTGCAGGGCCAGGGTGCATGACCCAAGGTACTGGTGGAGCTGCAGGCTCAGGGCGCATGGCCCTGTGGTACTGGTGGAGCTGCGGGGTCAGGGTGCATGACCCTAGGTACTGGTGGAGATGCAGACTCAGGGTGCATGACCCTAGGTACTGGTGGAGCTGCTGTTATGACTTTAAACCAAACTTCACTGTATCACATTCAGAACGACCCCGTGTGAGAATTACATAGAAACAAAAAGGTCTCTCACCTGGGAAATGGAACAAGGATTGATGAGGATTAGAAGACAACGAATATCCAGGTGGAGATTGATGTCTATTTCGATCTTCCGATGACAATTAGAATTCCCCCCGAGAAACTCCCAGTGAGCCGGCACAAAGGCCAGGGCAGAGGAAGGTTCCCAGGGAAACCCTCTTGGGGAATAAAACCCTGTGGAGCTGCTAGGGAACGTAGACTCCTTGAGAGGTCCCGTGGACGTAGGTTACGCTATCCCGGGAGTTTTGGAGATGACTGGTCGTGTCTTTAGAAGATCGGGGCCAGAGCAGTAATGCCAGGCCGGCTGATGAAAGATAGAGAGACAGAGTGATTAGTCTTAAAGCTGCCTAGAAATCAGATAGATAACCCCTGAAGCAGGAATCTTACCAAATGATCAGTCGGTAACACGGCCTTGCAACGAGAATAGTAGAAGACCAGGGATGGACTAAGAGACTGGGCACGCTAGACAAAGCAGAGCAAAGCACAGGAATGGTAAACAAACAAATGAAAAGGAAACTAAGAGCCACCTTTAGTCAAGGAGAAGATTTGAAGACAATCTTACCGAGAATGACCAGAAACCCTCTCAATATTTAGGGGTAACAGATGTCCCGAAGGAATGAGGTCAAAGGGTGGTGGATCTGTGTTATAAATAAAAACTAAACTAAGAATCCACAGGTAAAGAGACCAAAACCCCTCTCAATGCTCCAAACTAAACCAGTGCCTACCGCAGGGGAACCAAGCCGGTAGGATACGGTGGCAGGAAACACATTCTTCAAAGGCGAGTAGCTTAGAAAAGCTCAGAGAACCCACAAGACTGAAAGGCACCGAGAAGTCCTAAACAACAAACACACATCAACAACAAGGTTCTGTAAGGATCAAAGGAGCGCAGACATAATTATTAGCAATGAACAAAGGCAAGTCTGAAAAGAGGGAGTAAGAGATTCCCTAACACGAACTCACGTAGCGTTCGCCAGCTCCTAGGAGAGTAGCAACGCGTCCTTGTCCGGGATGTGCAGGTTGATAAGCCGTCGGCGTTCCATCCCGGAAACATCGCAAAGCATGATGGGGCGCAACGACTAGACTGCTACACACACTGTAGCGGTCCGCGAGGTCCGCCATGTTGGAATCAGGCATGTCAGTGCAACCCGCCATGTTGAAGTCAGGCATCGCACTGTGGGTAAAGCGAATAGCCGTGACAGTATGCCCCCCCTTAGGGTTGGCACCTCCCGGTTTGCCTGGATGTTTCGTATGAAATCTTTTAATCAGCTGAGGAGCGTGGATGGCAGATGCTGGTTCCCAGGTACGATCAGCAGGCGAGTACCCTTTCCAATCTATTAAGTACTGAAGACGACCCCGGTGATACCGGGAGTCTCAAATTTCTTTGACTTCAAATTCAGGCCCTGAATTGGAAATTATGGGCGCAGGACAGTCTGTAACCGTGGGATGAAATGTACTGCGATTATCGGGCTTCAATTGTGACACATGAAAAACTGGGTGTATTCTTGACCAGGAATTAGGTAAACGGAGTTTGAAAGCCGCGGATCCTATGGCGGCGATTACTCGGAAGGGGCCAAAATATCGAGGAGAGAGTTTAGACGGAACAAGATGTCTAGGTAGAAACCTTGAAGATAGCCATACCCAATCTCCGGGTTTGATGACAGGAGCTGGAGTGCGATGACGATCAGCAAAGTGTTTTCTCCTGTCCTGGGAATGTCGTAAAGCGATAACCGCAGAGCGGTGTCCTTGGCGGATTTGTTCCGTTAGTTTATTTAGGTCTGGGAATTTAGTGTCAGACCTCTTCATAGTGGGAAAAGATGTTGGACTGAACCCAAAGGTGCACTGAAAAGGAGATGTATGAATGGCCGAATGGTAAGAGTTATTATACGCAAACTCAGCTAGGGGCAGGAGGTCCTTCCAATCGTCCTGAGCCGCAGAGATGTAGCTTCTGAGGTATCCTTCTAATGTTTGATTTAGCCTTTCTGTTTGACCATTTGATTGGGGGTGGTAGCCAGAACTAAGAGCCCTGGATACCCCCAGAATTCGACAAACTAGTTTCCAATATTGGGACGTGTACTGTGGACCTCTGTCCGAAATGATTGTTTCAGGTAAGCCATGAAGGGTAAAAACATGTCTGATGAAAATACGTGCCATTTGAGATGCAGAGGGTATCCCAACCAAAGGAACAAAATGTGCCAGTTTTGTCAAGGTGTCAATTGTGACCATAATAGTAGAATAGCCCTGAGATCGGGGCAGATCTACGATGAAGTCCGTGGATATTATTTGCCATGGACGGGAAGGCAAGGGCATTCTGACCAGTTCTCCCAATGGTGCTTGTCTAGGTATCTTATTTTGTAAGCATGTGGGACATGAACTCACATATTCCTTGGTGTCCCTTCGAACAGCAGGCCACCAAAAGAAACGTAAAACAAGATCCAATGTGGAGGTGAAGCCTCGATGTCCTGCTATCTTGGATTTATGGCACATGTCCAAAACCTCCTTCTGAAGAGGACGAGTCGGAATGTATGCCCTTTGTCCCATGAAATAACATCCATCCTCCTCTACCAGAACTGATCGGTTAGATAATGAAAGTGACTTCTTAGCAATGGAATCAGACTGAGCTCTAAGGCGAGACAGAAAATCTGGAGCTGCCACCAATCCCATGGTTAATGGCGGAAATATAGGTTCTGATCTAAAAGGATTGTCAATAGGATGGTCCTTGCGAGACAGGGCATCTGCTCTTAGATTCTCCCTTCCAGGAATAAATGAAAACGTAATCCTGAAGGGAGAGAAAAAGTGAGCCCACCTTGCCTGACGGCTGTTACAAGTTTGAGCATATTGAAGAATTCGGAGATTATGATGGTCTGTCCTTACTTCGACCGAGAATTTGGCTCCTAAAAGTAAATGCCGCCATTCCTCAAAGGCACGCTTGATGGCGAGAAGTTCCTTCTCCAGGACCGTGTAGTTGATCTCAGAAGGCAAAAGAGTTTTGGAAAGAAAGGCAACAGGTCTCTCCTGATCAAGGTCGTCCGGTTGTAGTAGGACGGCGCCTAAAGCATGTTGGGAGGCATCAGTCTCCACAATGAATCTTCGGTTCTGATTAGGCGTTAGAAGAATCGGTGCTGATGTAAATAAATTCTTAAGTCTATCAAAGGCTTGTTGAGTAGTTGCCGACCAGACAAACCTGACTCCTTTCTTAAGAAGATTGCTGAGTGGCTGCGTAAGTTTTGAGAATTCAGGTATGAATCTTCGATAGAAATTTGCGAACCCTATAAAGCGTTGAATTTCTTTAACAGACGTGGGTGTAGGCCAGTCTCGTACAGCCAAGACCTTCTCTGGGTCCATTGCTATCCCCTTGGCGGATAAAACGTATCCCAAGTAAGTAACTTTGGGTTGATGAAATAAACACTTCTCGGGGTTGCAGAACAAATGATTTTGTTGTAGACGTCGAAGCACCTCTTGAACGTGTGGTATGTGGTCTTGTATGGAGGAGGAAAAAATCAAAATGTCATCTAAGTACACCACCATACTGTGTAAGAGAAGGTCAGAAAAAAGATGGTCCATAAAGCGTTGGAAAATAGCAGGGGCGTTAGATAGCCCAAAAGGCATGACCCTGTACTGATAATGCCCAAACGGTGTTCGAAAAGCCGTCTTCCATTCGTCCCCGAGCCTTATCCGTATCAGGTGGTATGCTCCTTTTAAGTCCAACTTAGTATATATAGTAGCCCCTTTTACTGCTTCAAGAATGTCAGGGATAAGTGGCATGGGGTATTTGTCGGGCACAGTGATCTTGTTCAAACCGCGGAAGTCTATACAGGGACGTAATTCCTTAGAATTCTTCTTGGCTACAAAGAACAAAGAGGCAGCAGCTGGGGATGTAGATTCTGTTATCAGTCCATTCATCAAATTGGAGCGAAGATATTCACGCAGCACCTCTTTTTCCATGTTAGACAGAATATACATACGTCCAAAGGGAAGCGGTTGATCAGGTATCAAATCTATAGCACAGTCGTCTCTCCTGTGGGGAGGCAACTGGTTAAATTCTGAGGACAGAAATACGTCCTGAAAACTCTCGTAAACTTCAGGGAGGCCCGCGATCTGATTGAGAGATTGTACCCCTTTAGTATTATTTGAAGAAGGAGAAGATTCTATGGCGACCCTTTGGTGATTTCCTATGTAGTTTGTCAGACAGAACTCTGAACCAAGAAAGAAGGACCCAGCGGTCCAGTTGATAAACGGATTATGTTTCCTGAGCCAAGGTAATCCTAAGATTACCGGATGATGGGCTGCTCGTATTATATCTAGGGTTAGAATCTCCTGATGGGTAGAAATGGACATTTGGATTGCTGCGGTCTGTTCTTTGATGAGACCCGAAATCAGAGGGCTTCCATCCACACTTTCAACAGGAATTGGTTCCTCTTTAGGGGAACGTGGAATCTTTAAAGAAGCAGCCCAGTGGTCGTCCACGAAATTTCCCGCAGCCCCACTATCAATTAGGGCCGGAACATCTTGTAAGATGAGACTTCCTATCGTGAAGGTAACCTTTAATACCAAAATATTGGTGGTTGAAAGGTTGGTGCAATAGAAAGAATGTGAAGTATGTGAGGAACCTTGATCAGACTTAGGTTCCCGGATCGTGGTTCCTCTTACGACCGGGCGTTGGCGTTTCCCGACCGCCGAACTGGAGCAATAGGACATTCTTGAACAGAGTGGGAGTTGGCGCCACAGTACATACACAGTCCCAGGCTTCGTCTGCGATTTCTCTCCTCGGGACTCAAAGGTCCACGAGATGCAGAACCCAGTTGCATAGGTTCATCTGTTGGCGGGGGTTTAGAGGTTGAAGGGACAAAGGAAGGTCTTGTGATCCTACCCTTCCTCCTTTCAGCCATCCTCTCCTTCATACGGTAATCAATCTGCATCACTAGGGCGATGAACTCTGAGAGAGAGGTGGGACGTGGAACTCTGGAGACCTCATCCTTAAGATCTTCTGATAAACCCCTCCTAAATATTGTGACCTGCGCATCATCCGACCATGTGGTCTCACTGGCCATTTGTTTAAATTTGGTGATATATGCTAGTATGTCTGAATTTCCCTGCTTGAGATCCAAGAGATGTTCTTGTGAAGCAACCTTAATCTCCTGTCGCCCAAACATAGAACGAATACTATTGCAGAAGGCTGTGTAGGAGTCCAATAACGGGTTATTATTTGTAACTAAAGGAGTAACCCAGGCCAATGCGGGTCCTACCATCTGAGATACCATGTAGCCAACCCGATCCCGGTCCGTATGAAAAAAATGTTCTTTAAATGCGAATTGCACAGCACATGCCTCAAGGAACTCCTTCACCCTATGCGGGTTACCATCAAATTGCCCACCCGGAAGAGGTCCGGGAGGAACCTCGGAACAATGGGGGATGCGAGAAATATTAGCTTGTTGTGCAATCTGTTGAGACGCATGCTGCTGCTGCTGTCTCAAGGAGGTATTGTCTTGTTTCAATTGCTGAACTTCATTAGTCAGGGATTGCACTGCAGCAATCAATTGTTGAATCTGTTGCTGCTGTGGATCCATCCTAGCCCTATAGTCAAAATGTATTCCCCACCAGGGGCAACTGAAAGTGAAAACAGCGACTCTTCTTCTTTTTTAGGCGTTGCTAACTGTTTAACTGTTATGACTTTAAACCAAACTTCACTGTATCACATTCAGAACGACCCCGTGTGAGAATTACATAGAAACAAAAAGGTCTCTCACCTGGGAAATGGAACAAGGATTGATGAGGATTAGAAGACAACGAATATCCAGGTGGAGATTGATGTCTATTTCGATCTTCCGATGACAATTAGAATTCCCCCCGAGAAACTCCCAGTGAGCCGGCACAAAGGCCAGGGCAGAGGAAGGTTCCCAGGGAAACCCTCTTGGGGAATAAAACCCTGTGGAGCTGCTAGGGAACGTAGACTCCTTGAGAGGTCCCGTGTACGTAGGTTACGCTATCCCGGGAGTTTTGGAGATGACTGGTCGTGTCTTTAGAAGATCGGGGCCAGAGCAGTAATGCCAGGCCGGCTGATGAAAGATAGAGAGACAGAGTGATTAGTCTTAAAGCTGCCTAGAAATCAGATAGATAACCCCTGAAGCAGGAATCTTACCAAATGATCAGTCGGTAACACGGCCTTGCAACGAGAATAGTAGAAGACCAGGGATGGACTAAGAGACTGGGCACGCTAGACAAAGCAGAGCAAAGCACAGGAATGGTAAACAAACAAATGAAAAGGAAACTAAGAGCCACCTTTAGTCAAGGAGAAGATTTGAAGACAATCTTACCGAGAATGACCAGAAACCCTCTCAATATTTAGGGGTAACAGATGTCCCGAAGGAATGAGGTCAAAGGGTGGTGGATCTGTGTTATAAATAAAAACTAAACTAAGAATCCACAGGTAAAGAGACCAAAACCCCTCTCAATGCTCCAAACTAAACCAGTGCCTACCGCAGGGGAACCAAGCCGGTAGGATACGGTGGCAGGAAACACATTCTTCAAAGGCGAGTAGCTTAGAAAAGCTCAGAGAACCCACAAGACTGAAAGGCACCGAGAAGTCCTAAACAACAAACACACATCAACAACAAGGTTCTGTAAGGATCAAAGGAGCGCAGACATAATTATTAGCAATGAACAAAGGCAAGTCTGAAAAGAGGGAGTAAGAGATTCCCTAACACGAACTCACGTAGCGTTCGCCAGCTCCTAGGAGAGTAGCAACGCGTCCTTGTCCGGGATGTGCAGGTTGATAAGCCGTCGGCGTTCCATCCCGGAAACATCGCAAAGCATGATGGGGCGCAACGACTAGACTGCTACACACACTGTAGCGGTCCACGAGGTCCGCCATGTTGGAATCAGGCATGTCAGTGCAACCCGCCATGTTGAAGTCAGGCATCGCACTGTGGGTAAAGCGAATAGCCGTGACAGCTGCAGGCTCAGGGTTCATGGCCCTAGGTACTGGTGGAGATGCAGGCTCAGGGTGCATGGCCCTAGGTACGCTGCAAGGTCAGGGTGCATGGCCCTAGGTACTGGTGGAGCTGCAGGCTCAGGGCGCATGGCCCTGTGGTACTGGTGGAGCTGCGGGGTCAGGGTGCATGACCCTAGGTACTGGTGGAGCTGCAGGCTCTGGGGTAATGACCCTAGGTACTGGTGGAGCTGCAGGCTCAGGGTTCATGGCCCTAGGTACTGGTGGAGTTGCAGGCTCAGGGTGCATGGCCCTAGGCACTGGTGGAGCTGCAGGCTCAGGGTGAATGGTCCTAGGTACTGGTGGAGCTGCAGGCTCAGGGTGCATCGCCCTAGGTACTGGTGGAGCTGCAGGTTCAGGGTGCATGACCCTAGGTACTGGTGGGGCTGCAGGCTCAGGGTGCATGGTCCTATGTACTGGTGGAGCTGCAGGCTCTGGGGTAATGACCCTAGGTACTGGTGGAGCTGCAGGCTCAGGGTTCAAGGCCCTAGGCACTGGTGGAGCTGCAGGGTCAGGGTCATGACCCTAGGTACTGGTGGAGCTGCAGGCTCAGGGTGCATGACCCTAGGTACTTGTGGAGCTGCAGGCTCAGGGTGCATCGCCCTAGGTACTGGTGGAGCTGCAGGGTCCGGGTTCATGACCCTAGGTACTGGTGGAGCTGCAGGATCAGGGTGCATGGCCCTAGGTACTGGTGGAGCTGCAGGGTCAGGGTGCATGACCCTAGGTACTGGTGGAGCTGCAGGCTCAGGGTGCATCGTCCTAGGTACTGGTGGAGCTGCAGGGTCAGGGTGCATGACCAAAGGTACTGGTGGAGCTGCAGGCTCAGGGTGCATGGCCCTAGGTACTGGTGGAGCTGCAGGGTCAGGGTGCATGACCCTAGGTACTGGTGGAGCTGCAGGCTCAGGGTGCATGGCCCTAGGTACTGGTGGAGCTGCAGGGTCAGGGTGCATGACCCTAGGTACTGGTGGAGCTGCAGGCTCAGGGTGCATGGCCCTAGGTACTGGTGGAGCTGCAGGCTCAGGGTGCATGGCCCTAGGTACTGGTGGAGCTGCAGGGTCAGGGTGCATGACCCTAGGTACTGGTGGAGCTGCAGGCTCAGGGTGCATGACCAAAGGTACTGGTGGAGCTGCAGGCTCAGGGTGCATGGCCCTAGGTACTGGTGGAGCTGCAGGGTCAGGGTGCATGACCCTAGGTACTGGTGGAGCTGCAGGCTCAGGGTGCATGGCCCTAGGTACTGGTAGAGCTGCAGGCTCAGGGTGCATGACCAAAGGTACTGGTGGAACTGCAGGCTCAGGGTGCATGGCCCTAGGTACTGGTGGAGCTGCAGGGTCAGGGTGCATGACCCTAGGTACTGGTGGAGCTGCAGGCTCAGGGTGCATGGCCCTAGATACTGGTGGAGCTGCAGGGTCAGGGTGCATGACCCTAGGTACTGGTGGAGCTGCAGGCTCAGGGTGCATGGCCATAGGTACTGGTGGAGCTGCAGGCTCAGCGTGCATGGCCCTAGGTACTGGTGGAGCTGCAGGCTCAGGGTGCATGGTCCTCAGTACTGGTGGAGCTGCCGGCTCAGGGTGCATGACCCTAGGTACTGGTGGAGCTGCAGGGTCAGGGTGCATCGCCCTAGGTACTGGTGGAGCTGCAGGGTCAGGGTGCATGACCCTACGTACTGGTGGAGCTGCAGGCTCAGGGTGCATGGCCCTAGGTACTGGTGGAGCTGCAGGGTCAGGTTGCATGACCCTTGGTACTGGTGGAGCTGCAGGCTCAGGGTCATGACCCTAGGTACTGGTGGAGCTGCAGGGTCAGGGTTCATGGCCCTAGGTACTGGTGGAAAGTGGCATACGTGTGGTGACTATGGCAGCGTCAGTCATGCTGCAGGCTCAGGCTTCATGGCCCTAGGTACTAGTGGAGCTGCAGGCTCAGGGTGCATGACACTAGGTACTGGTGGAGCTGCAGGCTCAGGGTTCATGACTCTAGGTACTGGTGGAGCTGCAGGGTCAGGGTGCATGACCCTAGGTACTGGTGGAGCTGCAGGCTCAGGGTCATGACTCTAGGTACTAGTGGAGCTGCAGGGTCAGGGTGCATGATCCTAGGTACTGGTGGAGCTGCAGGCTCAGGGTGCATGGCCCTCTGTACTGGTGGAGCGGCAGGCTCAGGGTGCATGGCCCTAGGTACTGGTGGAGCTGCAGGGTCAGGGTGCATGGTCCTAGGTACTGGTGGAGCTGCAGGCTCAGGGTGCATGGCCCTAGGTACTGGTGGAGTTGCAGGGTCAGGGTGCATGACCCTAGGTACTGGTGGAGCTGCAGGGTCAGGGGGCATGGCCCTAGGTACTGGTGGAGCTGCAGGCTCAGGGTGCATAGCCCTAGGTACTGGTGGAGCTGCAGGCTCAGGGTGCATGGCCCTAGGTACTGGTGGAGCTGCAGGCTCAGGGTTCAAGGCCCTAGGTACTGGTGGAGCTGCAGGCTCAGGGTGCATGGCCCTAGGTACTGGTGGAGCTGCAGGGTCAGGGTGCATGACCCTTGGTACTGGTGGAGCTGCAGGGTCAGGGTGCATGGCCCTAGGTACTGGTGGAGCTGCAGGGTCAGGGTGCATGGCCCTAGGTACTGGTGGAGCTGCAGGGTCAGGGTCATAACCCTAGGTACTGGTGGAGCTGCAGGGTCAGGGTGCATGACCCTAGGTACTGGTGGAGCTGCAGCGTCAGGGTGCATGGCCCTAGGTACTGGTGGAGCTGCAGGGTCAGGGTGCATGGTCCTAGGTACTGGTGGAGCTGCAGGGTCAGGGTGCATGGCCCTAGGTACTGGTGGAGCTGCAGGGTCACGGTGCATGACCCTAGGTACTGGTGGAGCTGCAGGGTCAGGGTGCATGACCCTAGGTACTGGTGGAGCTGCAGGCTCAGGGTGCATGGCCCTAGGTACTGTTGGAGCTACAGGGTCAGCGTGCATGGCCCTAGGTACTGGTGGAGCTGCAAGGTCAGGGTGCATGACCCTAGGTACTGGTCGAGCTGCAGGCTCAGGGTGCATGGCCCTAGGTACTGGTGGAGCTGCAGGGTCAAGGTGCATGACTCTAGGTACTGGTGGAGCTGCAGGGTCAGGGTCATGACGCTAGGTACTGCTGGAGCTGCAGGCTCAGGGTGCATGACCCTACGTACTGGTTGAGCTGCAGGCTCAGGGTGCATGGCCCTAGGTACTGGTGGAGCTGCAGGCTCAGGGTGCAAGGTCCTCAGTACTGGTGGATCTGCCGGCTCAGGGTGCATGACCCTAGGTACTGGTGGAGCTGCAGGGTCAGGGTGCATCGCCCTAGGTACTGGTGGAGCTGCAGGGTCAGGGTGCATGACCCTAGGTACTGGTGGAGCTGCAGGCTCAGGGTGCATCGCCCTAGGTACTGGTGGAGCTGCAGGGTCAGGGTGCATGACCCTAGGTACTGGTGGAGCTGCAGGGTCAGGGTCATGACCCTAGGTACTGGTGGAGCTGCAGGGTCAGGGTTCATGACCCTAGGTACTGGTGGAAAGTGGCATACGTGTGGTGACTATGGCAGCGTCAGTCATGCTGCAGGCTCAGGCTTCATGGCCCTAGGTACTAGTGGAGCTGCAGGCTCAGGGTGCATGATCCTAGGTACTGGTGGAGCTGCAAGCTCAGGGTGCATGACTCTAGGTACTGGTGGAGCTGCAGGGTCAGGGTGCATGACCCTAGGTACTGGTGGAGCTGCAGGCTCAGGGTCATGACTCTAGGTACTAGTGGAGCTGCAGGGTCAGGGTGCATGATCCTAGGTACTGGTGGAGCTGCAGGCTCAGGGTGCATGGCCCTCTGCACTGGTGGAGCGGCAGGCTCAGGGTGCATGGCCCTAGGTACTGGTGGAGCTGCAGGGTCAGGGTGCATGGTCCTGGGTACTGGTGGAGCTGCAGGCCAGGGTGCATGGCCCTAGGTACTGGTGGAGTTGCAGGGTCAGGGTGCATGACCCTAGGTACTGGTGGAGCTGCAGGGTCAGGGGTCATGGCCCTAGGTACTGGTGGAGCTGTAGGCTCAGGGTGCATGGCCCTAGGTACTGGTGGAGCTGCAGGCTCAGGGTGCATGGCCCTAGGTACTGGTAGAGCTGCAGGTTCAGGGTTCAAGGCCCTAGGTACTGGTGGAGCTGCAGGCTCAGGGTGCATGGCCCTAGGTACTGGTGGAGTTGCAGGGTCAGGGCGCATGACCCTAGGTACTGGTGGAGCTGCAGGGTCAGGGGGCATGGCCCTAGGTACTGGTGGAGCTGTAGGCTCAGGGTGCATAGCCCTAGGTACTGGTGGAGCTGCAGGCTCAGGGTGCATGGCCCTAGGTACTGGTGGAGCTGCAGGCTCAGGCTTCAAGGCCCTAGGTACTGGTGGAGCTGCAGGCTCAGGGTGCATGGCCCTAGGTACTGGTGGAGCTGCAGGGTCAGGGTGCATGACCCTTGGTACTGGTGGAGCTGCAGAGTCAGGGTGCATGGCCCTAGGTACTGGTGGAGCTGCAGGGTCAGGGTACATGGCCCTAGGTACTGGTGGAGCTGCAGGGTCAGGGTCATAACCCTAGGTACTGGTGGAGCTGCAGGGTCAGGGTGCATGGCCCTAGGTACTGGTGGAGCTGCAGCGTCAGGGTGCATGGCCCTAGGTACTGGTGGAGCTGCAGGGTCAGGGTGCATGGCCCTAGGTACTGGTGGAGCTGCAGGGTCAGGGTGCATGGCCCTAGGTAATGGTGGAGCTGCTGGGTCAGGGTGCATGACCCTAGGTACTGGTGGAGCTGCAGGCTCAGGGTGCATGGCTCTAGGTACTGTTGGAGCTGCAGGGTCAGCGTGCATGGCCCTAGGTACTGGTGGAGCTGCAAGGTCAGGGTGCATGACCCTAGGTACTGGTGGAGCTGCAGGCTCAGGGTGCATGGCCCTAGGTACTGGTGAAGCTGCAGGGTCAAGGTGCATGACTCTAGGTAATGGTGGAGCTGCAGGGTCAGGGTCATGACGCTAGGTACTGCTGGAGCTGCAGGCTCAGGGTGCATGACCCTACGTACTGGTTGAGCTGCAGGCTCAGGGTGCATGGCCCTAGGTACTGGTGGAGCTGCAGGCTCAGGGTGCATGGTCCTCAGTACTGGTGGATCTGCCGGCTCAGGGTGCATGACCCTAGGTACTGGTGGAGCTGCAGGGTCAGGGTGCATCGCCCTAGGTACTGGTGGAGCTGCAGGGTCAGGGTGCATGACCCTAGGTACTGGTGGAGCTGCAGGCTCAGGGTGCATCGCCCTAGGTACTGGTGGAGCTGCAGGGTCAGGGTGCATGACCCTAGGTACTGGTGGAGCTGCAGGGTCAGGGTCATGACCCTAGGTACTGGTGGAGCTGCAGGATCAGGGTTCATGACCCTAGGTACTGGTGGAAAGTGGCATACGTGTGGTGACTATGGCAGCGTCATTCATGCTGCAGGCTCAGGCTTCATGGCCCTAGGTACTAGTGGAGCTGCAGGCTCAGGGTGCATGACCCTAGGTACTGGTGGAGCTGCAGGCTCAGGGTGCATGACTCTAGGTACTGGTGGAGCTGAAGGGTCAGGGTGCATGACCCTAGGTACTGGTGGAGCTGCAGGCTCAGGGTCATGACTCTAGGTACTAGTGGAGCTGCAGGGTCAGGGTGCATGATCCTGGGTACTGGTGGAGCTGCAGGCTCAGGGTGCATGGCCCTCGGTACTGGTGGAGCGGCAGGCTCAGGGTGCATGGCCCTAGGTACTGGTGGAGCTGCAGGGTCAGGGTGCATGGTCCTGGGTACTTTTGGAGCTGCAGGCTCAGGGTGCATGGCCCTAGGTACTGGTGGAGTTGCAGGGTCAGGGTGCATGACCCTAGGTACTGGTGGAGCTGCAGGGTCAGGGGGCATGGCCCTAGGTACTGGTGGAGCTGTAGGCTCAGGGTGCATGGCCCTAGGTACTGGTGGAGCTGCAGGCTCAGGGTGCATGGCCCTAGGTACTGGTAGAGATGCAGGCTCAGGGTTCAAGGCCCTAGGTACTGGTGGAGCTGCAGGCTCAGGGTGCATGGCCCTAGGTACTGGTGGAGCTGCAGGGTCAGGGTGCATGACCCTTGGTACTGGTGGAGCTGCAGGGTCAGGGTGCATGGCCCTAGGTACTGGTGGAGCTGCAGGGTCAGGGTGCATGGCCCTAGGTACTGGTGGAGCTGCAGGGTCAGGGTCATGACCCTAGGTACTGGTGGAGCTGCAATGTCAGGGTACATGGCCCTAGGTTCTGGTGGAGCTGCAGGGTCAGGGTGCATGGCCCTTGGTACTGGTGGAGCTGCAGGCTCAGGGTGCATGGCCCTAGGTACTGGTGAAGCTGCAGGGTCAAGGTGCATGACTCTAGGTAATGGTGGAGCTGCAGGGTCAGGGTCATGACGCTAGGTACTGCTGGAGCTGCAGGCTCAGGGTGCATGACCCTACGTACTGGTTGAGCTGCAGGCTCAGGGTGCATGGCCCTAGGTACTGGTGGAGCTGCAGGCTCAGGGTGCATGGTCCTCAGTACTGGTGGATCTGCCGGCTCAGGGTGCATGACCCTAGGTACTGGTGGAGCTGCAGGGTCAGGGTGCATCGCCCTAGGTACTGGTGGAGCTGCAGGGTCAGGGTGCATGACCCTAGGTACTGGTGGAGCTGCAGGCTCAGGGTGCATCGCCCTAGGTACTGGTGGAGCTGCAGGGTCAGGGTGCATGACCCTAGGTACTGGTGGAGCTGCAGGGTCAGGGTCATGACCCTAGGTACTGGTGGAGCTGCAGGGTCAGGGTTCATGACCCTAGGTACTGGTGGAAAGTGGCATACGTGTGGTGACTATGGCAGCGTCATTCATGCTGCAGGCTCAGGCTTCATGGCCCTAGGTACTAGTGGAGCTGCAGGCTCAGGGTGCATGACCCTAGGTACTGGTGGAGCTGCAGGCTCAGGGTGCATGACTCTAGGTACTGGTGGAGCTGAAGGGTCAGGGTGCATGACCCTAGGTACTGGTGGAGCTGCAGGCTCAGGGTCATGACTCTAGGTACTAGTGGAGCTGCAGGGTCAGGGTGCATGATCCTAGGTACTGGTGGAGCTGCAGGCTCAGGGTGCATGGCCCTCGGTACTGGTGGAGCGGCAGGCTCAGGGTGCATGGCCCTAGGTACTGGTGGAGCTGCAGGGTCAGGGTGCATGGTCCTGGGTACTTTTGGAGCTGCAGGCTCAGGGTGCATGGCCCTAGGTACTGGTGGAGTTGCAGGGTCAGGGTGCATGACCCTAGGTACTGGTGGAGCTGCAGGGTCAGGGGGCATGGCCCTAGGTACTGGTGGAGCTGTAGGCTCAGGGTGCATGGCCCTAGGTACTGGTGGAGCTGCAGGCTCAGGGTGCATGGCCCTAGGTACTGGTAGAGATGCAGGCTCAGGGTTCAAGGCCCTAGGTACTGGTGGAGCTGCAGGCTCAGGGTGCATGGCCCTAGGTACTGGTGGAGCTGCAGGGTCAGGGTGCATGACCCTTGGTACTGGTGGAGCTGCAGGGTCAGGGTGCATGGCCCTAGGTACTGGTGGAGCTGCAGGGTCAGGGTGCATGGCCCTAGGTACTGGTGGAGCTGCAGGGTCAGGGTCATGACCCTAGGTACTGGTGGAGCTGCAATGTCAGGGTACATGGCCCTAGGTTCTGGTGGAGCTGCAGGGTCAGGGTGCATGGCCCTTGGTACTGGTGGAGCTGCAGGGTCAGGGTGCATGGCCCTAGGTACTGGTGGAGCTCAGGCTCAGGGTGCATGGCCCTAGGTACTGGTGGAGCTGCAGGGTCAGGGTGCATGACCCTAGGTACTGGTGGAGCTCCATGGTCAGGGTGCATGACCCTAGGTACTGGTGGAGCTGCAGGCTCAGGGTGCATGGCCCTAGGTACTGTTGGAGCTGCTGGGTCAGCGTGCATGGCCCTAGGTACTGGTGGAGCTGCAGGGTCAGGGTGCATGACCCTAGATACTGGTGGAGCTGCAGGGTCAGGGTGCATGGCCCTAGGTACTGGTGGAGCTGCAGGGTCAAGGTGCATGACTCTAGGTACTGGTGGAGCTGCAGGGTCAGGGTCATGACGCTAGGTACTGCTGGAGCTGCAGGGTCAGGGTGCATGGCCCTAGGTACTGGTGGAGCTGCAGGCTCAGGGTGCATAGCCCTAGGTACTGGTGGAGCTGCAGGCTCAGGGTGCATGGTCCTAGGTACTTGTGGAGCTGCAGGCTCAGGGTTCATGACCCTAGGTACTGGTGGAGCTGCAGGGTCAGGGTGCATGGCCCTAGGTACTGGTGGAGCTGCAGGGTCAGGGTGCCTGGCCCAAGGTACTGGTGGAGCTGCAGGGTCAGGGTGCATGACCCTAGGTACTGATGGAGCGGCAGGGTCAGGGTGCATGACCCTAGGTACTGGTGGAGCTGCAGGGTCAGGGTGCATGCCCCTAGGTACTGGTGGAGCTGCAGGGTCAGGGTGCATGACCCTTGGTACTGGTGGAGCTGCAGCGTCAGTGTGCATGGCCCTAGGTACTGGTGGAGCTGCAGGGTCAGGGTGCATGGCCCTAGGTACTGGTGGAGCTGCAGGCTCAGGGTGCATGGCTCTAGGGACTGGTGGAGCTGCAGGGTCAGGGTCATGACTCTAGGTACTGGAGGAGCTACAGGGTCAGGGTGCATGGCCTAAGTACTGGCAGAGCTACAGGGTCAGGGTCATGACTCTAGGTACTGGTGTAGCTGCAGGGTCCGGGTGCATGATTGTAGGTACTGGTGGAGCTGCAGGGTCAGGGTGCATGACCCTAGGTACTGGTGGAGCTGCAGGCTCTGGGGTAATGACCCTAGGTACTGGTGGAGCTGCAGGCTCAGAGTTCAAGGCCCTAGGTACTGGTGGAGTTGCAGGCTCAGGGTGCATGGCCCTAGGCACTGGTGGAGCTGCAGGCTCAGGGTGCATGGTCCTAGGTACTAGTGGAGCTGCAGGCTCAGGGTGCATCGCCCTAGGTACTGGTGGAGCTGCAGGGTCAGGGTGCATGACCCTAGGTACTGGTGGGGCTGCAGGCTCAGGGTGCATGGTCCTAGGTACTGGTGGAGCTGCAGGCTCTGGGCTAATGACCCTAGGTACTCGTGGAGCTGCAGGCTCAGGGTCCAAGGCCCTAGGTACTGGTGGAGCTGCAGGGTCAGGGTCATGACCCTAGGTACTGGTGGAGCTGCAGGCTCAGGGTGCATGACCCTAGGTACTGGTGGAGCTGCAGGCTCAGGGTGCATCGCCCTAGGTACTGGTGGAGCTGCAGGGTCAGGGTTCATGACCCTAGGTACTGGTGGAGCTGCAGGGTCAGGGTGCATGGCCCTAGGTACTGGTGGAGCTGCAGGCTCAGGGTGCATCGCCATAGGTACTGGTGGAGCTGCAGGGTCAGGGTGCATGACCAAAGGTACTGGTGGAGCTGCAGGCTCAGGGTGCATGGCCCTAGGTACTGGTGGAGCTGCAGGGTCAGGGTGCATGGCCCTAGGTACTGGTGGAGCTGCAGCGTCAGGGTCATGACCCTAGGTACTGGTGGAGCTGCAGGCTCAGGGTGCATGGCCCTAGGTACTGATGGAGCTGCAGGGCCAGGGTGCATGGCCATAGGTACTGGTGGAGCTGCAGGGCCAGGGTGCATGACCCTATGTACTGGTGGAGCTGCAGGCTCAGGGTGAATGGTCCTAGGTACTGGTGGAGCTGCAGGCTCAGGGTGCATCGCCCTAGGTACTGGTGGAGCTGCAGGGTCAGGGTGCATGACCCTAGGTACTGGTGGAGCTGCAGGCTCAGGGTGCATGACCCTAGGTACTGGTAGAGCTGCAGGCTCAGGGCGCATCGCCCTAGGTACTGGTGGAGCTGCAGGGTCAGGGTTCATGACCCTAGGTACTGGTGGAGCTGCAGGGTCAGGGTGCATGGCCCTAGGTACTGGTGGAGCTGCAGGGTCAGGGTGCATGACCCTAGGTAATGGTGGAGCTGCAGGCTCAGGGTGCATCACCCTAGGTACTGGTGGAGCTGCAGGGTCAGGGTGCATGACCAAAGGTACTGGTGGAGCTTCAGGCTCAGGGTGCATGGCCCTAGGTACTGGTGGAGCTGCAGGGTCAGGGTGCGTGATCCTAGGTACTGGTGAAGCTGCAGGCTCAGGGTGCATGGCACTAGACTGGTGGAGCTGCAGGCTCAGGGTGCATGGCCCTAGGTACTGGTGGAGCTGCAGGCTCAGGGTGCATGGTCCTTGGTACTGGTGGAGCTGCAGGCTCAGGGTGCATGGCCCTAGGTACTGGTGGAGCTGCAGGCTCAGGGTGCATGGTCCTCAGTACTGGTGGAGCTGCAGGCTCAGGGTGCATCGCCCGGGGTACTCGTGGAGCTGCAGGCTCAGGGGTCAAGGCCCTAGGTACTGGTGGAGTTGCAGGCTCAGGGTGCATGGCCCTAGGCACTGGTGGAGCTGCAGGCTCAGGGTGAATGGTCCTAGGTGCTGGTGGAGCTGCAAGCTCAGGGTGCATCACCCTAGGTACTGGTGGAGCTGCAGGGTCAGGGTGCATGACCCTAGGTACTGGTGGGGCTGCAGGCTCAGGGTGCATGGTCCTAGGTACTGGTGGAGCTGCAGGCACTGGGGTAATTACCCTAGGTACTGGTGGAGCTGCAGGCTCAGGGTTCAAGGCCCTAGGTACTGGTGGAGCTGCAGGGTCAGGGTTATGACCCTAGGTACTGGTGGAGCTGCAGGCTCAGGGTGCATGGCCCTAGGTACTGGTGGAGCTGCAGGGTCAGGGTGCATGACCCTAGGTACTGGTGGAGCTGCAGGCTCAGTGTGCATGGCCCTAGACTGGTGGAGCTGCAGGCTCAGGGTGCATGGCCCTAGGTACTGGTGGAGCTGCAGGCTCAGGGTGCATGGTCCTTGGCACTGGTGGAGCTGCAGGCTCAGGGTGCATGGCCCTAGGTACTGGTGGAGCTGCAGGCTCAGGGTGCATGGTCCTCAGTACTGGTGGAGCTGCAGGCTCAGGGTGCATCACCCGGGGTACTCGTGGAGCTGCAGGCTCAGGGGTCAAGGCCCTAGGTACTGGTGGAGTTGCAGGCTCAGGGTGCATGGCCCTAGGCACTGGTGGAGCTGCAGGCTCAGGGTGAATGGTCCTAGGTGCTGGTGGAGCTGCAGGCTCAGGGTGCATCGCCCTAGGTACTGGTGGAGCTGCAGGGTCAGGGTGCATGACCCTAGGTACTGGTGGGGCTGCAGGCTCAGGGTGCATGGTCCTAGGTACTGGTGGAGCTGCAGGCACTGGGGTGATTACCCTAGGTACTGGTGGAGCTGCAGGCTCAGGGTTCAAGGCCCTAGGTACTGGTGGAGCTGCAGGGTCAGGGTCATGACCCTAGGTACTGGTGGAGCTGCAGGCTCAGGGTGCATGACCCTAGGTACTGGTGGAGCTGCAGGCTCAGGGTGCATCGCCCTAGGTACTGGTGGAGCTGCAGGGTCAGGGTTCATGACCCTAGGTACTGGTGGAGCTGCAGTGTCAGGGTGCATGGCCCTAGGTACTGGTGGAGCTGCAGGGTCACGGTGCATGACCCTAGGTACTGGTGGAGCTGCAGGCTCAGGGTGCATCGCCCTAGGTACTGGTGGAGCTGCAGGGTCAGGGTGCATGACCAAAGGTACTGGTGGAGCTGCAGGCTCAGGGTGCATGGCCCTAGGTACTGGTGTAGCTGCAGGGTCAGGGTGCATGACCCTAGGTACTGATGGAGCTGCAGGCTCAGGGTGCATCGCCCTAGGTACTGGTGGAGCTGCAGGGTCAGGGTGCATGACCCTAGGTACTGGTGGAGCTGCAGGCTCAGGGTGCATGGCCCTAGGTACTGGTGGAGCTGCAGGCTAAGGGTGCCTGGCCCTAGACTGGTGGAGCTGCAGGCTCAGGGTGCATGGCCCTAGGTACTGGTGGAGCTGCAGGCTCAGGGTGCATGGTCCTTGGTACTGGTGGAGCTGCAGGTTCAGGGTGCATGGCCCTAGGTACTGGTGGAGCTGCAGGCTCAGGGTGCATGGTCCTCAGTACTGGTGGAGCTGCAGGCTCAGGGTGCATCGCCCGGGGTACTGGTGGAGCTGCGGGCTCAGGGGTTAAAGGCCCTAGGTACTGGTGGAGCTGCAGGCTCAGGGTGGATGGTCCTAGGTACTGGTGGAGCTGCAGGCTCTGGGGTAATGTCGCTAGGTACTGGTGGAGCTGCAGGCTCAGGGTGCATCGCCCGAGGTACTGATGGAGCTGCAGGCTCAGGGTGCATGGGCCTAGGTACTGGTGGAGCTGCAGGGTCAGGGTGCATGACCCAAGGTACTGGTGGAGCTGCAGGCTCAGGGTCATGACTCTAGGTACTAGTGGAGCTGCAGGGTCAGGGTGCATGATCCTAGGTACTGGTGGAGCTGCAGGATCAGGGTGCATGGCCCTCTGTACTGGTGGAGCTGCAGGCTCAGGGTGCATGGCCCTAGGTACTAGTGGAGCTGCAGGGTCAGGGTGCATGGTACTAGGTACTGGTGGAGCTGCAGGCTCAGGGTGCATGGCCCTAGGTACTGGTGGAGTTGCAGGGTCAGGGTGCATGACCCTAGGTACTGGTGGAGCTGCAGGGTCAGGGGTCATGGCCCTAGGTACTGGTGGAGCTGTAGGCTCAGGGTGCATGGCCCTAGGTACTGGTGGAGCTGCAGGCTCAGGGTGCATGGCCCTAGGTACTGGTGGAGCTGCAGACTCAGGGTTCAAGGCCCTAGGTACTGGTGAAACTGCAGGCTCAGGGTGCATGGCCCTAGGTACTGGTGGAGCTGCAGACTCAGGGTGCATGACTCTAGGTACTGGTGGAGCTGCAGGCTCAGGGGTCATGGCCCTAGGTACTGGTGGAGTTGCAGGCTCAGGGTGCATGGCACTAGGTACTGGTGGAGCTGCAGGGTCAGGGTGCATGACCCTTGGTACTGGTGGAGCTGCAGGCTCAGGGTACATGGCACTAGGTATGGTGGAGCTGCAGGGTCAGGGTGCATGACCCTAGGTACTGGTGGAGCTGCAGGCTCTGGGGTAATGACCCTAGGTACTTGTGGAGCTGCAGGCTCAGAGTTCAAGGCCCTAGGTACTGGTGGAGTTGCAGGCTCAGGGTGCATGGTCCTAGGTACTGGTGGAGCTGCAGGCTCAGGGTGCATCGCCCTAGGTACTGGTGGAGCTGCAGGGTCAGGGTGCATGACCCTAGGTACTGGTGGGGCTGAAGGGTCAGGGTGCATGGTCCTAGGTACTGGTGGAGCTGCAGGCTCTGGGGTAATGACCCTAAGTACTGGTGGAGCTGCAGGCTCAGGGTTCAAGGCCCTAGGTACTGGTGGAGCTGCAGGGTCAGGGTCATGACCCTAGGTACTGGTGGAGCTGCAGGCTCAGGGCGCATGACCCTAGGTACTGGTGGAGCTGCAGGCTCGGGTGCATCGCCCTAGGTGCTGGTGGAGCTGCAGGGTCAGGGTTCATGACCCTAGGTACTGGTGGAGCTGCAGCGTCAGGGTGCATGGCCCTAGGTACTGGTGGAGCTGCAGGGTCAGGGTGCATGGCCCTAGGTACTGGTGGAGCTGCAGGGTCAGGGTCATGACCCTAGGTACTGGTGGAGCTGCAGGCTCAGGGTACATGGCCCTAGGTACTGGTGGAGCTGCAGGGCCAGGGTGCATGGCCCTAGGTACTGGTGGAGCTGCAGGGCCAGGGTCCATGACCCTAGGTACTGGTGGAGCTGCAGGCTCAGGGCGCATGGCCCTGGGGTACTGGTGGAGCTGCGGGGTCAGGGTGCATGACCCTAGGTAATGGTGGAGCTGCGGGGTCAGGGTGCATGACCCTAGGTACTGGTGGAGCTGCAGGCTCAGGGGTCATGGCCCTAGGTACTGGTGGAGATGCAGGCTCAGGGTGCATGGCCCTAGGTACTGGTGGAGCTGCAGGCTCAGGGTGCATGACCCTAGGTACTGGTGGAGCTGCAGGCTCATGGTGCATGGCCCTAGGTACTGGTGGAGCTGCAGGGTCAGGGTGCATGACCCTAGGTACTGGTGGAGCTGCAGGCTCTGGGGTAATGACCTTAGGTACTGGTGGAGCTGCAGGCTCAGAGTTCAAGGCCCTAGGTACTGGTGGAGTTGCAGGCTCAGGGTGCATGGCCCTAGGCACTGGTGGAGCTGCAGACTCAGGGTGCATGGTCCTAGGTACTGGTGGAGCTGCAGGCTCAGGGTGCATCGCCCTAGGTACTGGTGGAGCTGCAGGGTCAAGGTCCATGACCCTAGGTACTGGTGGGGCTGCAGGCTCAGGGTGCATGGTCCTAGGTACTGGTGGAGCTGCAGGCTCTGGGTTAATGACCCTAGGTACTGGTGGAGCTGCAGGCTCAGGGTTCAAGGCCCTAGGTACTGGTGGAGCTGCAGGGTCAGGGTCATGACCCTAGGTACTGGTGGAGCTGCAGGCTCAGGGTGCATGACCCTAGGTACTGGTGGAGCTGCAGGCTCAGGGTGCATTGCCCTAGGTACTGGTGGAGCTGCAGGGTCAGGGTTCATGACCCTAGGTACTGGTGGAGCTGCAGGGTCAGGGTGCATGACCCTAGGTACTGGTGGAGCTGCAGGCTCATGGTGCATGGCCCTAGGTACTGGTGGAGCTGCAGGGTCAGGGTGCATGACCCTAGGTACTGGTGGAGCTGCAGGCTCTGGGGTAATGACCCTAGGTACTGGTGGAGCTGCAGGCTCAGAGTTCAAGGCCCTAGGTACTGGTGGAGTTGCAGGCTCAGGCTGCATGGCCCTAGGCACTGGTGGAGCTGCAGACTCAGGGTGCATGGTCCTAGGTACTGGTGGAGCTGCAGGCTCAGGGTGCATCGCCCTAGGTACTGGTGGAGCTGCAGTGTCAAGGTGCATGACCCTAGGTACTGGTGGGGCTGCAGGCTCAGGGTGCATGGTCCTAGGTACTGGTGGAGCTGCAGGCTCTGGGTTAATGACCCTAGGTACTGGTGGAGCTGCAGGATCAGGGTTCAAGGCCCTAGGTACTGGTGGAGCTGCAGGGTCAGGGTCATGACCCTAGGTACTGGTGGAGATGCAGGCTCAGGGTGCATGACCCTAGGTACTGGTGGAGCTGCAGGCTCAGGGTGCATTGCCCTAGGTACTGGTGGAGCTGCAGGGTCAGGGTTCATGACCCTAGGTACTGGTGGAGCTGCAGGGTCAGGGTGCATGGCCCTAGATACTGGTGGAGCTGCAGGCTCAGGGTGCATCGCCCTAGGTACTGGTGGAACTGCAGGGTCAGGGTGCATGACCAAAGGTACTGGTGGAGCTGCAGGCTCAGGGTGCATGGCCCCAGGTACTGGTGGAGCTGCAGGGTCAGGGTGCATGGCCCTAGGTACTGGTGGAGCTGCAGGGTCAGGGTCATGACCCTAGGTACTGGTGGAGCTGCAGGCTCAGGGTGCATGGCCCTAGGTACTGGTGGAGCTGCAGGGCCAGGGTGCATGGCCCTAGGTACTGGTGGAGCTGCCGGGTCAGGGTTCATGACCCTAGGTACTGGTGGAGCTGCAGGGTCAGGGTGCATGGCCCTAGGTACTGGTGGAGCTGCGGGCTCAGGGTGCATCGCCCTAGGTACTGGTGGAGCTGCAGGGTCAGGGTGCATGACCAAAGGTACTGGTGGAGCTGCGGGGTCAGGGTGCATGACCCTAGGTAATGGTGGAGCTGCAGGGTCAGGGTGCATGACCCTAGGTACTGGTGGAGCTGCAGGCTCAGGGGTCATGGCCCTAGGTACTGGTGGAGCTGCAGGCTCAGGGTGCATGGCCCTAGGTACTGATGGAGCTGCAGGGTCAGGGTGCATGACCCTAGGTACTGGTGTAGCTGCAGGCTCTGGGGTAATGACCCTAGGTACTGGTGGAGCTGCAGGCTCAGGGTGCATGGTTCTAGGTACTGGTGGAGCTGCAGGCTGAGGGTGCATCGCCCTAGGTACTGGTGGAGCTGCAGGGTCAGGGTGCATGACCCTAGGTACTGGTGGGGCTGCAGGCTCATTGTGCATGGTCCTAGGTACTGGTGGAGCTGCAGGCTCTGGGTTAATGACCCTAGGTACTGATGGAGCTGCAGGCTCAGGGTTCAAGGCCCTAGGTACTGGTGGAGCTGCAGGGTCAGGGTCATGGCCCTAGGTACTGGTGGAGCTGCAGGCTCAGGGTGCATGACCCTAGGTACTGGTGGAGCTGCAGGCTCAGGGTGCATCGCCCTAGGTACTGGTGGAGCTGCAGGGTCAGGGTTCATGACCCTAGGTACTGGTGGAGCTGCAGGGTCAGGGTGCATGGCCCTATGTACTGGTGGAGCTGTAGGCTCAGGGTGCATCGCCCTAGGTACTGGTGGAGCTGCAGGGCCAGGGTGCATGACCAAAGGTACTGGTGGAGCTACAGGCTCAGGGTGCATTGTCCTAGGTACTTGTGGAGCTGCAGGGTCAGCGTGCATGGCCCAAGGTACTGGTGGTGCTGCAGGGTCAGGGTCATGCCCCTAGGTACTGGGGGAGCTGCAGGCTCAGGGTGCATGACCCTAGGTACTGATGGAGCTGCAGGGCCAGGGTGCATGACCCTAGGTACTGATGGAGCTGCAGGGCCAGGGTGCATGGCCCTAGGTACTGGTGGAGCTGCAGGGCCAGGGTGCATGACCCTAGGTACTGGTGGAGCTGCAGGCTCAGGGCGCATGGCCCTGTGGTACTGGTGGAGCTGCGGGGTCAGGGTGCATGACCCTAGGTACCTGTGCATGACCCTAGGTACTGGTGGAGCTGCAGGCTCAGGGTTCATGGCCCTAGGTACTGGTGGAGATGCAGGCTCAGGGTGCATGGCCCTAGGTACGCTGCAGGGTCAGGGTGCATGACCCTAGGTACTGGTGGAGCTGCAGGCTCTGGGGTAATGACCCTAGGAACTGGTGGAGATGCAGGCTCAGGGTTCATGGCCCTAGGTACTGGTGGAGTTGCAGGCTCAGGGTGCATGGCCCTAGGCACTGGTGGAGCTGCAGGCTCAGGGTGAATGGTCCTAGGTACTGGTGGAGCTGCATGCTCAGGGTGCATCGCCCTAGGAACTGGTGGAGCTGCAGGGGCAGGGTGCATGACCCTAGGTACTGGTGGGGCTTCAGGCTCAGGGTGCATGGTCCTAGGTACTGGTGGAGCTGCAGGCTCTGGGGTAATGACCCTAGGTACTGGTGGAGCTGCAGGCTCAGGGTTCAAGGCCCTAGGTACTGGTGGAGCTGCAGGGTCAGGGTCATGACCCTAGGTACTGGTGGAGATGCAGGCTCAGGGTGCATGACCCTACGTACTTGTGGAGCTGCAGGCTCAGGGTGCATCGCCCTAGGTACTTTTGGAGCTGCACAGTCAGGGTTCATGACCCTAGGTACTGGTGGAGCTGCAGGCTCAGGGTGCATGGCCCTAGGTACTGGTGGAGCTGCAGGGTCAGGGTGCATGACCCTAGGTACTGGTGGAGCTGCAGGCTCAGGGTGCATCGCCCTAGGTACTGGTGGAGCTGCAGGGTCAGGGTGCATGACCAAAGGTACTGGTGGAGCTGCAGGCTCAGGGAGCATGGCCCTAGGTACTGGTGGAGCTGCAGGGTCAGGGTGCATGACCCTAGGTACTGGTGGAGCTGCAGGCTCAGGGTGCATCGCCCTAGGTACTGGTGGAGCTGCAGGGTCAGGGTGCATGACACTAGGTACTGGTGGAGCTGCAGGCTCAGGGTGCATGGCCCTAGGTACTGGTGGAGCTGCAGGCTCAGGGTGCATGGCCCTAGGTACTGGTGGAGCTGCAGGCTCAGGGTGCATGGCCCTAGGTACTGGTGGAGCTGCAGGCTCAGGGTGCATGGCCCTAGGTACTGGTGGAGCTGCAGGGTCAGGGTGCATGGTCCTCCGTACTGGTGGAGCTGCAGGCTCAGCGTGCATGGCCCTAGACTGGTTGAGCTGCAGGCTCAGGGTGCATGGCCCTAGGTACTGGTGGAGCTGCAGGCTCAGGGTGCATGGTCCTCCGTACTGGTGGAGCTGCAGGCTCAGCGTGCATGGCCCTAGGTACTGGTGGAGCTGTAGGCTCAGGGTGCATGGTCCTCAGTACTGGTGGAGCTGCAGGCTCTGGGGTAATGACCCTAGTTACTGGTGGAGCTGCAGGCTCAGAGTTCAAGGCCCTAAGTACTGGTGGAGTTGCAGGCTCAGGGTACTTGGCCCTAGGCACTGGTGGAGCTGCAGGCTCAGGGTGCATGGTCCTAGGTACTGGTGGAGCTGCAGGCTCAGGGTGCATCGCCCTAGGTACTGGTGGAGCTGCAGGGTCAGGGTGCATGACCCTAGGTACTGGAGGGGGCTGCAGGCTCAGGGTGCATGGCCCTAGGTACTGGTGGAGCTGCAGGGTCAGGGTGCATGGCCCTAGGTACTGGTGGAGCTGCAGCGTCAGGGTCATGACCCTAGGTACTGGTGGAGCTGCAGGCTCAGGGTGCATGGCCATAGGTACTGGTGGAGCTGCAGGGCCAGGGTGCATGACCCTATGTACTGGTGGAGCTGCAGGCTCAGGGTGAATGGTCCTAGGTACTGGTGGAGCTGCAGGCTCAGGGTGCATCGCCCTAGGTACTGGTGGAGCTGCAGGGTCAGGGTGCATGACCCTAGGTACTGGTGGAGCTGCAGGCTCAGGGTGCATGACCCTAGGTACTGGTAGAGCTGCAGGCTCAGGGCGCATCGCCCTAGGTACTGGTGGAGCTGCAGGGTCAGGGTTCATGACCCTAGGTACTGGTGGAGCTGCAGGGTCAGGGTGCATGGCCCTAGGTACTGGTGGAGCTGCAGGGTCAGGGTGCATGACCCTAGGTAATGGTGGAGCTGCAGGCTCAGGGTGCATCACCCTAGGTACTGGTGGAGCTGCAGGGTCAGGGTGCATGACCAAAGGTACTGGTGGAGCTTCAGGCTCAGGGTGCATGGCCCTAGGTACTGGTGGAGCTGCAGGGTCAGGGTGCGTGATCCTAGGTACTGGTGAAGCTGCAGGCTCAGGGTGCATGGCACTAGACTGGTGGAGCTGCAGGCTCAGGGTGCATGGCCCTAGGTACTGGTGGAGCTGCAGGCTCAGGGTGCATGGTCCTTGGTACTGGTGGAGCTGCAGGCTCAGGGTGCATGGCCCTAGGTACTGGTGGAGCTGCAGGCTCAGGGTGCATGGTCCTCAGTACTGGTGGAGCTGCAGGCTCAGGGTGCATCGCCCGGGGTACTCGTGGAGCTGCAGGCTCAGGGGTCAAGGCCCTAGGTACTGGTGGAGTTGCAGGCTCAGGGTGCATGGCCCTAGGCACTGGTGGAGCTGCAGGCTCAGGGTGAATGGTCCTAGGTGCTGGTGGAGCTGCAAGCTCAGGGTGCATCACCCTAGGTACTGGTGGAGCTGCAGGGTCAGGGTGCATGACCCTAGGTACTGGTGGGGCTGCAGGCTCAGGGTGCATGGTCCTAGGTACTGGTGGAGCTGCAGGCACTGGGGTAATTACCCTAGGTACTGGTGGAGCTGCAGGCTCAGGGTTCAAGGCCCTAGGTACTGGTGGAGCTGCAGGGTCAGGGTTATGACCCTAGGTACTGGTGGAGCTGCAGGCTCAGGGTGCATGGCCCTAGGTACTGGTGGAGCTGCAGGGTCAGGGTGCATGACCCTAGGTACTGGTGGAGCTGCAGGCTCAGTGTGCATGGCCCTAGACTGGTGGAGCTGCAGGCTCAGGGTGCATGGCCCTAGGTACTGGTGGAGCTGCAGGCTCAGGGTGCATGGTCCTTGGCACTGGTGGAGCTGCAGGCTCAGGGTGCATGGCCCTAGGTACTGGTGGAGCTGCAGGCTCAGGGTGCATGGTCCTCAGTACTGGTGGAGCTGCAGGCTCAGGGTGCATCACCCGGGGTACTCGTGGAGCTGCAGGCTCAGGGATCAAGGCCCTAGGTACTGGTGGAGTTGCAGGCTCAGGGTGCATGGCCCTAGGCACTGGTGGAGCTGCAGGCTCAGGGTGAATGGTCCTAGGTGCTGGTGGAGCTGCAGGCTCAGGGTGCATCGCCCTAGGTACTGGTGGAGCTGCAGGGTCAGGGTGCATGACCCTAGGTACTGGTGGGGCTGCAGGCTCAGGGTGCATGGTCCTAGGTACTGGTGGAGCTGCAGGCACTGGGGTGATTACCCTAGGTACTGGTGGAGCTGCAGGCTCAGGGTTCAAGGCCCTAGGTACTGGTGGAGCTGCAGGGTCAGGGTCATGACCCTAGGTACTGGTGGAGCTGCAGGCTCAGGGTGCATGACCCTAGGTACTGGTGGAGCTGCAGGCTCAGGGTGCATCGCCCTAGGTACTGGTGGAGCTGCAGGGTCAGGGTTCATGACCCTAGGTACTGGTGGAGCTGCAGTGTCAGGGTGCATGGCCCTAGGTACTGGTGGAGCTGCAGGGTCACGGTGCATGACCCTAGGTACTGGTGGAGCTGCAGGCTCAGGGTGCATCGCCCTAGGTACTGGTGGAGCTGCAGGGTCAGGGTGCATGACCAAAGGTACTGGTGGAGCTGCAGGCTCAGGGTGCATGGCCCTAGGTACTGGTGTAGCTGCAGGGTCAGGGTGCATGACCCTAGGTACTGATGGAGCTGCAGGCTCAGGGTGCATCGCCCTAGGTACTGGTGGAGCTGCAGGGTCAGGGTGCATGACCCTAGGTACTGGTGGAGCTGCAGGCTCAGGGTGCATGGCCCTAGGTACTGGTGGAGCTGCAGGCTAAGGGTGCCTGGCCCTAGACTGGTGGAGCTGCAGGCTCAGGGTGCATGGCCCTAGGTACTGGTGGAGATGCAGGCTCAGGGTGCATGGTCCTTGGTACTGGTGGAGCTGCAGGTTCAGGGTGCATGGCCCTAGGTACTGGTGGAGCTGCAGGCTCAGGGTGCATGGTCCTCAGTACTGGTGGAGCTGCAGGCTCAGGGTGCATCGCCCGGGGTACTGGTGGAGCTGCGGGCTCAGGGGTTAAAGGCCCTAGGTACTGGTGGAGCTGCAGGCTCAGGGTGGATGGTCCTAGGTACTGGTGGAGCTGCAGGCTCTGGGGTAATGTCGCTAGGTACTGGTGGAGCTGCAGGCTCAGGGTTCAAGGCCCGAGGTACTGATGGAGCTGCAGGCTCAGGGTGCATGGGCCTAGGTACTGGTGGAGCTGCAGGGTCAGGGTGCATGACCCAAGGTACTGGTGGAGCTGCAGGCTCAGGGTCATGACTCTAGGTACTAGTGGAGCTGCAGGGTCAGGGTGCATGATCCTAGGTACTGGTGGAGCTGCAGGATCAGGGTGCATGGCCCTCTGTACTGGTGGAGCTGCAGGCTCAGGGTGCATGGCCCTAGGTACTAGTGGAGCTGCAGGGTCAGGGTGCATGGTACTAGGTACTGGTGGAGCTGCAGGCTCAGGGTGCATGGCCCTAGGTACTGGTGGAGTTGCAGGGTCAGGGTGCATGACCCTAGGTACTGGTGGAGCTGCAGGGTCAGGGGTCATGGCCCTAGGTACTGGTGGAGCTGTAGGCTCAGGGTGCATGGCCCTAGGTACTGGTGGAGCTGCAGGCTCAGGGTGCATGGCCCTAGGTACTGGTGGAGCTGCAGACTCAGGGTTCAAGGCCCTAGGTACTGGTGAAACTGCAGGCTCAGGGTGCATGGCCCTAGGTACTGGTGGAGCTGCAGACTCAGGGTGCATGACTCTAGGTACTGGTGGAGCTGCAGGCTCAGGGGTCATGGCCCTAGGTACTGGTGGAGTTGCAGGCTCAGGGTGCATGGCACTAGGTACTGGTGGAGCTGCAGGGTCAGGGTGCATGACCCTTGGTACTGGTGGAGCTGCAGGCTCAGGGTACATGGCACTAGGTATGGTGGAGCTGCAGGGTCAGGGTGCATGACCCTAGGTACTGGTGGAGCTGCAGGCTCTGGGGTAATGACCCTAGGTACTTGTGGAGCTGCAGGCTCAGAGTTCAAGGCCCTAGGTACTGGTGGAGTTGCAGGCTCAGGGTGCATGGTCCTAGGTACTGGTGGAGCTGCAGGCTCAGGGTGCATCGCCCTAGGTACTGGTGGAGCTGCAGGGTCAGGGTGCATGACCCTAGGTACTGGTGGGGCTGAAGGGTCAGGGTGCATGGTCCTAGGTACTGGTGGAGCTGCAGGCTCTGGGGTAATGACCCTAAGTACTGGTGGAGCTGCAGGCTCAGGGTTCAAGGCCCTAGGTACTGGTGGAGCTGCAGGGTCAGGGTCATGACCCTAGGTACTGGTGGAGCTGCAGGCTCAGGGCGCATGACCCTAGGTACTGGTGGAGCTGCAGGCTCGGGTGCATCGCCCTAGGTGCTGGTGGAGCTGCAGGGTCAGGGTTCATGACCCTAGGTACTGGTGGAGCTGCAGCGTCAGGGTGCATGGCCCTAGGTACTGGTGGAGCTGCAGGGTCAGGGTGCATGGCCCTAGGTACTGGTGGAGCTGCAGGGTCAGGGTCATGACCCTAGGTACTGGTGGAGCTGCAGGCTCAGGGTACATGGCCCTAGGTACTGGTGGAGCTGCAGGGCCAGGGTGCATGGCCCTAGGTACTGGTGGAGCTGCAGGGCCAGGGTCCATGACCCTAGGTACTGGTGGAGCTGCAGGCTCAGGGCGCATGGCCCTGGGGTACTGGTGGAGCTGCGGGGTCAGGGTGCATGACCCTAGGTAATGGTGGAGCTGCGGGGTCAGGGTGCATGACCCTAGGTACTGGTGGAGCTGCAGGCTCAGGGGTCATGGCCCTAGGTACTGGTGGAGATGCAGGCTCAGGGTGCATGGCCCTAGGTACTGGTGGAGCTGCAGGCTCAGGGTGCATGACCCTAGGTACTGGTGGAGCTGCAGGCTCATGGTGCATGGCCCTAGGTACTGGTGGAGCTGCAGGGTCAGGGTGCATGACCCTAGGTACTGGTGGAGCTGCAGGCTCTGGGGTAATGACCTTAGGTACTGGTGGAGCTGCAGGCTCAGAGTTCAAGGCCCTAGGTACTGGTGGAGTTGCAGGCTCAGGGTGCATGGCCCTAGGCACTGGTGGAGCTGCAGACTCAGGGTGCATGGTCCTAGGTACTGGTGGAGCTGCAGGCTCAGGGTGCATCGCCCTAGGTACTGGTGGAGCTGCAGGGTCAAGGTCCATGACCCTAGGTACTGGTGGGGCTGCAGGCTCAGGGTGCATGGTCCTAGGTACTGGTGGAGCTGCAGGCTCTGGGTTAATGACCCTAGGTACTGGTGGAGCTGCAGGCTCAGGGTTCAAGGCCCTAGGTACTGGTGGAGCTGCAGGGTCAGGGTCATGACCCTAGGTACTGGTGGAGCTGCAGGCTCAGGGTGCATGACCCTAGGTACTGGTGGAGCTGCAGGCTCAGGGTGCATTGCCCTAGGTACTGGTGGAGCTGCAGGGTCAGGGTTCATGACCCTAGGTACTGGTGGAGCTGCAGGGTCAGGGTGCATGACCCTAGGTACTGGTGGAGCTGCAGGCTCATGGTGCATGGCCCTAGGTACTGGTGGAGCTGCAGGGTCAGGGTGCATGACCCTAGGTACTGGTGGAGCTGCAGGCTCTGGGGTAATGACCCTAGGTACTGGTGGAGCTGCAGGCTCAGAGTTCAAGGCCCTAGGTACTGGTGGAGTTGCAGGCTCAGGCTGCATGGCCCTAGGCACTGGTGGAGCTGCAGACTCAGGGTGCATGGTCCTAGGTACTGGTGGAGCTGCAGGCTCAGGGTGCATCGCCCTAGGTACTGGTGGAGCTGCAGTGTCAAGGTGCATGACCCTAGGTACTGGTGGGGCTGCAGGCTCAGGGTGCATGGTCCTAGGTACTGGTGGAGCTGCAGGCTCTGGGTTAATGACCCTAGGTACTGGTGGAGCTGCAGGATCAGGGTTCAAGGCCCTAGGTACTGGTGGAGCTGCAGGGTCAGGGTCATGACCCTAGGTACTGGTGGAGCTGCAGGCTCAGGGTGCATGACCCTAGGTACTGGTGGAGCTGCAGGCTCAGGGTGCATTGCCCTAGGTACTGGTGGAGCTGCAGGGTCAGGGTTCATGACCCTAGGTACTGGTGGAGCTGCAGGGTCAGGGTGCATGGCCCTAGATACTGGTGGAGCTGCAGGCTCAGGGTGCATCGCCCTAGGTACTGGTGGAACTGCAGGGTCAGGGTGCATGACCAAAGGTACTGGTGGAGCTGCAGGCTCAGGGTGCATGGCCCCAGGTACTGGTGGAGCTGCAGGGTCAGGGTGCATGGCCCTAGGTACTGGTGGAGCTGCAGGGTCAGGGTCATGACCCTAGGTACTGTTGGAGCTGCAGGCTCAGGGTGCATGGCCCTAGGTACTGGTGGAGCTGCAGGGCCAGGGTGCATGGCCCTAGGTACTGGTGGAGCTGCCGGGTCAGGGTTCATGACCCTAGGTACTGGTGGAGCTGCAGGGTCAGGGTGCATGGCCCTAGGTACTGGTGGAGCTGCGGGCTCAGGGTGCATCGCCCTAGGTACTGGTGGAGCTGCAGGGTCAGGGTGCATGACCAAAGGTACTGGTGGAGCTGCGGGGTCAGGGTGCATGACCCTAGGTAATGGTGGAGCTGCAGGGTCAGGGTGCATGACCCTAGGTACTGGTGGAGCTGCAGGCTCAGGGGTCATGGCCCTAGGTACTGGTGGAGCTGCAGGCTCAGGGTGCATGGCCCTAGGTACTGATGGAGCTGCAGGGTCAGGGTGCATGACCCTAGGTACTGGTGTAGCTGCAGGCTCTGGGGTAATGACCCTAGGTACTGGTGGAGCTGCAGGCTCAGGGTGCATGGTTCTAGGTACTGGTGGAGCTGCAGGCTGAGGGTGCATCGCCCTAGGTACTGGTGGAGCTGCAGGGTCAGGGTGCATGACCCTAGGTACTGGTGGGGCTGCAGGCTCATTGTGCATGGTCCTAGGTACTGGTGGAGCTGCAGGCTCTGGGTTAATGACCCTAGGTACTGATGGAGCTGCAGGCTCAGGGTTCAAGGCCCTAGGTACTGGTGGAGCTGCAGGGTCAGGGTCATGGCCCTAGGTACTGGTGGAGCTGCAGGCTCAGGGTGCATGACCCTAGGTACTGGTGGAGCTGCAGGCTCAGGGTGCATCGCCCTAGGTACTGGTGGAGCTGCAGGGTCAGGGTTCATGACCCTAGGTACTGGTGGAGCTGCAGGGTCAGGGTGCATGGCCCTATGTACTGGTGGAGCTGTAGGCTCAGGGTGCATCGCCCTAGGTACTGGTGGAGCTGCAGGGCCAGGGTGCATGACCAAAGGTACTGGTGGAGCTACAGGCTCAGGGTGCATTGTCCTAGGTACTTGTGGAGCTGCAGGGTCAGCGTGCATGGCCCAAGGTACTGGTGGTGCTGCAGGGTCAGGGTCATGCCCCTAGGTACTGGGGGAGCTGCAGGCTCAGGGTGCATGACCCTAGGTACTGATGGAGCTGCAGGGCCAGGGTGCATGACCCTAGGTACTGATGGAGCTGCAGGGCCAGGGTGCATGGCCCTAGGTACTGGTGGAGCTGCAGGGCCAGGGTGCATGACCCTAGGTACTGGTGGAGCTGCAGGCTCAGGGCGCATGGCCCTGTGGTACTGGTGGAGCTGCGGGGTCAGGGTGCATGACCCTAGGTACCTGTGCATGACCCTAGGTACTGGTGGAGCTGCAGGCTCAGGGTTCATGGCCCTAGGTACTGGTGGAGATGCAGGCTCAGGGTGCATGGCCCTAGGTACGCTGCAGGGTCAGGGTGCATGACCCTAGGTACTGGTGGAGCTGCAGGCTCTGGGGTAATGACCCTAGGAACTGGTGGAGATGCAGGCTCAGGGTTCATGGCCCTAGGTACTGGTGGAGTTGCAGGCTCAGGGTGCATGGCCCTAGGCACTGGTGGAGCTGCAGGCTCAGGGTGAATGGTCCTAGGTACTGGTGGAGCTGCATGCTCAGGGTGCATCGCCCTAGGTACTGGTGGAGCTGCAGGGGCAGGGTGCATGACCCTAGGTACTGGTGGGGCTTCAGGCTCAGGGTGCATGGTCCTAGGTACTGGTGGAGCTGCAGGCTCTGGGGTAATGACCCTAGGTACTGGTGGAGCTGCAGGCTCAGGGTTCAAGGCCCTAGGTACTGGTGGAGCTGCAGGGTCAGGGTCATGACCCTAGGTACTGGTGGAGATGCAGGCTCAGGGTGCATGACCCTACGTACTTGTGGAGCTGCAGGCTCAGGGTGCATCGCCCTAGGTACTTTTGGAGCTGCACAGTCAGGGTTCATGACCCTAGGTACTGGTGGAGCTGCAGGCTCAGGGTGCATGGCCCTAGGTACTGGTGGAGCTGCAGGGTCAGGGTGCATGACCCTAGGTACTGGTGGAGCTGCAGGCTCAGGGTGCATCGCCCTAGGTACTGGTGGAGCTGCAGGGTCAGGGTGCATGACCAAAGGTACTGGTGGAGCTGCAGGCTCAGGGAGCATGGCCCTAGGTACTGGTGGAGCTGCAGGGTCAGGGTGCATGACCCTAGGTACTGGTGGAGCTGCAGGCTCAGGGTGCATCGCCCTAGGTACTGGTGGAGCTGCAGGGTCAGGGTGCATGACACTAGGTACTGGTGGAGCTGCAGGCTCAGGGTGCATGGCCCTAGGTACTGGTGGAGCTGCAGGCTCAGGGTGCATGGCCCTAGGTACTGGTGGAGCTGCAGGCTCAGGGTGCATGGCCCTAGGTACTGGTGGAGCTGCAGGCTCAGGGTGCATGGCCCTAGGTACTGGTGGAGCTGCAGGGTCAGGGTGCATGGTCCTCCGTACTGGTGGAGCTGCAGGCTCAGCGTGCATGGCCCTAGACTGGTTGAGCTGCAGGCTCAGGGTGCATGGCCCTAGGTACTGGTGGAGCTGCAGGCTCAGGGTGCATGGTCCTCCGTACTGGTGGAGCTGCAGGCTCAGCGTGCATGGCCCTAGGTACTGGTGGAGCTGTAGGCTCAGGGTGCATGGTCCTCAGTACTGGTGGAGCTGCAGGCTCTGGGGTAATGACCCTAGTTACTGGTGGAGCTGCAGGCTCAGAGTTCAAGGCCCTAAGTACTGGTGGAGTTGCAGGCTCAGGGTACTTGGCCCTAGGCACTGGTGGAGCTGCAGGCTCAGGGTGCATGGTCCTAGGTACTGGTGGAGCTGCAGGCTCAGGGTGCATGGCCCTAGGTACTGGTGGAGCTGCAGGGTCAGGGTGCATGACCCTAGGTACTGGAGGGGGCTGCAGGCTCAGGGTGCATGGTCCTAGGTACTGGTGGAGCTGCAGGCTCTGGGTTAATGACCCTAGGTACTGGTGGAGCTGCAGGCTCAGGGTTCAAGGCCCTAGGTACTGGTGGAGCTGCAGGGTCAGGGTCAAGACCCTAGGTACTGGTGGAGCTGCAGGCTCAGGGTGCATGACCCTAGGAACTGGTGGAGCTGCAGGCTCAGGGTGCATCGCCCTAGGTACTGGTGGAGCTGCCGGGTCAGGGTTCATGACCCTAGGTACTGGTGGAGCTGCAGGGTCAGGGTTCATGGCCCTAGGTACTGGTGGAGCTGCAGGCTCAGGGTGCATCGCCCTAGGTACTGTTGGAGCTGCAGGGTCAGGGTGCATGACCAAAGGTACTGGTGGAGCTGCAGGCTCAGGGTGCATGGCCCTAGGTACTGGTGGAGCTGCAGGCTCAGGGTGCATGACCCTAGGTACTGATGGAGCTGCAGGGCCAGGGTGCATGGCCCTAGGTACTGGTGGAGCTGCAGGGCCAGGGTGCATGACCCAAGGTACTGGTGGAGCTGCAGGCTCAGGGCGCATGGCCCTGTGGTACTGGTGGAGCTGCGGGGTCAGGGTGCATGACCCTAGGTACTGGTGGAGATGCAGACTCAGGGTGCATGACCCTAGGTACTGGTGGAGCTGCAGGCTCAGGGTTCATGGCCCTAGGTACTGGTGGAGATGCAGGCTCAGGGTGCATGGCCCTAGGTACGCTGCAAGGTCAGGGTGCATGGCCCTAGGTACTGGTGGAGCTGCAGGCTCAGGGTGCATGGCCCTAGGTACTGGTGGAGCTGCAGGGCCAGGGTGCATGGCCCTAGGTACTGGTGGAGCTGCCGGGTCAGGGTTCATGACCCTAGGTACTGGTGGAGCTGCAGGGTCAGGGTGCATGGCCCTAGGTACTGGTGGAGCTGCGGGCTCAGGGTGCATCGCCCTAGGTACTGGTGGAGCTGCAGGGTCAGGGTGCATGACCAAAGGTACTGGTGGAGCTGCGGGGTCAGGGTGCATGACCCTAGGTAATGGTGGAGCTGCAGGGTCAGGGTGCATGACCCTAGGTACTGGTGGAGCTGCAGGCTCAGGGGTCATGGCCCTAGGTACTGGTGGAGATGCAGGCTCAGGGTGCATGGCCCTAGGTACTGGTGGAGCTACAGGGTCAGTGTGCATGACCCTAGGTACTGGTGGAGCTGCAGGCTCAGGGTGCATGGCCCTAGGTACTGGTGGAGCTGCAGGGTCAGGGTGCATGACCCTAGGTACTGGTGTAGCTGCAGGCTGTGGGGTAATGACCCTAGGTACTGGTGGAGCTGCAGGCTCAGAGTTCAAGGCCCTAGGTACTGGTGGAGATGCAGGCTTAGGGTGCATGGCCCTAGGCACTGGTGGAGCTGCAGGCTCAGGGTGCATGGTCCTAGGTACTGGTGGAGCTGCAGGCTGAGGGTGCATCGCCCTAGGTACTGGTGGAGCTGCAGGGTCAGGGTGCATGACCCTAGGTACTGGTGGGGCTGCAGGCTCATTGTGCATGGTCCTAGGTACTGGTGGAGCTGCAGGCTCTGGGTTAATGACCCTAGGTACTGATGGAGCTGCAGGATCAGGGTTCAAGGCCCTAGGTACTGGTGGAGCTGCAGGGTCAGGGTCATGGCCCTAGGTACTGGTGGAGCTGCAGGCTCAGGGTGCATGACCCTAGGTACTGGTGGAGCTTCAGGCTCAGGGTGCATTGCCCTAGGTACTGGTGGAGCTGCAGGGTCAGGGTTCATGACCCTAGGTACTGGTGGAGCTGCAGGGTCAGGGTGCATGGCCCTATGTACAGGTGGAGCTGCAGGCTCAGGGTGCATCACCCTAGGTACTGGTGGAGCTGCAGGGCCAGGGTGCATGACCAAAGGTACTGGTGGAGCTACAGGCTCAGGGTGCATTGTCCTAGGTACTTGTGGAGCTGCAGGGTCAGCGTGCATGGCCCTAGGTACGCTGCAGGGTCAGGGTGCATGACCCTAGGTACTGGTGGAGCTGCAGGCTCTGGGGTAATGACCCTAGGAACTGGTGGAGATGCAGGCTCAGAGTTCATGGCCCTAGGTACTGGTGGAGTTGCAGGCTCAGGGTGCATGGCCCTAGGCACTGGTGGAGCTGCAGGCTCAGGGTGAATGGTCCTAGGTACTGGTGGAGCTGCATGCTCAGGGTGCATTGCCCTAGGTACTGGTGGAGCTGCAGGGGCAGGGTGCATGACCCTAGGTACTGGTGGGGCTTCAGGCTCAGGGTGCATGGTCCTAGGTACTGGTGGAGCTGCAGACTCTGGGGTAATGACCCTAGCTACTGGTGGAGCTGCAGGCTCAGGGTTCAAGGCCCTAGGTACTGGTGGAGCTGCAGGGTCAGGGTCATGACCCTAGGTACTGGTGGAGATGCAGGCTCAGGGTGCATGACCCTACGTACTTGTGGAGCTGCAGGCTCAGGGTGCATCGCCCTAGGTACTTGTGGAGCTGCAGAGTCAGGGTTCATGACCCTAGGTACTGGTGGAGCTGCAGGCTCAGGGTGCATGGCCCTAGGTACTGGTGGAGCTGCAGGGTCAGGGTGCATGACCCTAGGTACTGGTGGAGCTGCAGGCTCAGGGTGCATCGCCCTAGGTACTGGTGGAGCTGCAGGGTCAGGGTGCATGACCAAAGGTACTGGTGGAGCTGCAGGCTCAGGGAGCATGGCCCTAGGTACTGGTGGAGCTGCAGGGTCAGGGTGCATGACCCTAGGTACTGGTGGAGCTGCAGGCTCAGGGTGCATCGCCCTAGGTACTGGTGGAGCTGCAGGGTCAGGGTGCATGACACTAGGTACTGGTGGAGCTGCAGGCTCAGGGTGCATGGCCCTAGGTACTGGTGGAGCTGCAGGCTCAGGGTGCATGGCCCTAGGTACTGGTGGAGCTGCAGGCTCAGGGTGCATGGCCCTAGGTACTGGTGGAGCTGCAGGCTCAGGTTGCATGGCCCTAGGTACTGGTGGAGCTGCAGGCTCAGGGTGCATCGCCCTAGGTACTGGTGGAGCTGCAGGGTCAGGGTGCATGGTCCTCCGTACTGGTGGAGCTGCAGGCTCAGCGTGCATGGCCCTAGACTGGTTGAGCTGCAGGCTCAGGGTGCATGGCCCTAGGTACTGGTGGAGCTGCAGGCTCAGGGTGCATGGTCCTCCGTACTGGTGGAGCTGCAGGCTCAGCGTGCATGGCCCTAGGTACTGGTGGAGCTGTAGGCTCAGGGTGCATGGTCCTCAGTACTGGTGGAGCTGCAGGCTCAGCGTGCATGGCCCTAGACTGGTTGAGCTGCAGGCTCAGGGTGCATGGCCCTAGGTACTGGTGGAGCTGCAGGCTCAGGGTGCATGGTCCTCAGTACTGGTGGAGCTGCAGGCTCTGGGGTAATGACCCTAGTTACTGGTGGAGCTGCAGGCTCAGAGTTCAAGGCCCTAAGTACTGGTGGAGTTGCAGGCTCAGGGTACTTGGCCCTAGGCACTGGTGGAGCTGCAGGCTCAGGGTGCATCGCCCTAGGTACTGGTGGAGCTGCAGGGTCAGGGTGCATGACCCTAGGTACTGGAGGGGGCTGCAGGCTCAGGGTGCATGGTCCTAGGTACTGGTGGAGCTGCAGGCTCTGGGTTAATGACCCTAGGTACTGGTGGAGCTGCAGGCTCAGGGTTCAAGGCCCTAGGTACTGGTGGAGCTGCATGGTCAGGGTCAAGACCCTAGGTACTGGTGGAGCTGCAGGCTCAGGGTGCATGACCCTAGGTACTGGTGGAGCTGCAGGCTCAGGGTGCATCGCCCTAGGTACTGGTGGAGCTGCCGGGTCAGGGTTCATGACCCTAGGTACTGGTGGAGCTGCAGGGTCAGGGTTCATGGCCCTAGGTACTGGTGGAGCTGCAGGCTCAGGGTGCATCGCCCTAGGTACTGTTGGAGCTGCAGGGTCAGGGTGCATGACCAAAGGTACTGGTGGAGCTGCAGGCTCAGGGTGCATGGCCCTAGGTACTGGTGGAGCTGCAGGCTCAGGGTGCATGACCCTAGGTACTGATGGAGCTGCAGGGCCAGGGTGCATGGCCCTAGGTACTGGTGGAGCTGCAGGGCCAGGGTGCATGACCCAAGGTACTGGTGGAGCTGCAGGCTCAGGGCGCATGGCCCTGTGGTACTGGTGGAGCTGCGGGGTCAGGGTGCATGACCCTAGGTACTGGTGGAGATGCAGACTCAGGGTGCATGACCCTAGGTACTGGTGGAGCTGCAGGCTCAGGGTTCATGGCCCTAGGTACTGGTGGAGATGCAGGCTCAGGGTGCATGGCCCTAGGTACGCTGCAAGGTCAGGGTGCATGGCCCTAGGTACTGGTGGAGCTGCAGGCTCAGGGTGCATGGCCCTAGGTACTGGTGGAGCTGCAGGGCCAGGGTGCATGGCCCTAGGTACTGGTGGAGCTGCCGGGTCAGGGTTCATGACCCTAGGTACTGGTGGAGCTGCAGGGTCAGGGTGCATGGCCCTAGGTACTGGTGGAGCTGCGGGCTCAGGGTGCATCGCCCTAGGTACTGGTGGAGCTGCAGGGTCAGGGTGCATGACCAAAGGTACTGGTGGAGCTGCGGGGTCAGGGTGCATGACCCTAGGTAATGGTGGAGCTGCAGGGTCAGGGTGCATGACCCTAGGTACTGGTGGAGCTGCAGGCTCAGGGGTCATGGCCCTAGGTACTGGTGGAGATGCAGGCTCAGGGTGCATGGCCCTAGGTACTGGTGGAGCTACAGGGTCAGTGTGCATGACCCTAGGTACTGGTGGAGCTGCAGGCTCAGGGTGCATGGCCCTAGGTACTGGTGGAGCTGCAGGGTCAGGGTGCATGACCCTAGGTACTGGTGTAGCTGCAGGCTGTGGGGTAATGACCCTAGGTACTGGTGGAGCTGCAGGCTCAGAGTTCAAGGCCCTAGGTACTGGTGGAGATGCAGGCTTAGGGTGCATGGCCCTAGGCACTGGTGGAGCTGCAGGCTCAGGGTGCATGGTCCTAGGTACTGGTGGAGCTGCAGGCTGAGGGTGCATCGCCTTAGGTACTGGTGGAGCTGCAGGGTCAGGGTGCATGACCCTAGGTACTGGTGGGGCTGCAGGCTCATTGTGCATGGTCCTAGGTACTGGTGGAGCTGCAGGCTCTGGGTTAATGACCCTAGGTACTGATGGAGCTGCAGGCTCAGGGTTCAAGGCCCTAGGTACTGGTGGAGCTGCAGGGTCAGGGTCATGGCCCTAGGTACTGGTGGAGCTGCAGGCTCAGGGTGCATGACCCTAGGTACTGGTGGAGCTGCAGGCTCAGGGTGCATCGCCCTAGGTACTGGTGGAGCTGCAGGGTCAGGGTTCATGACGCTAGGTACTGGTGGAGCTGCAGGGTCAGGGTGCATGGCCCTATGTACTGGTGGAGCTGCAGGCTCAGGGTGCATCGCCCTAGGTACTGGTGGAGCTGCAGGGCCAGGGTGCATGACCAAAGGTACTGGTGGAGCTACAGGCTCAGGGTGCATTGTCCTAGGTACTTGTGGAGCTGCAGTGTCAGCGTGCATGGCCCAAGGTACTGGTGGTGCTGCAGGGTCAGGGTCATGCCCCTAGGTACTGGGGGAGCTGCAGGCTCAGGGTGCATGACCCTAGGTACTGATGGAGCTGCAGGGCCAGGGTGCATGACCCTAGGTACTGATGGAGCTGCAGGGCCAGGGTGCATGGCCCTAGGTACTGGTGGAGCTGCAGGGCCAGGGTGCATGACCCTAGGTACTGGTGGAGCTGCAGGCTCAGGGCGCATGGCCCTGTGGTACTGGTGGAGCTGCGGGGTCAGGGTGCATGACCCTAGGTACCTGTGCATGACCCTAGGTACTGGCGGAGCTGCAGGCTCAGGGTTCATGGCCCTAGGTACTGGTGGAGATGCAGGCTCAGGGTGCATGGCCCTAGGTACGCTGCAGGGTCAGGGTGCACGGCCCTAGGTACTGGTGGAGCTGCAGGGTCAGGGTGCATGACCCTAGGTACTGGTGGAGCTGCAGGCTCTGGGGTAATGACCCTAGGAACTGGTGGAGATGCAGGCTCAGGGTTCATGGCCCTAGGTACTGGTGGAGTTGCAGGCTCAGGGTGCATGGCCCTAGGCACTGGTGGAGCTGCAGGCTCAGGGTGAATGGTCCTAGGTACTGGTGGAGCTGCAGGCTCAGGGTGCATCGCCCTAGGTACTGGTGGAGCTGCAGGGGCAGGGTGCATGACCCTAGGTACTGGTGGGGCTTCAGGCTCAGGGTGCATGGTCCTAGGTACTGGTGGAGCTGCAGGCTCTGGGGTAATGACCCTAGGTATTGGTGGAGCTGCAGGCTCAGGGTTCAAGGCCCTAGGTACTGGTGGAGCTGCAGGGTCAGGGTGATGACCCTAGGTACTGGTGGAGATGCAGGCTCAGGGTGCATGACCCTACGTACTGGTGGAGCTGCAGGCTCAGGGTGCATCGCCCTAGGTACTGGTGGAGCTGCAGGGTCAGGGTGCATGACACTAGGTACTGGTGGAGCTGCAGGCTCAGGGTGCATGGCCCTAGGTACTGGTGGAGCTGCAGGCTCAGGGTGCATGGCCCTAGGTACTGGTGGAGCTGCAGGCTCAGGGTGCATGGCCCTAGGTACTGGTGGAGCTGCAGGCTCAGGGTGCATCGCCCTAGGTACTGGTGGAGCTGCAGGGTCAGGGTGCATGGTCCTCCGTACTGGTGGAGCTGCAGGCTCAGCGTGCATGGCCCTAGACTGGTTGAGCTGCAGGCTCAGGATGCATGGCCCTAGGTACTGGTGGAGCTGCAGGCTCAGGGTGCATGGTCCTCCGTACTGGTGGAGCTGCAGGCTCAGCGTGCATGGCCCTAGGTACTGGTGGAGCTACAGGCTCAGGGTGCATGGTCCTCAGTACTGGTGGAGCTGCAGGCTCTGGGGTAATGACCCTAGTTACTGGTGGAGCTGCAGGCTCAGAGTTCAAGGCCCTAAGTACTGGTGGAGTTGCAGGCTCAGGGTACTTGGCCCTAGGCACTGGTGGAGCTGCAGGCTCAGGGTGCATGGTCCTAGGTACTGGTGGAGCTGCAGGCTCAGGGTGCATCGCCCTAGGTACTGGTGGAGCTGCAGGGTCAGGGTGCATGATCCTAGGTACTGGTGGGGCTGCAGGCTCAGGGTGCATGGTCCTAGGTACTGGTGGAGCTGCAGGCTCTGGGTTAATGACCCTAGGTACTGGTGGAGCTGCAGGCTCAGGGTTCAAGGCCCTAGGTACTGGTGGAGCTGCAGGGTCAGGGTCAAGACCCTAGGTACTGGTGGAGCTGCAGGCTCAGGGTGCATGACCCTAGGTACTGGTGGAGCTGCAGGCTCAGGGTGCATCGCCCTAGGTACTGGTGGAGCTGCCGGGTCAGGGTTCATGACCCTAGGTACTGGTGGAGCTGCAGGGTCAGGGTTCATGGCCCTAGGTACTGGTGGAGCTGCAGGCTCAGGGTGCATCGCCCTAGGTACTGTTGGAGCTGCAGGGTCAGGGTGCATGACCAAAGGTACTGGTGGAGCTGCAGGCTCAGGGTGCATGGCCCTAGGTACTGGTGGAGCTGCAGGCTCAGGGTGCATGACCCTAGGTACTGATGGAGCTGCAGGGCCAGGGTGCATGGCCCTAGGTACTGGTGGAGCTGCAGGGCCAGGGTGCATGACCCAAGGTACTGGTGGAGCTGCAGGCTCAGGGCGCATGGCCCTGTGGTACTGGTGGAGCTGCGGGGTCAGGGTGCATGACCCTAGGTACTGGTGGAGCTGCAGACTCAGGGTGCATGACCCTAGGTACTGGTGGAGCTGCAGGCTCAGGGTTCATGGCCCTAGGTACTGGTGGAGATGCAGGCTCAGGGTGCATGGCCCTAGGTACGCTGCAAGGTCAGGGTGCATGGCCCTAGGTACTGGTGGAGCTGCAGGCTCAGGGCGCATGGCCCTGTGGTACTGGTGGAGCTGCGGGGTCAGGGTGCATGACCCTAGGTACTGGTGGAGCTGCAGGCTCTGGGGTAATGACCCTAGGTACTGGTGGAGCTGCAGGCTCAGGGTTCATGGCCCTAGGTACTGGTGGAGTTGCAGGCTCAGGGTGCATGGCCCTAGGCACTGGTGGAGCTGCAGGCTCAGGGTGAATGGTCCTAGGTACTGGTGGAGCTGCAGGCTCAGGGTGCATCGCCCTAGGTACTGGTGGAGCTGCAGGTTCAGGGTGCATGACCCTAGGTACTGGTGGGGCTGCAGGCTCAGGGTGCATGGTCCTAGGTACTGGTGGAGCGGCAGGCTCTGGGGTAATGACCCTAGGTACTGGTGGAGCTGCAGGCTCAGGGTTCAAGGCCCTAGGCACTGGTGGAGCTGCAGGGTCAGGGTCATGACCCTAGGTACTGGTGGAGCTGCAGGCTCAGGGTGCATGACCCTAGGTACTTGTGGAGCTGCAGGCTCAGGGTGCATCGCCCTAGGTACTGGTGGAGCTGCAGGGTCCGGGTTCATGACCCTAGGTACTGGTGGAGCTGCAGGATCAGGGTGCATGGCCCTAGGTACTGGTGGAGCTGCAGGGTCAGGGTGCATGACCCTAGGTACTGGTGGAGCTGCAGGCTCAGGGTGCATCGCCCTAGGTACTGGTGGAGCTGCAGGGTCAGGGTGCATGACCAAAGGTACTGGTGGAGCTGCAGGCTCAGGGTGCATGGCCCTAGGTACTGGTGGAGCTGCAGGGTCAGGGTGCATGACCCTAGGTACTGGTGGAGCTGCAGGCTCAGGGTGCATGGCCCTAGGTACTGGTGGAGCTGCAGGGTGAGGGTGCATGACCCTAGGTACTGGTGGAGCTGCAGGCTCAGGGTGCATGGCCCTAGGTACTGGTGGAGCTGCAGGCTCAGGGTGCATGGCCCTAGGTACTGGTGGAGCTGCAGGGTCAGGGTGCATGACCCTAGGTACTGGTGGAGCTGCAGGCTCAGGGTGCATGACCAAAGGTACTGGTGGAGCTGCAGGCTCAGGGTGCATGACCCTAGGTACTGGTGGAGCTGCAGGCTCAGGGTGCATGGCCCTAGGTACTGGTGGAGCTGCAGGCTCAGGGTGCATTACCAAAGGTACTGGTGGAGCTGCAGGCTCAGGGTGCATGGCCCTAGGTACTGGTGGAGCTGCAGGGTCAGGGTGCATGACCCTAGGTACTGGTGGAGCTGCAGGCTCAGGGTGCATGGCCCTAGGTACTGGTGGAGCTGCAGGGTCAGGGTGCATGACCCTAGGTACTGGTTGAGCTGCAGGCTCAGGGTGCATGGCCCTAGGTACTGGTGGAGCTGCAGGCTCAGCGTGCATGGCCCTAGGTACTGGTGGAGCTGCAGGCTCAGGGTGCATGGTCCTCAGTACTGGTGGAGCTGCCGGCTCAGGGTGCATGACCCTAGGTACTGGTGGAGCTGCAGGGTCAGGGTGCATCGCCCTAGGTACTGGTGGAGCTGCAGGGTCAGGGTGCATGACCCTACGTACTGGTGGAGCTGCAGGCTCAGGGTGCATGGCCCTAGGTACTGGTGGAGCTGCAGGGTCAGGGTGCATGACCCTAGGTACTGGTGGAGCTGCAGGCTCAGGGTCATGTCCCTAGGTACTGGTGGAGCTGCAGGGTCAGGGTTCATGGCCCTAGGTACTGGTGGAAAGTGGCATACGTGTGGTGACTATGGCAGCGTCAGTCATGCGGCAGGCTCAGGCTTCATGGCCCTAGGTACTAGTGGAGCTGCAGGCTCAGGGTGCATGACACTAGGTACTGGTGGAGCTGCAGGCTCAGGGTGCATGACTCTAGGTACTGGTGGAGCTGCAGGGTCAGGGTGCATGACCCTAGGTACTGGTGGAGCTGCAGGCTCAGGGTCATGACTCTAGGTACTAGTGGAGCTGCAGGGTCAGGGTGCATGATCCTAGGTACTGGTGGAGCTGCAGGCTCAGGGTGCATGGCCCTCTGTACAGGTGGAGCAGCAGGCTCAGGGTGCATGGCCCTAGGTACTGGTGGAGCTGCAGGGTCAGGGTGCATGGTCCTAGGTACTGGTGGAGCTGCAGGCTCAGGGTGCATGGCCCTAGGTACTGGTGGAGTTGCAGGGTCAGGGTGCATGACCCTAGGTACTGGTGGAGCTGCAGGGTCAGGGGGCATGGCCCTAGGTACTGGTGGAGCTGTAGGCTCAGGGTGCATAGCCCTAGGTACTGGTGGAGCTGCAGGTTCAGGGTGCATGGCCCTAGGTACTGGTGGAGATGCAGGCTCAGGGTTCAAGGCCCTAGGTACTGGTGGAGCTGCAGGCTCAGGGTGCATGGCCCTAGGTACTGGTGGAGCTGCAGGGTCAGGGTGCATGACCCTTGGTACTGGTGGAGCTGCAGGGTCAGGGTGCATGGCCCTAGGTACTGGTGGAGCTGCAGGGTCAGGGTGCATGGCCCTAGGTACTGGTGGAGCTGCAGGGTCAGGGTAATAACCCTAGGTACTGGTGGAGCTGCAGGGTCAGGGTGCATGGCCCTTGGTACTGGTGGAGCTGCAGGGTCAGGGTGCATGGCCCTAGGTACTGGTGGAGCTGCAGGGTCAGGGTGCATGGCCCTAGGTACTGGTGGAGCTGCAGGGTCATGGTGCATGACCCTAGGTACTGGTGGAGCTGCAGGGTCAGGGTGCATGTCCCTAGGTACTGGTGGAGCTGCAGGCTCAGGGTGCATGGCCCTAGGTACTGTTGGAGCTGCAGGGTCAGCGTGCATGGCCCTAGGTACTGGTGGAGCTGCAGGGTCAGGGTGCATGACCCTAGGTACTGGTGGAGCTGCAGGCTCAGGGTGCATGGCCCTAGGTACTGGTGGAGCTGCAGGGTCAAGGTGCATGACTCTAGGTACTGGTGGAGCTGCAGGGTCAGGGTCATGACGCTAGGTACTGCTGGAGCTGCAGGCTCAGGGTGCATGACCCTACGTACTGGTTGAGCTGCAGGCTCAGGGTGCATGGCCCTAGGTACTGGTGGAGCTGCAGGCTCAGGGTGCATGGTCCTCAGTACTGGTGGATCTGCCGGCTCAGGGTGCATGACCCTAGGTATGGTGGAGCTGCAGGGTCAGGGTGCATCGCCCTAGGTACTGGTGGAGCTGCAGGTTCAGGGTGCATGACCCTAGGTACTGGTGGGGCTGCAGGCTCAGGGTGCATGGTCCTAGGTACTGGTGGAGCGGCAGGCTCTGGGGTAATGACCCTAGGTACTGGTGGAGCTGCAGGCTCAGGGTTCAAGGCCCTAGGCACTGGTGGAGCTGCAGGGTCAGGGTCATGACCCTAGGTACTGGTGGAGCTGCAGGCTCAGGGTGCATGACCCTAGGTACTTGTGGAGCTGCAGGCTCAGGGTGCATCGCCCTAGGTACTGGTGGAGCTGCAGGGTCCGGGTTCATGACCCTAGGTACTGGTGGAGCTGCAGGATCAGGGTGCATGGCCCTAGGTACTGGTGGAGCTGCAGGGTCAGGGTGCATGACCCTAGGTACTGGTGGAGCTGCAGGCTCAGGGTGCATCGCCCTAGGTACTGGTGGAGCTGCAGGGTCAGGGTGCATGACCAAAGGTACTGGTGGAGCTGCAGGCTCAGGGTGCATGGCCCTAGGTACTGGTGGAGCTGCAGGGTCAGGGTGCATGACCCTAGGTACTGGTGGAGCTGCAGGCTCAGGGTGCATGGCCCTAGGTACTGGTGGAGCTGCAGGGTGAGGGTGCATGACCCTAGGTACTGGTGGAGCTGCAGGCTCAGGGTGCATGGCCCTAGGTACTGGTGGAGCTGCAGGCTCAGGGTGCATGGCCCTAGGTACTGGTGGAGCTGCAGGGTCAGGGTGCATGACCCTAGGTACTGGTGGAGCTGCAGGCTCAGGGTGCATGACCAAAGGTACTGGTGGAGCTGCAGGCTCAGGGTGCATGACCCTAGGTACTGGTGGAGCTGCAGGCTCAGGGTGCATGGCCCTAGGTACTGGTGGAGCTGCAGGCTCAGGGTGCATTACCAAAGGTACTGGTGGAGCTGCAGGCTCAGGGTGCATGGCCCTAGGTACTGGTGGAGCTGCAGGGTCAGGGTGCATGACCCTAGGTACTGGTGGAGCTGCAGGCTCAGGGTGCATGGCCCTAGGTACTGGTGGAGCTGCAGGGTCAGGGTGCATGACCCTAGGTACTGGTTGAGCTGCAGGCTCAGGGTGCATGGCCCTAGGTACTGGTGGAGCTGCAGGCTCAGCGTGCATGGCCCTAGGTACTGGTGGAGCTGCAGGCTCAGGGTGCATGGTCCTCAGTACTGGTGGAGCTGCCGGCTCAGGGTGCATGACCCTAGGTACTGGTGGAGCTGCAGGGTCAGGGTGCATCGCCCTAGGTACTGGTGGAGCTGCAGGGTCAGGGTGCATGACCCTACGTACTGGTGGAGCTGCAGGCTCAGGGTGCATGGCCCTAGGTACTGGTGGAGCTGCAGGGTCAGGGTGCATGACCCTAGGTACTGGTGGAGCTGCAGGCTCAGGGTCATGTCCCTAGGTACTGGTGGAGCTGCAGGGTCAGGGTTCATGGCCCTAGGTACTGGTGGAAAGTGGCATACGTGTGGTGACTATGGCAGCGTCAGTCATGCGGCAGGCTCAGGCTTCATGGCCCTAGGTACTAGTGGAGCTGCAGGCTCAGGGTGCATGACACTAGGTACTGGTGGAGCTGCAGGCTCAGGGTGCATGACTCTAGGTACTGGTGGAGCTGCAGGGTCAGGGTGCATGACCCTAGGTACTGGTGGAGCTGCAGGCTCAGGGTCATGACTCTAGGTACTAGTGGAGCTGCAGGGTCAGGGTGCATGATCCTAGGTACTGGTGGAGCTGCAGGCTCAGGGTGCATGGCCCTCTGTACAGGTGGAGCAGCAGGCTCAGGGTGCATGGCCCTAGGTACTGGTGGAGCTGCAGGGTCAGGGTGCATGGTCCTAGGTACTGGTGGAGCTGCAGGCTCAGGGTGCATGGCCCTAGGTACTGGTGGAGTTGCAGGGTCAGGGTGCATGACCCTAGGTACTGGTGGAGCTGCAGGGTCAGGGGGCATGGCCCTAGGTACTGGTGGAGCTGTAGGCTCAGGGTGCATAGCCCTAGGTACTGGTGGAGCTGCAGGTTCAGGGTGCATGGCCCTAGGTACTGGTGGAGATGCAGGCTCAGGGTTCAAGGCCCTAGGTACTGGTGGAGCTGCAGGCTCAGGGTGCATGGCCCTAGGTACTGGTGGAGCTGCAGGGTCAGGGTGCATGACCCTTGGTACTGGTGGAGCTGCAGGGTCAGGGTGCATGGCCCTAGGTACTGGTGGAGCTGCAGGGTCAGGGTGCATGGCCCTAGGTACTGGTGGAGCTGCAGGGTCAGGGTAATAACCCTAGGTACTGGTGGAGCTGCAGGGTCAGGGTGCATGGCCCTTGGTACTGGTGGAGCTGCAGGGTCAGGGTGCATGGCCCTAGGTACTGGTGGAGCTGCAGGGTCAGGGTGCATGGCCCTAGGTACTGGTGGAGCTGCAGGGTCATGGTGCATGACCCTAGGTACTGGTGGAGCTGCAGGGTCAGGGTACATGTCCCTAGGTACTGGTGGAGCTGCAGGCTCAGGGTGCATGGCCCTAGGTACTGTTGGAGCTGCAGGGTCAGCGTGCATGGCCCTAGGTACTGGTGGAGCTGCAGGGTCAGGGTGCATGACCCTAGGTACTGGTGGAGCTGCAGGCTCAGGGTGCATGGCCCTAGGTACTGGTGGAGCTGCAGGGTCAAGGTGCATGACTCTAGGTACTGGTGGAGCTGCAGGGTCAGGGTCATGACGCTAGGTACTGCTGGAGCTGCAGGCTCAGGGTGCATGACCCTACGTACTGGTTGAGCTGCAGGCTCAGGGTGCATGGCCCTAGGTACTGGTGGAGCTGCAGGCTCAGGGTGCATGGTCCTCAGTACTGGTGGATCTGCCGGCTCAGGGTGCATGACCCTAGGTATGGTGGAGCTGCAGGGTCAGGGTGCATCGCCCTAGGTACTGGTGGAGCTGCAGGGTCAGGGTGCATGACCCTAGGTACTGGTGGAGCTGCAGGCTCAGGGTGCATCACCCTAGGTACTGGTGGAGCTGCAGGGTCAGGGTGCATGACTCTAGGTACTGGTGGAGCTGCAGGGTCAGGGTCATGACCCTAGGTACTGATGGAGCTGCAGGGTCAGGGTTCATGACCCTAGGTACTGGTGGAAAGTGGCATACGTGTGGTGACGATGGCAGCGTCAGTCATGCTGCAGGCTCAGGCTTCATGGCCCTAGGTACTAGTGGAGCTGCAGGCTCAGGGTGCCTGACCCTAGGTACTGGTGGAGCTACAGGCTCAGGGTGCATGACTCTAGGTACTGGTGGAGCTGCAGGGTCAGGGTGCATGACCCTAGGTACTGGTGGAGCTGCAGGCTCAGGGTCATGACTCTAGGTACTAGTGGAGCTGCAGGGTCAGGGTGCATGATCCTAGATACTGGTGGAGCTGCAGGCTCAGGGTGCATGGCCCTCTGTACTGGTGGAGCGGCAGGCTCAGGGTGCATGGCCCTAGGTACTGGTGGAGCTGCAGGGTCAGGGTGCATGGTGCTGGGTACTGGTGGAGCTGCAGGCTCAGGGTGCATGGCCCTAAGTACTGGTGGAGTTGCAGGGTCAGGGTGCATGATCCTAGGTACTGGTGGAGCTGCAGGGTCAGGGGGCATGGCCCTAGGTACTGGTGAAGCTGTAGGCTCAGGGTGCATGGCCCTAGGTACTGGTGGAGCTGCAGGCTCAGGGTGCATGGCCCTAGGTACTGGTAGAGCTGCAGGCTCAGGGTTCAAGTCCCTAGGTACTGGTGGAGCTGCAGGCTCAGGGTGCATGGCCCTAGGTACTGGTGGAGCTGCAGGGTCAGGGTGCATGACCCTTGGTACTGGTGGAGCTGCAGGGTCAGGGTGCATGGCCCTAGGTACTGGTGGAGCTGCAGGGTCAGGGTGCATGGCCCTAGGTACTGGTGGAGCTGCAGGGTCAGGGTCATGACCCTAGGTACTGGTGGAGCTGCAGGGTCAGGGTGCATGACCCTAGGTACTGGTGGAGCTGCAGTGTCAGGGTGCATGGCCCTAGGTTCTGATGGAGCTGCAGGGTCAGGGTGCATGGCCCTAGGTACTGGTGGAGCTGCAGGGTCAGGGTGCTTGGCCATAGGTACTGGTGGAGCTGCAGGGTCAGGGTGCATGACCCTAGGTACTGGTGGAGCTGCAGTGTCAGGGTGCATGGCCCTAGGTTCTGATGGAGCTGCAGGGTCAGGGTGCATGACCCTAGGTACTGGTGGAGCTCCAGGGTCAGGGTGCATGGCCCTAGGTACTGGTGGAGCTCAGGCTCAGGGTGCATGGTCCTACGTACTGGTGGAGCTGCAGGGTCAGGGTGCATGACCCTAGGTACTGGTGGAGCTCCAGGGTCAGGGTGCATGACCCTATGTACTGGTGGAGCTGCAGGCTCAGGGTGCATGGCCCTAGGTACTGTTGGAGCTGCAGGGTCAGCGTGCATGGCCCTAGGTACTGGTGGAGCTGCAGGGTCAGGGTGCATGACCCTAGATACTGGTGGAGCTGCAGGGTCAGGGTGCATGGCCCTAGGTACTGGTGGAGCTGCAGGCTCAGGGCGCATGGCCCTGTGGTACTGGTGGAGCTGCGGGGTCAGGGTGCATGACCCTAGGTACTGGTGGAGCTGCAGGCTCTGGGGTAATGACCCTAGGTACTGGTGGAGCTGCAGGCTCAGGGTTCATGGCCCTAGGTACTGGTGGAGTTGCAGGCTCAGGGTGCATGGCCCTAGGCACTGGTGGAGCTGCAGGCTCAGGGTGAATGGTCCTAGGTACTGGTGGAGCTGCAGGCTCAGGGTGCATCACCCTAGGTACTGGTGGAGCTGCAGGTTCAGGGTGCATGACCCTAGGTACTGGTGGGGCTGCAGGCTCAGGGTGCATGGTCCTAGGTACTGGTGGAGCGGCAGGCTCTGGGGTAATGACCCTAGGTACTGGTGGAGCTGCAGGCTCAGGGTTCAAGGCCCTAGGCACTGGTGGAGCTGCAGGGTCAGGGTCATGACCCTAGGTACTGGTGGAGCTGCAGGCTCAGGGTGCATGACCCTAGGTACTTGTGGAGCTGCAGGCTCAGGGTGCATCGCCCTAGGTACTGGTGGAGCTGCAGGGTCCGGGTTCATGACCCTAGGTACTGGTGGAGCTGCAGGATCAGGGTGCATGGCCCTAGGTACTGGTGGAGCTGCAGGGTCAGGGTGCATGACCCTAGGTACTGGTGGAGCTGCAGGCTCAGGGTGCATGGCCCTAGGTACTGGTGGAGCTGCAGGGTCAAGGTGCATGACCAAAGGTACTGGTGGAGCTGCAGGCTCAGGGTGCATGGCCCTAGGTACTGGTGGAGCTGCAGGGTCAGGGTGCATGACCCTAGGTACTGGTGGAGCTGCAGGCTCAGGGTGCATGGCCCTAGGTACTGGTGGAGCTGCAGGGTCAGGGTGCATGACCCTAGGTACTGGTGGAGCTGCAGGCTCAGGGTGCATGGCCCTAGGTACTGGTGGAGCTGCAGGCTCAGGGTGCATGGCCCTAGGTACTGGTGGAGCTGCAGGGTCAGGGTGCATGACCCTAGGTACTGGTGGAGCTGCAGGCTCAGGGTGCATGACCAAAGGTACTGGTGGAGCTGCAGGCTCAGGGTGCATGACCCTAGGTACTGGTGGAGCTGCAGGCTCAGGGTGCATGGCCCTAGGTACTGGTGGAGCTGCAGGCTCAGGGTGCATGACCAAAGGTACTGGTGGAGCTGCAGGCTCAGGGTGCATGGCCCTAGGTACTGGTGGAGCTGCAGGGTCAGGGTGCATGACCCTAGGTACTGGTGGAGCTGCAGGCTCAGGGTGCATGGCCCTAGGTACTGGTGGAGCTGCAGGGTCAGGGTGCATGACCCTAGGTACTGGTTGAGCTGCAGGCTCAGGGTGCATGGCCCTAGGTACTGGTGGAGCTGCAGGCTCAGGGTGCATGGCCCTAGGTACTGGTGGAGCTGCAGGCTCAGGGTGCATGGTCCTCAGTACTGGTGGAGCTGCCGGCTCAGGGTGCATGACCCTAGGTACTGGTGGAGCTGCAGGGTCAGGGTGCATCGCCCTAGGTACTGGTGGAGCTGCAGGGTCAGGGTGCATGACCCTACGTACTGGTGGAGCTGCAGGCTCAGGGTGCATGGCCCTAGGTACTGGTGGAGCTGCAGGGTCAGGGTGCATGACCCTAGGTACTGGTGGAGCTGCAGGCTCAGGGTCATGACCCTAGGTACTGGTGGAGCTGCAGGGTCAGGGTTCATGGCCCTAGGTACTGGTGGAAAGTGGCATATGTGTGGTGACTATGGCAGCGTCAGTCATGCAGCAGGCTCAGGCTTCATGGCCCTAGGTACTAGTGGAGCTGCAGGCTCAGGGTGCATGACACTAGGTACTGGTGGAGCTGCAGGCTCAGGGTGCATGACTCTAGGTACTGGTGGAGCTGCAGGGTCAGGGTACATGACCCTAGGTACTGGTGGAGCTGCAGGCTCAGGGTCATGACTCTAGGTACTAGTGGAGCTGCAGGGTCAGGGTGCATGATCCTAGGTACTGGTGGAGCTGCAGGCTCAGGGTGCATGGCCCTCTGTACAGGTGGAGCAGCAGGCTCAGGGTGCATGGCCCTAGGTACTGATGGAGCTGCAGGGTCAGGGTGCATGGTCCTAGGTACTGGTGGAGCTGCAGGGTCAGGGTGCATGGCCCTTGGTACTGGTGGAGTTGCAGGGTCAGGGTGCATGACCCTAGGTACTGGTGGAGCTGCAGGGTCAGGGGGCATGGCCCTAGGTACTGGTGGAGCTGTAGGCTCAGGGTGCATAGCCCTAGGTACTGGTGGAGCTGCAGGTTCAGTGTGCATGGCCCTAGGTACTGGTGGAGATGCAGGCTCAGGGTTCAAGGCCCTAGGTACTGGTGGAGCTGCAGGCTCAGGGTGCATGGCCCTAGGTACTGGTGGAGCTGCAGGGTCAGGGTGCATGACCCTTGGTACTGGTGGAGCTGCAGGGTCAGGGTGCATGGCCCTAGGTACTGGTGGAGCTGCAGGGTCAGGGTGCATGGCCCTAGGTACTGGTGGAGCTGCAGGGTCAGGGTAATAACCCTAGGTACTGGTGGAGCTGCAGGGTCAGGGTGCATGGCCCTTGGTACTGGTGGAGCTGCAGGGTCAGGGTGCATGGCCCTAGGTACTGGTGGAGCTGCAGGGTCAGGGTGCATGGCCCTAGGTACTGGTGGAGCTGCAGGGTCATGGTGCATGACCCTAGGTACTGGTGCAGCTGCAGGGTCAGGGTGCATGTCCCTAGGTACTGGTGGAGCTGCAGGCTCAGGGTGCATGGCCCTAGGTACTGTTGGAGCTGCAGGGTCAGCGTGCATGGCCCTAGGTACTGGTGGAGCTGCAGGGTCAGGGTGCATGACCCTAGGTACTGGTGGAGCTGCAGGCTCAGGGTGCATGGCCCTAGGTACTGGTGGAGCTGCAGGGTCAAGGTGTATGACTCTAGGTACTGGTGGAGCTGCAGGGTCAGGGTCATGACGCTAGGTACTGCTGGAGCTGCAGGCTCAGGGTGCATGACCCTACGTACTGGTTGAGCTGCAGGCTCAGGGTGCATGGCCCTAGGTACTGGTGGAGCTGCAGGCTCAGGGTGCATGGTCCTCAGTACTGGTGGATCTGCCGGCTCAGGGTGCATGACCCTAGGTATGGTGGAGCTGCAGGGTCAGGGTGCATCGCCCTAGGTACTGGTGGAGCTGCAGGCTCAGGGTGCATCGCCCTAGGTACTGGTGGAGCTGCAGGGTCAGGGTGCATGACTCTAGGTACTGGTGGAGCTGCAGGGTCAGGGTCATGACCCTAGGTACTGATGGAGCTGCAGGGTCAGGGTTCATGACCCTAGGTACTGGTGGAAAGTGGCATACGTGTGGTGACAATGGCAGCGTCAGTCATGCTGCAGGCTCAGGCTTCATGGCCCTAGGTACTAGTGGAGCTGCAGGCTCAGGGTGCCTGACCCTAGGTACTGGTGGAGCTGCAGGCTCAGGGTGCATGACTCTAGGTACTGGTGGAGCTGCAGGGTCAGGGTGCATGACCCTAGGTACTGGTGGAGCTGCAGGCTCAGGGTCATGACTCTAGGTACTAGTGGAGCTGCAGGGTCAGGGTGCATGATCCTAGGTACTGGTGGAGCTGCAGGCTCAGGGTGCATGGCCCTCTGTACTGGTGGAGCGGCAGGCTCAGGGTGCATGGCCCTAGGTACTGGTGGAGCTGCAGGGTCAGGGTGCATGGTCCTGGGTACTGGTGGAGCTGCAGGCTCAGGGTGCATGGCCCTAGGTACTGGTGGAGTTGCAGGGTCAGGGTGCATGACCCTAGGTACTGGTGGAGCTGCAGGGTCAGGGGGCATGGCCCTAGGTACTGGTGGAGCTGTAGGCTCAGGGTGCATGGCCCTAGGTACTGGTGGAGCTGCAGGCTCAGGGTGCATGGCCCTAGGTACTGGTAGAGCTGCAGGCTCAGGGTTCAAGTCCCTAGGTACTGGTGGAGCTGCAGGCTCAGGGTGCATGGCCCTAGGTACTGGTGGAGCTGCAGGGTCAGGGTGCATGACCCTTGGTACTGGTGGAGCTGCAGGGTCAGGGTGCATGGCCCTAGGTACTGGTGGAGCTGCAGGGTCAGGGTGCATGGCCCTAGGTACTGGTGGAGCTGCAGGGTCAGGGTCATGACCCTAGGTACTGGTGGAGCTGCAGGGTCAGGGTGCATCACCCTAGGTACTGGTGGAGCTGCAGTGTCAGGGTGCATGGCCCTAGGTTCTGATGGAGCTGCAGGGTCAGGGTGCATGGCCCTAGGTACTGGTGGAGCTGCAGGGTCAGGGTGCTTGGCCCTAGGTACTGGTGGAGCTGCAGGGTCAGGGTGCATGACCCTAGGTACTGGTGGAGCTGCAGTGTCAGGGTGCATGGCCCTAGGTTCTGATGGAGCTGCAGGGTCAGGGTGCATGACCCTAGGTACTGGTGGAGCTCCAGGGTCAGGGTGCATGGCCCTAGGTACTGGTGGAGCTCAGGCTCAGGGTGCATGGCCCTACGTACTGGTGGATTTGCAGGGTCAGGGTGCATGACCCTAGGTACTGGTGGAGCTCCAGGGTCAGGGTGCATGGCCCTATGTACTGGTGGAGCTGCAGGCTCAGGGTGCATGGCCCTAGGTACTGTTGGAGCTGCAGGGTCAGCGTGCATGGCCCTAGGTACTGGTGGAGCTGCAGGGTCAGGGTGCATGACCCTAGATACTGGTGGAGCTGCAGGGTCAGGGTGCATGGCCCTAGGTACTGGTGGAGCTGCAGGGTCAAGGTGCATGACTCTAGGTACTGGTGGAGCTGCAGGGTCAGGGTGCATGACCCTAGGTACTGGTGGAGCTGCAGGGTCAGGGTGCATGCCCCTAGGTACTGGTGGAGCTGCAGGGTCAGGGTGCATGATCCTAGCTACTGGTGGAGCTGCAGGCTCAGGCTGCATGACCCTAGGTACTGGTGGAGCTGCAGGCTCAGGGTGCATGGCCCTAGGTACTGTTGGAGCTGCAGGGTCAAGGTGCATGACTCTAGGTACTGGTGGAGCTGCAGGGTCAGGGTGCATGACCCTAGGTACTGGTGGAGCTCCAGGGTCAGGGTGCATGGCCCTAGGTACTGGTGGAGCTCAGGCTCAGGGTGCATGGCCCTACGTACTGGTGGATCTGCAGGGTCAGGGTGCATGACCCTAGGTACTGGTGGAGCTCCAGGGTCAGGGTGCATGGCCCTATGTACTGGTGGAGCTGCAGGCTCAGGGTGCATGGCCCTAGGTACTGTTGGAGCTGCAGGGTCAGCGTGCATGGCCCTAGGTACTGGTGGAGCTGCAGGGTCAAGGTGCATGACCCTAGATACTGGTGGAGCTGCAGGGTCAGGGTGCATGGCCCTAGGTACTGGTGGAGCTGCAGGGTCAAGGTGCATGACTCTAGGAACTGGTGGAGCTGCAGGGTCAGGGTGCATGACCCTAGGTACTGGTGGAGCTGCAGGGTCAGGGTGCATGCCCCTAGGTACTGGTGGAGCTGCAGGGTCAGGGTGCATGATCCTAGCTACTGGTGGAGCTGCAGGCTCAGGGTGCATGGCCCTCTGTACTGGTGGAGCGGCAGGCTCAGGGTGCATGGCCCTAGGTACTGGTGGAGCTGCAGGGTCAGGGTGCATGGTCCTGGGTACTGGTGGAGCTGCAGGCTCAGGGTGCATGGCCCTAGGTACTGGTGGAGTTGCAGGGTCAGGGAGCATGACCCTAGGTACTGGTGGAGCTGCAGGGTCAGGGTGCATGGTCCTGGGTACTGGTGAAGCTGCAGGCTCAGGGTGCATGGCCCTAGGTACTGGTGGAGCTGCAGGGTCAGGGTGCATGGTCCTGGGTACTGGTGGAGCTGCAGGCTCAGGGTGCATGGCCCTAGGTACTGGTGGAGTTGCAGGGTCAGGGTGCATGACCCTAGGTACTGGTGGAGCTGCAGGGTCAGGGGGCATGGCCCTAGGTACTGGTGGAGCTGTAGGCTCAGGGTGCATGGCCCTAGGTACTGGTGGAGCTGCAGGCTCAGGGTGCATGGCCCTAGGTACTGGTAGAGCTGCAGGCTCAGGGTTCAAGTCCCTAGGTACTGGTGGAGCTGCAGGCTCAGGGTGCATGGCCCTAGGTACTGGTGGAGCTGCAGGGTCAGGGTGCATGACCCTTGGTACTGGTGGAGCTGCAGGGTCAGGGTGCATGGCCCTAGGTACTGGTGGAGCTGCAGGGTCAGGGTGCATGGCCCTAGGTACTGGTGGAGCTGCAGGGTCAGGGTCATGACCCTAGGTACTGGTGGAGCTGCAGGGTCAGGGTGCATGACCCTAGGTACTGGTGGAGCTGCAGTGTCAGGGTGCATGGCCCTAGGTTCTGATGGAGCTGCAGGGTCAGGGTGCATGGCCCTAGGTACTGGTGGAGCTGCAGGGTCAGGGTGCTTGGCCCTAGGTACTGGTGGAGCTGCAGGGTCAGGGTGCATGACCCTAGGTACTGGTGGAGCTGCAGTGTCAGGGTGCATGGCCCTAGGTTCTGATGGAGCTGCAGGGTCAGGGTGCATGACCCTAGGTACTGGTGGAGCTCCAGGGTCAGGGTGCATGGCCCTAGGTACTGGTGGAGCTCAGGCTCAGGGTGCATGGCCCTACGTACTGGTGGATCTGCAGGGTCAGGGTGCATGACCCTAGGTACTGGTGGAGCTCCAGGGTCAGGGTGCATGGCCCTATGTACTGGTGGAGCTGCAGGCTCAGGGTGCATGGCCCTAGGTACTGTTGGAGCTGCAGGGTCAGCGTGCATGGCCCTAGGTACTGGTGGAGCTGCAGGGTCAGGGTGCATGACCCTAGATACTGGTGGAGCTGCAGGGTCAGGGTGCATGGCCCTAGGTACTGGTGGAGCTGCAGGGTCAAGGTGCATGACTCTAGGTACTGGTGGAGCTGCAGGGTCAGGGTGCATGACCCTAGGTACTGGTGGAGCTTCAGGGTCAGGGTGCATGCCCCTAGGTACTGGTGGAGCTGCAGGGTCAGGGTGCATGACCCTAGGTACTGGTGGAGCTGCAGCGTCAGTGTGCATGGCCCTAGGTACTGGTGGAGCTGCAGGGTCAGGGTGCATGGCCCTAGGTACTGGTGGAGCTGCAGGCTCAGGGTGCATGGCTCTAGGTACTGGTGGAGCTGCAGGGTCAGGGTCATGACTCTAGGTACTGGAGGAGCTACAGGGTCAGGGTGCATGGCCTAAGTACTGGCAGAGCTACAGGGTCAGGGTCATGACTCTAGGTACTGGTGTAGCTGCAGGGTCCGGGTGCATGATTGTAGGTACTGGTGGAGCTGCAGGCTCAGGGTGCATGGCCCTAGGTACTGGTAGAGATGCAGGCTCAGGGTGCATGACCCTAGGTACTGGTGGAGCTGCAGGGTCAGGGTGCCTGACCCTAGGTACTGGTGGAGCTGCAGGGTCAGGGTCTTGACCCTAGGTACTGGTGAAGCTGCAGGCTCAGGGTGCATGGCCCTAGGTACTGGTGGAGCTGCAGGCTCAGGGTGCATGGCCCTAGGTACTGGTGGAGCTGCAGGCTCAGGGTGCATGGTCCTAGGTACTTGTGGAGCTGCAGGCTTAGGATTCATGACCCTAGGTACTGGTGGAGCTGCAGGGTCAGGGTGCATGGCCCTAGGTACTGGTGGAGCTGCAGGGTCAGGGTGCCTGGCCCAAGGTACTGGTGGAGCTGCAGGGTCAGGGTGCATGACCCTAGGTACTGATGGAGCTGCAGGGTCAGGGTGCATGACCCTAGGTACTGGTGGAGCTGCAGGCTCAAGGTGCATGGCCCTCTGTACTGGTGGAGCGGCAGGCTCAGGGTGCATGGCCCTAGGTACTGGTGGAACTGCCGGGTCAGGGTGCATGGTCCTAGGTACTGGTGGAGCTGCAGGCTCAGGGTGCATCGCCCTAGGTACTGTTGGAGCTTCAGGGTCAGGGTGCATGACCCTAGGTACTGGTGGGGCTGCAGGCTCAGGGTGCATGGTCCTAGGTACTGGTGGAGCTGCAGGCTCTGGGTTAATGACCCTAGGTACTGGTGGAGCTGCAGGCTCAGGGTTCAAGGCCCTAGGTACTGGTGGAGCTGCAGGGTCAGGGTCATGACACTAGGTACTGGTGGAGCTGCAGGCTCAGGGTGCATGACCCTAGGTACTGGTGGAGCTGCAGGCTCAGGGTTCATCGCCCTAGGTACTGGTGGAGCTGCCGGGTCAGGGTTCATGACCCTAGGTACTGGTGGAGCTGCAGGGTCAGGGTTCATGGCCCTAGGTACTGGTGGAGCTGCAGGCTCAGGGTGCATCGCCCTAGGTACTGTTGGAGCTGCAGGGTCAGGGTGCATGACCAAAGGTACTGGTGGAGCTGCAGGCTCAGGGTGCATGGCCCTAGGTACTGGTGGAGCTGCAGGCTCAGGGTGCATGACCCTAGGTACTGATGGAGCTGCAGGGCCAGGGTGCATGGCCCTAGGTACTGGTGGAGCTGCAGGGCCAGGGTGCATGACCCTAGGTACTGGTGGAGCTGCAGGCTCAGGGTGCATGGTCCTCAGTACTGGTGGATCTGCCGGCTCAGGGTGCATGACCCTAGGTACTGGTGGAGCTGCAGGGTCAGGGTGCATCGCCCTAGGTACTGGTGGAGCTGCAGGGTCAGGGTGCATGACCCTAGGTACTGGTGGAGCTGCAGGCTCAGGGTGCATCGCCCTAGGTACTGTTGGAGCTGCAGGGTCAGGGTGCATGACCAAAGGTACTGGTGGAGCTGCAGGCTCAGGGTGCATGGCCCTAGGTACTGGTGGAGCTGCAGGCTCAGGGTGCATGACCCTAGGTACTGATGGAGCTGCAGGGCCAGGGTGCATGGCCCTTGGTACTGGTGGAGCTGCAGGGCCAGGGTCATGACGCTAGGTACTGCTGGAGCTGCAGGCTCAGGGTGCATGGCCCTAGGTACTGGTGGAGCTGCAGGCTCAGGGTGCATGGTCCTCAGTACTGGTGGATCTGCCGGCTCAGGGTGCATGACCCTAGGTACTGGTGGAGCTGCAGGGTCAGGGTGCATCGCCCTAGGTACTGGTGGAGCTGCAGGGTCAGGGTGCATGACCCTAGGTACTGGTGGAGCTGCAGGCTCAGGGTGCATCGCCCTAGGTACTGGTGGAGCTGCAGGGTCAGGGTGCATGACCCTAGGTACTGGTGGAGCTGCAGGGTCAGGGTCATGACCCTAGGTACTGATGGAGCTGCAGGGTCAGGGTTCATGACCCTAGGTACTGGTGGAAAGTGGCATACGTGTGGTGACGATGGCAGCGTCAGTCATGCTGCAGGCTCAGGCTTCATGGCCCTAGGTACTAGTGGAGCTGCAGGCTCAGGGTGCATGACCCTAGGTACTGGTGGAGTTGCAGGCTCAGAGTGCATGACTCTAGGTACTGGTGGAGCTGCAGGGTCAGGGTGCATGACCCTAGGTACTGGTGGAGCTGCAGGCTCAGGGTCATGACTCTAGGTACTAGTGGAGCTGCAGGGTCAGGGTGCATGATCCTAGGTACTGGTGGAGCTGCAGGCTCAGGGTGCATGGCCCTCTGTACTGGTGGAGCGGCAGGCTCAGGGTGCATGGCCCTAGGTACTGGTGGAGCTGCAGGGTCAGGGTGCATGGTCCTGGGTACTGGTGGAGCTGCAGGCTCAGGGTGCATGGCCCTAGGTACTGGTGGAGTTGCAGGGTCAGGGTGCATGACCCTAGGTACTGGTGGAGCTGCAGGGTCAGGGGGCATGGCCCTAGGTACTGGTGGAGCTGTAGGCTCAGGGTGCATGGCCCTAGGTACTGGTGGAGCTGCAGGCTCAGGGTGCATGGCCCTAGGTACTGGTAGAGCTGCAGGCTCAGGGTTCAAGTCCCTAGGTACTGGTGGAGCTGCAGGCTCAGGGTGCATGGCCCTAGGTACTGGTGGAGCTGCAGGGTCAGGGTGCATGACCCTTGGTACTGGTGGAGCTGCAGGGTCAGGGTGCATGGCCCTAGGTACTGGTGGAGCTGCAGGGTCAGGGTACATGGCCCTAGGTACTGGTGGAGCTGCAGGGTCAGGGTCATGACCCTAGGTACTGGTGGAGCTGCAGGGTCAGGGTGCATGACCCTAGGTACTGGTGGAGCTGCAGTGTCAGGGTGCATGGCCCTAGGTTCTGATGGAGCTGCAGGGTCAGGGTGCATGGCCCTAGGTACTGGTGGAGCTGCAGGGTCAGGGTGCATGGCCCTAGGTACTGGTGGAGCTCAGGCTCAGGGTGCATGGCCCTACGTACTGGTGGAGCTGCAGGGTCAGGGTGCATGACCCTAGGTACTGGTGGAGCTCCAGGGTCAGGGTGCATGACCCTATGTACTGGTGGAGCTGCAGGCTCAGGGTGCATGGCCCTAGGTACTGTTGGAGCTGCAGGGTCAGCGTGCATGGCCCTAGGTACTGGTGGAGCTGCAGGGTCAGGGTGCATGACCCTAGATACTGGTGGAGCTGCAGGGTCAGGGTGCATGGCCCTAGGTACTGGTGTAGCTGCAGGGTCAAGGTGCATGACTCTAGGTACTGGTGGAGCTGCAGGGTCAGGGTCATGACGCTAGGTACTGCTGGAGCTGCAGGCTCAGGGTGCATGGCCCTAGGTACTGGTGGAGCTGCAGGCTCAGGGTGCATGGTCCTAGGTACTTGTGGAGCTGCAGGCTCTGGGGTAATGACCCTAGGAACTGGTGGAGATGCAGGCTCAGGGTTCATGGCCCTAGGTACTGGTGGAGTTGCAGGCTCAGGGTGCATGGCCCTAGGCACTGGTGGAGCTGCAGGCTCAGGGTGAATGGTCCTAGGTACTGGTGGAGCTGCATGCTCAGGGTGCATCGCCCTAGGTACTGGTGGAGCTGCAGGGGCAGGGTGCATGACCCTAGGTACTGGTGGGGCTTCAGGCTCAGGGTGCATGGTCCTAGGTACTGGTGGAGCTGCAGGCTCTGGGGTAATGACCCTAGGAACTGGTGGAGATGCAGGCTCAGGGTTCATGGCCCTAGGTACTGGTGGAGTTGCAGGCTCAGGGTGCATGGCCCTAGGTACTGGTGGAGCTGCAGGCTCTGGGGTAATGACCCTAGGAACTGGTGGAGATGCAGGCTCAGGGTTCATGGCCCTAGGTACTGGTGGAGTTGCAGGCTCAGGGTGCATGGCCCTAGGCACTGGTGGAGCTGCAGGCTCAGGGTGAATGGTCCTAGGTACTGGTGGAGCTGCATGCTCAGGGTGCATCGCCCTAGGTACTGGTGGAGCTGCAGGGGCAGGGTGCATGACCCTAGGTACTGGTGGGGCTTCAGGCTCAGGGTGCATGGTCCTAGGTACTGGTGGAGCTGCAGGCTCTGGGGTAATGACCCTAGGTACTGGTGGAGCTGCAGGCTCAGGGTTCAAGGCCCTAGGTACTGGTGGAGCTGCAGGGTCAGGGTCATGACCCTAGGTACTGGTGGAGATGCAGGCTCAGGGTGCATGACCCTACGTACTTGTGGAGCTGCAGGCTCAGGGTGCATCGCCCTAGGTACTTGTGGAGCTGCACAGTCAGGGTTCATGACCCTAGGTACTGGTGGAGCTGCAGGCTCAGGGTGCATGGCCCTAGGTACTGGTGGAGCTGCAGGGTCAGGGTGCATGACCCTAGGTACTGGTGGAGCTGCAGGCTCAGGGTGCATCGCCCTAGGTACTGGTGGAGCTGCAGGGTCAGGGTGCATGACCAAAGGTACTGGTGGAGCTGCAGGGTCAGGGTGCATGGTCCTCCGTACTGGTGGAGCTGCAGGCTCAGCGTGCATGGCCCTAGACTGGTTGAGCTGCAGGCTCAGGGTGCATGGCCCTAGGTACTGGTGGAGCTGCAGGCTCAGGGTGCATGGTCCTCCATACTGGTGGAGCTGCAGGCTCAGCGTGCATGGCCCTAGGTACTGGTGGAGCTGTAGGCTCAGGGTGCATGGTCCTCAGTACTGGTGGAGCTGCAGGCTCTGGGGTAATGACCCTAGTTACTGGTGGAGCTGCAGGCTCAGAGTTCAAGGCCCTAAGTACTGGTGGAGTTGCAGGCTCAGGGTACTTGGCCCTAGGCACTGGTGGAGCTGCAGGCTCAGGGTGCATGGTCCTAGGTACTGGTGGAGCTGCAGGCTCAGGGTGCATCGCCCTAGGTACTGGTGGAGCTGCAGGGTCAGGGTGCATGACCCTAGGTACTGGAGGGGGCTGCAGGCTCAGGGTGCATGGTCCTAGGTACTGGTGGAGCTGCAGGCTCTGGGTTAATGACCCTAGGTACTGGTGGAGCTGCAGGCTCAGGGTTCAAGGCCCTAGGTACTGGTGGAGCTGCAGGGTCAGGGTCAAGACCCTAGGTACTGGTGGAGCTGCAGGCTCAGGGTGCATGACCCTAGGTACTGGTGGAGCTGCAGGCTCAGGGTGCATCGCCCTAGGTACTGGTGGAGCTGCCGGGTCAGGGTTCATGACCCTAGGTACTGGTGGAGCTGCAGGGTCAGGGTTCATGGCCCTAGGTACTGGTGGAGCTGCAGGCTCAGGGTGCATCGCCCTAGGTACTGTTGGAGCTGCAGGGTCAGGGTGCATGACCAAAGGTACTGTTGGAGCTGCAGGCTCAGGGTGCATGGCCCTAGGTACTGGTGGAGCTGCAGGCTCAGGGTGCATGACCCTAGGTACTGATGGAGCTGCAGGGCCAGGGTGCATGGCCCTAGGTACTGGTGGAGCTGCAGGGCCAGGGTGCATGACCCAAGGTACTGGTGGAGCTGCAGGCTCAGGGCGCATGGCCCTGTGGTACTGGTGGAGCTGCGGGGTCAGGGTTCATGACCCTAGGTACTGGTGGAGATGCAGACTCAGGGTGCATGACCCTAGGTACTGGTGGAGCTGCAGGCTCAGGGTTCATGGCCCTAGGTACTGGTGGAGATGCAGGCTCAGGGTGCATGGCCCTAGGTACGCTGCAAGGTCAGGGTGCATGGCCCTAGGTACTGGTGGAGCTGCAGGCTCAGGGTGCATGGCCCTAGGTACTGGTGGAGCTGCAGGGCCAGGGTGCATGGCCCTAGGTACTGGTGGAGCTGCCGGGTCAGGGTTCATGACCCTAGGTACTGGTGGAGCTGCAGGGTCAGGGTGCATGGCCCTAGGTACTGGTGGAGCTGCGGGCTCAGGGTGCATCGCCCTAGGTACTGGTGGAGCTGCAGGGTCAGGGTGCATGAACAAAGGTACTGGTGGAGCTGCGGGGTCAGGGTGCATGACCCTAGGTAATGGTGGAGCTGCAGGGTCAGGGTGCATGACCCTAGGTACTGGTGGAGCTGCAGGCTCAGGGGTCATGGCCCTAGGTACTGGTGGAGATGCAGGCTCAGGGTGCATGGCCCTAGGTACTGGTGGAGCTACAGGGTCAGTGTGCATGACCCTAGGTACTGGTGGAGCTGCAGGCTCAGGGTGCATGGCCCTAGGTACTGGTGGAGCTGCAGGGTCAGGGTGCATGACCCTAGGTACTGGTGTAGCTGCAGGCTGTGGGGTAATGACCCTAGGTACTGGTGGAGCTGCAGGCTCAGAGTTCAAGGCCCTAGGTACTGGTGGAGATGCAGGCTTAGGGTGCATGGCCCTAGGCACTGGTGGAGCTGCAGGCTCAGGGTGCATGGTCCTAGGTACTGGTGGAGCTGCAGGCTGAGGGTGCATCGCCCTAGGTACTGGTGGAGCTGCAGGGTCAGGGTGCATGACCCTAGGTACTGGTGGGGCTGCAGGTTCATTGTGCATGGTCCTAGGTACTGGTGGAGCTGCAGGCTCTGGGTTAATGACCCTAGGTACTGATGGAGCTGCAGGCTCAGGGTTCAAGGCCCTAGGTACTGGTGGAGCTGCAGGGTCAGGGTCATGGCCCTAGGTACTGGTGGAGCTGCAGGCTCAGGGTGCATGACCCTAGGTACTGGTGGAGCTGCAGGCTCAGGGTGCATTGCCCTAGGTACTGGTGGAGCTGCAGGGTCAGGGTTCATGACCCTAGGTACTGGTGGAGCTGCAGGGTCAGGGTGCATGGCCCTATGTACTGGTGGAGCTGCAGGCTCAGGGTGCATCGCCCTAGGTACTGGTGGAGCTGCAGGGCCAGGGTGCATGACCAAAGGTACTGGTGGAGCTACAGGCTCAGGGTGCATTGTCCTAGGTACTTGTGGAGCTGCAGGGTCAGCGTGCATGGCCCAAGGTACTGGTGGTGCTGCAGGGTCAGGGTCATGCCCCTAGGTACTGGGGGAGCTGCAGGCTCAGGGTGCATGGCCCTAGGTACTGATGGAGCTGCAGGGCCAGGGTGCATGACCCTAGGTACTGATGGAGCTGCAGGGCCAGGGTGCATGGCCCTAGGTACTGGTGGAGCTGCAGGGCCAGGGTGCATGACCCTAGGTACTGGTGGAGCTGCAGGCTCAGGGCGCATGGCCCTGTGGTACTGGTGGAGCTGCGGGGTCAGGGAGCATGACCCTAGGTACCTGTGCATGACCCTAGGTACTGGTGGAGCTGCAGGCTCAGGGTTCATGGCCCTAGGTACTGGTGGAGATGCAGGCTCAGGGTGCATGGCCCTAGGTACGCTGCAGGGTCAGGGTGCATGACCCTAGGTACTGGTGGAGCTGCAGGCTCTGGGGTAATGACCCTAGGAACTGGTGGAGATGCAGGCTCAGGGTTCATGGCCCTAGGTACTGGTGGAGTTGCAGGCTCAGGGTGCATGGCCCTAGGCACTGGTGGAGCTGCAGGCTCAGGGTGAATGGTCCTAGGTACTGGTGGAGCTGCATGCTCAGGGTGCATTGCCCTAGGTACTGGTATAGCTGCAGGGGCAGGGTGCATGACCCTAGGTACTGGTGGGGCTTCAGGCTCAGGGTGCATGGTCCTAGGTACTGGTGGAGCTGCAGACTCTGGGGTAATGACCCTAGGTACTGGTGGAGCTGCAGGCTCAGGGTTCAAGGCCCTAGGTACTGGTGGAGCTGCAGGGTCAGGGTCATGACCCTAGGTACTGGTGGAGATGCAGGCTCAGGGTGCATGACCCTACGTACTTGTGGAGCTGCAGGCTCAGGGTGCATCGCCCTAGGTACTTGTGGAGCTGCAGAGTCAGGGTTCATGACCCTAGGTACTGGTGGAGCTGCAGGCTCAGGGTGCATGGCCCTAGGTACTGGTGGAGCTGCAGGGTCAGGGTGCATGACCCTAGGTACTGGTGGAGCTGCAGGCTCAGGGTGCATCGCCCTAGGTACTGGTGGAGCTGCAGGGTCAGGGTGCATGACCAAAGGTACTGGTGGAGCTGCAGGCTCAGGGAGCATGGCCCTAGGTACTGGTGGAGCTGCAGGGTCAGGGTGCATGACCCTAGGTACTGGTGGAGCTGCAGGCTCAGGGTGCATCGCCCTAGGTACTGGTGGAGCTGCAGGGTCAGGGTGCATGACACTAGGTACTGGTGGAGCTGCAGGCTCAGGGTGCATGGCCCTAGGTACTGGTGGAGCTGCAGGCTCAGGGTGCATGGCCCTAGGTACTGGTGGAGCTGCAGGCTCAGGGTGCATGGCCCTAGGTACTGGTGGAGCTGCAGGCTCAGGGTGCATCGCCCTAGGTACTGGTGGAGCTGCAGGGTCAGGGTGCATGGTCCTCCGTACTGGTGGAGCTGCAGGCTCAGCGTGCATGGCCCTAGACTGGTTGAGCTGCAGGCTCAGGGTGCATGGCCCTAGGTACTGGTGGAGCTGCAGGCTCAGGGTGCATGGTCCTCCGTACTGGTGGAGCTGCAGGCTCAGCGTGCATTGCCCTAGGTACTGGTGGAGCTGTAGGCTCAGGGTGCATGGTCCTCAGTACTGGTGGAGCTGCAGGCTCTGGGGTAATGACCCTAGTTACTGGTGGAGCTGCAGGCTCAGAGTTCAAGGCCCTAAGTACTGGTGGAGTTGCAGGCTCAGGGTACTTGGCCCTAGGCACTGGTGGAGCTGCAGGCTCAGGGTGCATGGTCCTAGGTACTGGTGGAGCTGCAGGCTCAGGGTGCATCGCCCTAGGTACTGGTGGAGCTGCAGGGTCAGGGTGCATGACCCTAGGTACTGGAGGGGGCTGCAGGCTCAGGGTGCATGGTCCTAGGTACTGGTGGAGCTGCAGGCTCTGGGTTAATGACCCTAGGTACTGGTGGAGCTGCAGGCTCAGGGTTCAAGGCCCTAGGTACTGGTGGAGCTGCATGGTCAGGGTCAAGACCCTAGGTACTGGTGGAGCTGCAGGCTCAGGGTGCATGACCCTAGGTACTGGTGGAGCTGCAGGCTCAGGGTGCATCGCCCTAGGTACTGGTGGAGCTGCCGGGTCAGGGTTCATGACCCTAGGTACTGGTGGAGCTGCAGGGTCAGGGTTCATGGCCCTAGGTACTGGTGGAGCTGCAGGCGCAGGGTGCATCGCCCTAGGTACTGTTGGAGCTGCAGGGTCAGGGTGCATGACCAAAGGTACTGGTGGAGCTGCAGGCTCAGGGTGCATGGCCCTAGGTACTGGTGGAGCTGCAGGCTCAGGGTGCATGACCCTAGGTACTGATGGAGCTGCAGGGCCAGGGTGCATGGCCCTAGGTACTGGTGGAGCTGCAGGGCCAGGGTGCATGACCCAAGGTACTGGTGGAGCTGCAGGCTCAGGGCGCATGGCCCTGTGGTACTGGTGGAGCTGCGGGGTCAGGGTGCATGACCCTAGGTACTGGTGGAGATGCAGACTCAGGGTGCATGACCCTAGGTACTGGTGGAGCTGCAGGCTCAGGGTTCATGGCCCTAGGTACTGGTGGAGATGCAGGCTCAGGGTGCATGGCCCTAGGTACGCTGCAAGGTCAGGGTGCATGGCCCTAGGTACTGGTGGAGCTGCAGGCTCAGGGTGCATGGCCCTAGTTACTGGTGGAGCTGCAGGGCCAGGGTGCATGGCCCTAGGTACTGGTGGAGCTGCCGGGTCAGGGTTCATGACCCTAGGTACTGGTGGAGCTGCAGGGTCAGGGTGCATGGCCCTAGGTACTGGTGGAGCTGCGGGCTCAGGGTGCATCGCCCTAGGTACTGGTGGAGCTGCAGGGTCAGGGTGCATGACCAAAGGTGCTGGTGGAGCTGCGGGGTCAGGGTGCATGACCCTAGGTAATGGTGGAGCTGCAGGGTCAGGGTGCATGACCCTAGGTACTGGTGGAGCTGCAGGCTCAAAGGTCATGGCCCTAGGTACTGGTGGAGATGCAGGCTCAGGGTGCATGGCCCTAGGTACTGGTGGAGCTACAGGGTCAGTGTGCATGACCCTAGGTACTGGTGGAGCTGCAGGCTCAGGGTGCATGGCCCTAGGTACTGGTGGAGCTGCAGGGTCAGGGTGCATGACCCTAGGTACTGGTGTAGCTGCAGGCTGTGGGGTAATGACCCTAGGTACTGGTGGAGCTGCAGGCTCAGAGTTCAAGGCCCTAGGTACTGGTGGAGATGCAGGCTTAGGGTGCATGGCCCTAGGCACTGGTGGAGCTGCAGGCTCAGGGTGCATGGTCCTAGGTACTGGTGGAGCTGCAGGCTGAGGGTGCATCGCCTTAGGTACTGGTGGAGCTGCAGGGTCAGGGTGCATGACCCTAGGTACTGGTGGGGCTGCAGGCTCATTGTGCATGGTCCTAGGTACTGGTGGAGCTGCAGGCTCTGGGTTAATGACCCTAGGTACTGATGGAGCTGCAGGCTCAGGGTTCAAGGCCCTAGGTACTGGTGGAGCTGCAGGGTCAGGGTCATGGCCCTAGGTACTGGTGGAGCTGCAGGCTCAGGGTGCATGACCCTAGGTACTGGTGGAGCTGCAGGCTCAGGGTGCATCGCCCTAGGTACTGGTGGAGCTGCAGGGTCAGGGTTCATGACCCTAGGTACTGGTGGAGCTGCAGGGTCAGGGTGCATGGCCCTATGTACTGGTGGAGCTGCAGGCTCAGGGTGCATCGCCCTAGGTACTGGTGGAGCTGCAGGGCCAGGGTGCATGACCAAAGGTACTGGTGGAGCTACAGGCTCAGGGTGCATTGTCCTAGGTACTTGTGGAGCTGCAGGGTCAGCGTGCATGGCCCAAGGTACTGGTGGTGCTGCAGGGTCAGGGTCATGCCCCTAGGTACTGGGGGAGCTGCAGGCTCAGGGTGCATGACCCTAGGTACTGATGGAGCTGCAGGGCCAGGGTGCATGACCCTAGGTACTGATGGAGCTGCAGGGCCAGGGTGCATGGCCCTAGGTACTGGTGGAGCTGCAGGGCCAGGGTGCATGACCCTAGGTACTGGTGGAGCTGCAGGCTCAGGGCGCATGGCCCTGTGGTACTGGTGGAGCTGCGGGGTCAGGGTGCATGACCCTAGGTACCTGTGCATGACCCTAGGTACTGGTGGAGCTGCAGGCTCAGGGTTCATGGCCCTAGGTACTGGTGGAGATGCAGGCTCAGGGTGCATGGCCCTAGGTACGCTGCAGGGTCAGGGTGCATGGCCCTAGGTACTGGTGGAGCTGCAGGGTCAGGGTGCATGACCCTAGGTACTGGTGGAGCTGCAGGCTCTGGGGTAATGACCCTAGGAACTGGTGGAGATGCAGGCTCAGGGTTCATGGCCCTAGGTACTGGTGGAGTTGCAGGCTCAGGGTGCATGGCCCTAGGCACTGGTGGAGCTGCAGGCTCAGGGTGAATGGTCCTAGGTACTGGTGGAGCTGCAGGCTCAGGGTGCATCGCCCTAGGTACTGGTGGAGCTGCAGGGGCAGGGTGCATGACCCTAGGTACTGGTGGGGCTTCAGGCTCAGGGTGCATGGTCCTAGGTACTGGTGGAGCTGCAGGCTCTGGGGTAATGACCCTAGGTACTGGTGGAGCTGCAGGCTCAGGGTTCAAGGCCCTAGGTACTGGTGGAGCTGCAGGGTCAGGGTCATGACCCTAGGTACTGGTGGAGATGCAGGCTCAGGGTGCATGACCCTACGTACTGGTGGAGCTGCAGGCTCAGGGTGCATCGCCCTCCGTACTGGTGGAGCTGCAGGCTCAGCGTGCATGGCCCTAGACTGGTTGAGCTGCAGGCTCAGGATGCATGGCCCTAGGTACTGGTGGAGCTGCAGGCTCAGGGTGCATGGCCCTAGGTACTGGTGGAGCTGCAGGCTCAGCGTGCATGGCCCTAGGTACTGGTGGAGCTGCAGGCTCAGGGTGCATGGTCCTCAGTACTGGTGGAGCTGCAGGCTCTGGGGTAATGACCCTAGTTACTGGTGGAGCTGCAGGCTCAGAGTTCAAGGCCCTAAGTACTGGTGGAGTTGCAGGCTCAGGGTACTTGGCCCTAGGCACTGGTGGAGCTGCAGGCTCAGGGTGCATGGTCCTAGGTACTGGTGGAGCTGCAGGCTCAGGGTGCATCGCCCTAGGTACTGGTGGAGCTGCAGGGTCAGGGTGCATGATCCTAGGTACTGGTGGGGCTGCAGGCTCAGGGTGCATGGTCCTAGGTACTGGTGGAGCTGCAGGATCTGGGTTAATGACCCTAGGTACTGGTGGAGCTGCAGGCTCAGGGTTCAAGGCCCTAGGTACTGGTGGAGCTGCAGGGTCAGGGTCAAGACCCTAGGTACTGGTGGAGCTGCAGGCTCAGGGTGCATGACCCTAGGTACTGGTGGAGCTGCAGGCTCAGGGTGCATCGCCCTAGGTACTGGTGGAGCTGCCGGGTCAGGGTTCATGACCCTAGGTACTGGTGGAGCTGCAGGGTCAGGGTTCATGGCCCTAGGTACTGGTGGAGCTGCAGGCTCAGGGTGCATCGCCCTAGGTACTGTTGGAGCTGCAGGGTCAGGGTGCATGACCAAAGGTACTGGTGGAGCTGCAGGCTCAGGGTGCATGGCCCTAGGTACTGGTGGAGCTGCAGGCTCAGGGTGCATGACCCTAGGTACTGATGGAGCTGCAGGGCCAGGGTGCATGGCCCTAGGTACTGGTGGAGCTGCAGGGCCAGGGTGCATGACCCAAGGTACTGGTGGAGCTGCAGGCTCAGGGCGCATGGCCCTGTGGTACTGGTGGAGCTGCGGGGTCAGGGTGCATGACCCTAGGTACTGGTGGAGATGCAGACTCAGGGTGCATGACCCTAGGTACTGGTGGAGCTGCAGGCTCAGGGTTCATGGCCCTAGGTACTGGTGGAGATGCAGGCTCAGGGTGCATGGCCCTAGGTACGCTGCAAGGTCAGGGTGCATGGCCCTAGGTACTGGTGGAGCTGCAGGCTCAGGGCGCATGGCCCTGTGGTACTGGTGGAGCTGCGGGGTCAGGGTGCATGACCCTAGGTACTGGTGGAGCTGCAGGCTCTGGGGTAATGACCCTAGGTACTGGTGGAGCTGCAGGCTCAGGGTTCATGGCCCTAGGTACTGGTGGAGTTGCAGGCTCAGGGTGCATGGCCCTAGGCACTGGTGGAGCTGCAGGCTCAGGGTGAATGGTCCTAGGTACTGGTGGAGCTGCAGGCTCAGGGTGCATCGCCCTAGGTACTGGTGGAGCTGCAGGTTCAGGGTGCATGACCCTAGGTACTGGTGGGGCTGCAGGCTCAGGGTGCATGGTCCTAGGTACTGGTGGAGCGGCAGGCTCTGGGGTAATGACCCTAGGTACTGGTGGAGCTGCAGGCTCAGGGTTCAAGGCCCTAGGCACTGGTGGAGCTGCAGGGTCAGGGTCATGACCCTAGGTACTGGTGGAGCTGCAGGCTCAGGGTGCATGACCCTAGGTACTTGTGGAGCTGCAGGCTCAGGGTGCATCGCCCTAGGTACTGGTGGAGCTGCAGGGTCCGGGTTCATGACCCTAGGTACTGGTGGAGCTGCAGGATCAGGGTGCATGGCCCTAGGTACTGGTGGAGCTGCAGGGTCAGGGTGCATGACCCTAGGTACTGGTGGAGCTGCAGGCTCAGGGTGCATCGCCCTAGGTACTGGTGGAGCTGCAGGGTCAGGGTGCATGACCAAAGGTACTGGTGGAGCTGCAGGCTCAGGGTGCATGGCCCTAGGTACTGGTGGAGCTGCAGGGTCAGGGTGCATGACCCTAGGTACTGGTGGAGCTGCAGGCTCAGGGTGCATGGCCCTAGGTACTGGTGGAGCTGCAGGGTGAGGGTGCATGACCCTAGGTACTGGTGGAGCTGCAGGCTCAGGGTGCATGGCCCTAGGTACTGGTGGAGCTGCAGGCTCAGGGTGCATGGCCCTAGGTACTGGTGGAGCTGCAGGGTCAGGGTGCATGACCCTAGGTACTGGTGGAGCTGCAGGCTCAGGGTGCATGACCAAAGGTACTGGTGGAGCTGCAGGCTCAGGGTGCATGACCCTAGGTACTGGTGGAGCTGCAGGCTCAGGGTGCATGGCCCTAGGTACTGGTGGAGCTGCAGGCTCAGGGTGCATTACCAAAGGTACTGGTGGAGCTGCAGGCTCAGGGTGCATGGCCCTAGGTACTGGTGGAGCTTTAGGGTCAGGGTGCATGACCCTAGGTACTGGTGGAGCTGCAGGCTCAGGGTGCATGGCCCTAGGTACTGGTGGAGCTGCAGGGTCAGGGTGCATGACCCTAGGTACTGGTTGAGCTGCAGGCTCAGGGTGCATGGCCCTAGGTACTTTTGGAGCTGCAGGCTCAGCGTGCATGGCCCTAGGTACTGGTGGAGCTGCAGGCTCAGGGTGCATGGTCCTCAGTACTGGTGGAGCTGCCGGCTCAGGGTGCATGACCCTAGGTACTGGTGGAGCTGCAGGGTCAGGGTGCATCGCCCTAGGTACTGGTGGAGCTGCAGGGTCAGGGTGCATGACCCTACGTACTGGTGGAGCTGCAGGCTCAGGGTGCATGGCCCTAGGTACTGGTGGAGCTGCAGGGTCAGGGTGCATGACCCTAGGTACTGGTGGAGCTGCAGGCTCAGGGTCATGACCCTAGGTACTGGTGGAGCTGCAGGGTCAGGGTTCATGGCCCTAGGTACTGGTGGAAAGTGGCATACGTGTGGTGACTATGGCAGCGTCAGTCATGCGGCAGGCTCAGGCTTCATGGCCCTAGGTACTAGTGGAGCTGCAGGCTCAGGGTGCATGACACTAGGTACTGGTGGAGCTGCAGGCTCAGGGTGCATGACTCTAGGTACTGGTGGAGCTGCAGGGTCAGGGTGCATGACCCTAGGTACTGGTGGAGCTGCAGGCTCAGGGTCATGACTCTAGGTACTAGTGGAGCTGCAGGGTCAGGGTGCATGATCCTAGGTACTGGTGGAGCTGCAGGCTCAGGGTGCATGGCCCTCTGTACAGGTGGAGCAGCAGGCTCAGGGTGCATGGCCCTAGGTACTGGTGGAGCTGCAGGGTCAGGGTGCATGGTCCTAGGTACTGGTGGAGCTGCAGGCTCAGGGTGCATGGCCCTAGGTACTGGTGGAGTTGCAGGGTCAGGGTGCATGACCCTAGGTACTGGTGGAGCTGCAGGGTCAGGGGGCATGGCCCTAGGTACTGGTGGAGCTGTAGGCTCAGGGTGCATAGCCCTAGGTACTGGTGGAGCTGCAGGTTCAGGGTGCATGGCCCTAGGTACTGGTGGAGATGCAGGCTCAGGGTTCAAGGCCCTAGGTACTGGTGGAGCTGCAGGCTCAGGGTGCATGGCCCTAGGTACTGGTGGAGCTGCAGGGTCAGGGTGCATGACCCTTGGTACTGGTGGAGCTGCAGGGTCAGGGTGCATGGCCCTAGGTACTGGTGGAGCTGCAGGGTCAGGGTGCATGGCCCTAGGTACTGGTGGAGCTGCAGGGTCAGGGTAATAACCCTAGGTACTGGTGGAGCTGCAGGGTCAGGGTGCATGGCCCTTGGTACTGGTGGAGCTGCAGGGTCAGGGTGCATGGCCCTAGGTACTGGTGGAGCTGCAGGGTCAGGGTGCATGGCCCTAGGTACTGGTGGAGCTGCAGGGTCATGGTGCATGACCCTAGGTACTGGTGGAGCTGCAGGGTCAGGGTGCATGTCCCTAGGTACTGGTGGAGCTGCAGGCTCAGGGTGCATGGCCCTAGGTACTGTTGGAGCTGCAGGGTCAGCGTGCATGGCCCTAGGTACTGGTGGAGCTGCAGGGTCAGGGTGCATGACCCTAGGTACTTGTGGAGCTGCAGGCTCAGGGTGCATGGCCCTAGGTACTGGTGGAGCTGCAGGGTCAAGGTGCATGACTCTAGGTACCGGTGGAGCTGCAGGGTCAGGGTCATGACGCTAGGTACTGCTTGAGCTGCAGGCTCAGGGTGCATGACCCTACGTACTGGTTGAGCTGCAGGCTCAGGGTGCATGGCCCTAGGTACTGATGGAGCTGCAGGCTCAGGGTGCATGGTCCTCAGTACTGGTGGATCTGCCGGCTCAGGGTGCATGACCCTAGGTATGGTGGAGCTGCAGGGTCAGGGTGCATCGCCCTAGGTACTGGTGGAGCTGCAGGGTCAGGGTGCATGACCCTAGGTACTGGTGGAGCTGCAGGCTCAGGGTGCATCGCCCTAGGTACTGGTGGAGCTGCAGGGTCAGGGAGCATGACTCTAGGTACTGGTGGAGCTGCAGGGTCAGGGTCATGACCCTAGGTACTGATGGAGCTGCAGGGTCAGGGTTCATGACCCTAGGTACTGGTGGAAAGTGGCATACGTGTGGTGACGATGGCAGCGTCAGTCATGCTGCAGGCTCAGGCTTCATGGCCCTAGGTACTAGTGGAGCTGCAGGCTCAGGGTGCCTGACCCTAGGTACTGGTGGAGCTGCAGGCTCAGGGTGCATGACTCTAGGTACTGGTGGAGCTGCAGGGTCAGGGTGCATGACCCTAGGTACTGGTGGAGCTGCAGGCTCAGGGTCATGACTCTAGGTACTAGTGGAGCTGCAGGGTCAGGGTGCATGATCCTAGGTACTGGTGGAGCTGCAGGCTCAGGGTGCATGGCCCTCTGTACTGGTGGAGCGGCAGGCTCAGGGTGCATGGCCCTAGGTACTGGTGGAGCTGCAGGGTCAGGGTGCATGGTCCTGGGTACTGGTGGAGCTGCAGGCTCAGGGTGCATGGCCCTAGGTACTGGTGGAGTTGCAGGGTCAGGGTGCATGACCCTAGGTACTGGTGGAGCTGCAGGGTCAGGGGGCATGGCCCTAGGTACTGGTGAAGCTGTAGGCTCAGGGTGCATGGCCCTAGGTACTGGTGGAGCTGCAGGCTCAGGGTGCATGGCCCTAGGTACTGGTAGAGCTGCAGGCTCAGGGTTCAAGTCCCTAGGTACTGGTGGAGCTGCAGGCTCAGGGTGCATGGCCCTAGGTACTGGTGGAGCTGCAGGGTCAGGGTGCATGACCCTTGGTACTGGTGGAGCTGCAGGGTCAGGGTGCATGGCCCTAGGTACTGGTGGAGCTGCAGGGTCAGGGTGCATGGCCCTAGGTACTGGTGGAGCTGCAGGGTCAGGGTCATGACCCTAGGTACTGGTGGAGCTGCAGGGTCAGGGTGCATGACCCTAGGTACTGGTGGAGCTGCAGTGTCAGGGTGCATGGCCCTAGGTTCTGATGGAGCTGCAGGGTCAGGGTGCATGGCCCTAGGTACTGGTGGAGCTGCAGGGTCAAGGTGCTTGGCCCTAGGTACTGGTGGAGCTGCAGGGTCAGGGTGCATGACCCTAGGTACTGGTGGAGCTGCAGTGTCAGGGTGCATGGCCCTAGGTTCTGATGGAGCTGCAGGGTCAGGGTGCATGACCCTAGGTACTGGTGGAGCTCCAGGGTCAGGGTGCATGGCCCTAGGTACTGGTGGAGCTCAGGCTCAGGGTGCATGGCCCTACGTACTGGTGGAGCTGCAGGGTCAGGGTGCATGACCCTAGGTACTGGTGGAGCTCCAGGGTCAGGGTGCATGACCCTATGTACTGGTGGAGCTGCAGGCTCAGGGTGCATGGCCCTAGGTACTGTTGGAGCTGCAGGGTCAGCGTGCATGGCCCTAGGTACTGGTGGAGCTGCATGGTCAGGGTGCATGACCCTAGATACTGGTGGAGCTGCAGGGTCAGGGTGCATGGCCCTAGGTACTGGTGGAGCTGCAGGCTCAGGGCGCATGGCCCTGTGGTACTGGTGGAGCTGCGGGGTCAGGGTGCATGACCCTAGGTACTGGTGGAGCTGCAGGCTCTGGGGTAATGACCCTTGGTACTGGTGGAGCTGCAGGTTCAGGGTTCATGGCCCTAGGTACTGGTGGAGTTGCAGGCTCAGGGTGCATGGCCCTAGGCACTGGTGGAGCTGCAGGCTCAGGGTGAATGGTCCTAGGTACTGGTGGAGCTGCAGGCTCAGGGTGCATCGCCCTAGGTACTGGTGGAGCTGCAGGTTCAGGGTGCATGACCCTAGGTACTGGTGGGGCTGCAGGCTCAGGGTGCATGGTCCTAGGTACTGGTGGAGCGGCAGGCTCTGGGGTAATGACCCTAGATACTGGTGGAGCTGCAGGCTCAGGGTTCAAGGCCCTAGGCACTGGTGGAGCTGCAGGGTCAGGGTCATGACCCTAGGTACTGGTGGAGCTGCAGGCTCAGGGTGCATGACCCTAGGTACTTGTGGAGCTGCAGGCTCAGGGTGCATCGCCCTAGGTACTGGTGGAGCTGCAGGGTCCGGGTTCATGACCCTAGGTACTGGTGGAGCTGCAGGATCAGGGTGCATGGCCCTAGGTACTGGTGGAGCTGCAGGGTCAGGGTGCATGACCCTAGGTACTGGTGGAGCTGCAGGCTCAGGGTGCATCGCCCTAGGTACTGGTGGAGCTGCAGGGTCAAGGTGCATGACCAAAGGTACTGGTGGAGCTGCAGGCTCAGGGTGCATGGCCCTAGGTACTGGTGGAGCTGCAGGGTCAGGGTGCATGACCCTAGGTACTGGTGGAGCTGCAGGCTCAGGGTGCATGGCCCTAGGTACTGGTGGAGCTGCAGGGTCAGGGTGCATGACCCTAGGTACTGGTGGAGCTGCAGGCTCAGGGTGCATGGCCCTAGGTACTGGTGGAGCTGCAGGCTCAGGGTGCATGGCCCTAGGTACTGGTGGAGCTGCAGGGTCAGGGTGCATGACCCTAGGTACTGGTGGAGCTGCAGGCTCAGGGTGCATGACCAAAGGTACTGGTGGAGCTGCAGGCTCAGGGTGCATGACCCTAGGTACTGGTGGAGCTGCAGGCTCAGGGTGCATGGCCCTAGGTACTGGTGGAGCTGCAGGCTCAGGGTGCATGACCAAAGGTACTGGTGGAGCTGCAGGCTCAGGGTGCATGGCCCTAGGTACTGGTGGAGCTGCAGGGTCAGGGTGCATGACCCTAGGTACTGGTGGAGCTGCAGGCTCAGGGTGCATGGCCCTAGGTACTGGTGGAGCTGCAGGGTCAGGGTGCATGACCCTAGGTACTGGTTGAGCTGCAGGCTCAGGGTGCATGGCCCTAGGTACTGGTGGAGCTGCAGGCTCAGCGTGCATGGCCCTAGGTACTGGTGGAGCTGCAGGCTCAGGGTGCATGGTCCTCAGTACTGGTGGAGCTGCCGGCTCAGGGTGCATGACCCTAGGTACTGGTGGAGCTGCAGGGTCAGGGTGCATCGCCCTAGGTACTGGTGGAGCTGCAGGGTCAGGGTGCATGACCCTACGTACTGGTGGAGCTGCAGGCTCAGGGTGCATGGCCCTAGGTACTGGTGGAGCTGCAGGGTCAGGGTGCATGACCCTAGGTACTGGTGGAGCTGCAGGCTCAGGGTCATGACCCTAGGTACTGGTGGAGCTGCAGGGTCAGGGTTCATGGCCCTAGGTACTGGTGGAAAGTGGCATATGTGTGGTGACTATGGCAGCGTCAGTCATGCAGCAGGCTCAGGCTTCATGGCCCTAGGTACTAGTGGAGCTGCAGGCTCAGGGTGCATGACACTAGGTACTGGTGGAGCTGCAGGCTCAGGGTGCATGACTCTAGGTACTGGTGGAGCTGCAGGGTCAGGGTGCATGACCCTAGGTACTGGTGGAGCTGCAGGCTCAGGGTCATGACTCTAGGTACTAGTGGAGCTGCAGGGTCAGGGTGCATGATCCTAGGTACTGGTGGAGCTGCAGGCTCAGGGTGCATGGCCCTCTGTACAGGTGGAGCAGCAGGCTCAGGGTGCATGGCCCTAGGTACTGGTGGAGCTGCAGGGTCAGGGTGCATGGTCCTAGGTACTGGTGGAGCTGCAGGCTCAGGGTGCATGGCCCTAGGTACTGGTGGAGTTGCAGGGTCAGGGTGCATGACCCTAGGTACTGGTGGAGCTGCAGGGTCAGGGGGCATGGCCCTAGGTACTGGTGGAGCTGTAGGCTCAGGGTGCATAGCCCTAGGTACTGGTGGAGCTGCAGGTTCAGGGTGCATGGCCCTAGGTACTGGTGGAGATGCAGGCTCAGGGTTCAAGGCCCTAGGTACTGGTGGAGCTGCAGGCTCAGGGTGCATGGCCCTAGGTACTGGTGGAGCTGCAGGGTCAGGGTGCATGACCCTTGGTACTGGTGGAGCTGCAGGGTCAGGGTGCATGGCCCTAGGTACTGGTGGAGCTGCAGGGTCAGGGTGCATGGCCCTAGGTACTGGTGGAGCTGCAGGGTCAGGGTAATAACCCTAGGTACTGGTGGAGCTGCAGGGTCAGGGTGCATGGCCCTTGGTACTGGTGGAGCTGCAGGGTCAGGGTGCATGGCCCTAGGTACTGGTGGAGCTGCAGGGTCAGGGTGCATGGCCCTAGGTACTGGTGGAGCTGCAGGGTCATGGTGCATGACCCTAGGTACTGGTGGAGCTGCAGGGTCAGGGTGCATGTCCCTAGGTACTGGTGGAGCTGCAGGCTCAGGGTGCATGGCCCTAGGTACTGTTGGAGCTGCAGGGTCAGCGTGCATGGCCCTAGGTACTGGTGGAGCTGCAGGGTCAGGGTGCATGACCCTAGGTACTGGTGGAGCTGCAGGCTCAGGGTGCATGGCCCTAGGTACTGGTGGAGCTGCAGGGTCAAGGTGCATGACTCTAGGTACTGGTGGAGCTGCAGGGTCAGGGTCATGACGCTAGGTACTGCTGGAGCTGCAGGCTCAGGGTGCATGGCCCTACGTACTGGTTGAGCTGCAGGCTCAGGGTGCATGGCCCTAGGTACTGGTGGAGCTGCAGGCTCAGGGTGCATGGTCCTCAGTACTGGTGGATCTGCCGGCTCAGGGTGCATGACCCTAGGTATGGTGGAGCTGCAGGGTCAGGGTGCATCGCCCTAGGTACTGGTGGAGCTGCAGGGTCAGGGTGCATGACCCTAGGTACTGGTGGAGCTGCAGGCTCAGGGTGCATCGCCCTAGGTACTGGTGGAGCTGCAGGGTCAGGGTGCATGACTCTAGGTACTGGTGGAGCTGCAGGGTCAGGGTCATGACCCTAGGTACTGATGGAGCTGCAGGGTCAGGGTTCATGACCCTAGGTACTGGTGGAAAGTGGCATACGTGTGGTGACGATGGCAGCGTCAGTCATGCTGCAGGCTCAGGCTTCATGGCCCTAGGTACTAGTGGAGCTGCAGGCTCAGGGTGCCTGACCCTAGGTACTGGTGGAGCTGCAGGCTCAGGGTGCATGACTCTAGGTACTGGTGGAGCTGCAGGGTCAGGGTGCATGACCCTAGGTACTGGTGGAGCTGCAGGCTCAGGGTCATGACTCTAGGTACTAGTGGAGCTGCAGGGTCAGGGTGCATGATCCTAGGTACTGGTGGAGCTGCAGGCTCAGGGTGCATGGCCCTCTGTACTGGTGGAGCGGCAGGCTCAGGGTGCATGGCCCTAGGTACTGGTGGAGCTGCAGGGTCAGGGTGCATGGTCCTGGGTACTGGTGGAGCTGCAGGCTCAGGGTGCATGGCCCTAGGTACTGGTGGAGTTGCAGGGTCAGGGTGCATGACCCTAGGTACTGGTGGAGCTGCAGGGTCAGGGGGCATGGCCCTAGTTACTGGTGGAGCTGTAGGCTCAGGGTGCATGGCCCTAGGTACTGGTGGAGCTGCAGGCTCAGGGTGAATGGCCCTAGGTACTGGTAGAGCTGCAGGCTCAGGGTTCAAGTCCCTAGGTACTGGTGGAGCTGCAGGCTCAGGGTGCATGGCCCTAGGTACTGGTGGAGCTGCAGGGTCAGGGAGCATGACCCTTGGTACTGGTGGAGCTGCAGGGTCAGGGTGCATGGCCCTAGGTACTGGTGGAGCTGCAGGGTCAGGGTGCATGGCCCTAGGTACTGGTGGAGCTGCAGGGTCAGGGTCATGACCCTAGGTACTGGTGGAGCTGCAGGGTCAGGGTGCATGACCCTAGGTACTGGTGGAGCTGCAGTGTCAGGGTGCATGGCCCTAGGTTCTGATGGAGCTGCAGGGTCAGGGTGCATGGCCCTAGGTACTGGTGGAGCTGCAGGGTCAGGGTGCTTGGCCCTAGGTACTGGTGGAGCTGCAGGGTCAGGGTGCATGACCCTAGGTACTGGTGGAGCTGCAGTGTCAGGGTGCATGGCCCTAGGTTCTGATGGAGCTGCAGGGTCAGGGTGCATGACCCTAGGTACTGGTGGAGCTCCAGGGTCAGGGTGCATGGCCCTAGGTACTGGTGGAGCTCAGGCTCAGGGTGCATGGCCCTAGGTACTGGTGGATCTGCAGGGTCAGGGTGCATGACCCTAGGTACTGGTGGAGCTCCAGGGTCAGGGTGCATGACCCTACGTACTGGTGGAGCTGCAGGCTCAGGGTGCATGGCCCTAGGTACTGTTGGAGCTGCAGGGTCAGCGTGCATGGCCCTAGGTACTGGTGGAGCTGCAGGGTCAGGGTGCATGACCCTAGATACTGGTGGAGCTGCAGGGTCAGGGTGCATGGCCCTAGGTACTGGTGGAGCTGCAGGGTCAAGGTGCATGCCCCTAGGTACTGGTGGAGCTGCAGGGTCAGGGTGCATGACCCTAGGTACTGGTGGAGCTGCAGCGTCAGTGTGCATGGCCCTAGGTACTGGTGGAGCTGCAGGGTCAGGGTGCATGGCCCTAGGTACTGGTGGAGCTGCAGGCTCAGGGTGCATGGCTCTAGGTACTGGTGGAGCTGCAGGGTCAGGGTCATGACTCTAGGTACTGGAGGAGCTACAGGGTCAGGGTGCATGGCCTAAGTACTGGCAGAGCTACAGGGTCAGGGTCATGACTCTAGGTACTGGTGTAGCTGCAGGGTCCGGGTGCATGATTGTAGGTACTGGTGGAGCTGCAGGCTCAGGGTGCATGGCCCTAGGTACTGGTAGAGATGCAGGCTCAGGGTGCATGACCCTAGGTACTGGTGGAGCTGCAGGGTCAGGGTGCCTGACCCTAGGTACTGGTGGAGCTGCAGGGTCAGGGTCTTGACCCTAGGTACTGGTGAAGCTGCAGGCTCAGGGTGCGTGACCCTAGGTACTGGTGGAGCTTCAGGCTCAGGGTGCATGGCCCTAGGTACTGGTGGAGCTGCAGGCTCAGGGTGCATGGCCCTAGGTACTGGTGGAGCTGCAGGCTCAGGGTGCATGGTCCTAGGTACTTGTGGAGCTGCAGGCTCAGGATTCATGACCCTAGGTACTGGTGGAGCTGCAGGGTCAGGGTGCATGGCCCTAGGTACTGGTGGAGCTGCAGGGTCAGGGTGCCTGGCCCAAGGTACTGGTGGAGCTGCAGGGTCAGGGTGCATGACCCTAGGTACTGATGGAGCTGCAGGGTCAGGGTGCATGACCCTAGGTACTGGTGGAGCTGCAGGCTCAAGGTGCATGGCCCTCTGTACTGGTGGAGCGGCAGGCTCAGGGTGCATGGCCCTAGGTACTGGTGGAACTGCCGGGTCAGGGTGCATTGTCCTAGGTACTGGTGGAGCTGCAGGCTCAGGGTGCATCGCCCTAGGTACTGTTGGAGCTTCAGGGTCAGGGTGCATGACCCTAGGTACTGGTGGGGCTGCAGGCTCAGGGTGCATGGTCCTAGGTACTGGTGGAGCTGCAGGCTCTGGGTTAATGACCCTAGGTACTGGTGGAGCTGCAGGCTCAGGGTTCAAGGCCCTAGGTACTGGTGGAGCTGCAGGGTCAGGGTCATGACACTAGGTACTGGTGGAGCTGCAGGCTCAGGGTGCATGACCCTAGGTACTGGTGGAGCTGCAGGCTCAGGGTTCATCGCCCTAGGTACTGGTGGAGCTGCCGGGTCAGGGTTCATGACCCTAGGTACTGGTGGAGCTGCAGGGTCAGGGTTCATGGCCCTAGGTACTGGTGGAGCTGCAGGCTCAGGGTGTATCGCCCTAGGTACTGTTGGAGCTGCAGGGTCAGGGTGCATGACCAAAGGTACTGGTGGAGCTGCAGGCTCAGGGTGCATGGCCCTAGGTACTGGTGGAGCTGCAGGCTCAGGGTGCATGACCCTAGGTACTGATGGAGCTGCAGGGCCAGGGTGCATGGCCCTAGGTACTGGTGGAGCTGCAGGGCCAGGGTGCATGACCCAAGGTACTGGTGGAGCTGCAGGCTCAGGGCGCATGGCCCTACGTACTGGTTGAGCTGCAGGCTCAGGGTGCATGGCCCTAGGTACTGGTGGAGCTGCAGGCTCAGGGTGCATGGTCCTCAGTACTGGTGGATCTGCCGGCTCAGGGTGCATGACCCTAGGTACTGGTGGAGCTGCAGGGTCAGGGTGCATCGCCCTAGGTACTGGTGGAGCTGCAGGGTCAGGGTGCATGACCCTAGGTACTGGTGGAGCTGCAGGCTCAGGGTGCATGGCCCTAGGTACTGGTGGAGCTGCAGGCTCAGGGTGCATGACCCTAGGTACTGATGGAGCTGCAGGGCCAGGGTGCATGGCCCTTGGTACTGGTGGAGCTGCAGGGCCAGGGTCATGACGCTAGGTACTGCTGGAGCTGCAGGCTCAGGGTGCATGACCCTACGTACTGGTTGAGCTGCAGGCTCAGGGTGCATGGCCCTAGGTACTGGTGGAGCTGCAGGCTCAGGGTGCATGGTCCTCAGTACTGGTGGATCTGCCGGCTCAGGGTGCATGACCCTAGGTACTGGTGGAGCTGCAGGGTCAGGGTGCATCGCCCTAGGTACTGGTGGAGCTGCAGGGTCAGGGTGCATGACCCTAGGTACTGGTGGAGCTGCAGGCTCAGGGTGCATCGCCCTAGGTACTGGTGGAGCTGCAGGGTCAGGGTGCATGACCCTAGGTACTGGTGGAGCTGCAGGGTCAGGGTCATGACCCTAGGTACTGATGGAGCTGCAGGGTCAGGGTTCATGACCCTAGGTACTGGTGGAAAGTGGCATACGTGTGGTGACGATGGCAGCGTCAGTCATGCTGCAGGCTCAGGCTTCATGGCCCTAGGTACTAGTGGAGCTGCAGGCTCAGGGTGCATGACCCTAGGTACTGGTGGAGTTGCAGGCTCAGGGTGCATGACTCTAGGTACTGGTGGAGCTGCAGGGTCAGGGTGCATGACCCTAGGTACTGGTGGAGCTGCAGGCTCAGGGTTCAAGGCCCTAGGTACTGGTGGAGCTGCAGGGTCAGGGTCAAGACCCTAGGTACTGGTGGAGCTGCAGGCTCAGGGTGCATGACCCTAGGTACTGGTGGAGCTGCAGGCTCAGGGTGCATCGCCCTAGGTACTGGTGGAGCTGCCGGGTCAGGGTTCATGACCCTAGGTACTGGTGGAGCTGCAGGGTCAGGGTTCATGGCCCTAGGTACTGGTGGAGCTGCAGGCTCAGGGTGCATCGCCCTAGGTACTGTTGGAGCTGCAGGGTCAGGGTGCATGACCAAAGGTACTGTTGGAGCTGCAGGCTCAGGGTGCATGGCCCTAGGTACTGGTGGAGCTGCAGGCTCAGGGTGCATGACCCTAGGTACTGATGGAGCTGCAGGGCCAGGGTGCATGGCCCTAGGTACTGGTGGAGCTGCAGGGCCAGGGTGCATGACCCAAGGTACTGGTGGAGCTGCAGGCTCAGGGCGCATGGCCCTGTGGTACTGGTGGAGCTGCGGGGTCAGGGTTCATGACCCTAGGTACTGGTGGAGATGCAGACTCAGGGTGCATGACCCTAGGTACTGGTGGAGCTGCAGGCTCAGGGTTCATGGCCCTAGGTACTGGTGGAGATGCAGGCTCAGGGTGCATGGCCCTAGGTACGCTGCAAGGTCAGGGTGCATGGCCCTAGGTACTGGTGGAGCTGCAGGCTCAGGGTGCATGGCCCTAGGTACTGGTGGAGCTGCAGGGCCAGGGTGCATGGCCCTAGGTACTGGTGGAGCTGCCGGGTCAGGGTTCATGACCCTAGGTACTGGTGGAGCTGCAGGGTCAGGGTGCATGGCCCTAGGTACTGGTGGAGCTGCGGGCTCAGGGTGCATCGCCCTAGGTACTGGTGGAGCTGCAGGGTCAGGGTGCATGACCAAAGGTACTGGTGGAGCTGCGGGGTCAGGGTGCATGACCCTAGGTAATGGTGGAGCTGCAGGGTCAGGGTGCATGACCCTAGGTACTGGTGGAGCTGCAGGCTCAGGGGTCATGGCCCTAGGTACTGGTGGAGATGCAGGCTCAGGGTGCATGGCCCTAGGTACTGGTGGAGCTACAGGGTCAGTGTGCATGACCCTAGGTACTGGTGGAGCTGCAGGCTCAGGGTGCATGGCCCTAGGTACTGGTGGAGCTGCAGGGTCAGGGTGCATGACCCTAGGTACTGGTGTAGCTGCAGGCTGTGGGGTAATGACCCTAGGTACTGGTGGAGCTGCAGGCTCAGAGTTCAAGGCCCTAGGTACTGGTGGAGATGCAGGCTTAGGGTGCATGGCCCTAGGCACTGGTGGAGCTGCAGGCTCAGGGTGCATGGTCCTAGGTACTGGTGGAGCTGCAGGCTGAGGGTGCATCGCCCTAGGTACTGGTGGAGCTGCAGGGTCAGGGTGCATGACCCTAGGTACTGGTGGGGCTGCAGGTTCATTGTGCATGGTCCTAGGTACTGGTGGAGCTGCAGGCTCTGGGTTAATGACCCTAGGTACTGATGGAGCTGCAGGCTCAGGGTTCAAGGCCCTAGGTACTGGTGGAGCTGCAGGGTCAGGGTCATGGCCCTAGGTACTGGTGGAGCTGCAGGCTCAGGGTGCATGACCCTAGGTACTGGTGGAGCTGCAGGCTCAGGGTGCATTGCCCTAGGTACTGGTGGAGCTGCAGGGTCAGGGTTCATGACCCTAGGTACTGGTGGAGCTGCAGGGTCAGGGTGCATGGCCCTATGTACTGGTGGAGCTGCAGGCTCAGGGTGCATCGCCCTAGGTACTGGTGGAGCTGCAGGGCCAGGGTGCATGACCAAAGGTACTGGTGGAGCTACAGGCTCAGGGTGCATTGTCCTAGGTACTTGTGGAGCTGCAGGGTCAGCGTGCATGGCCCAAGGTACTGGTGGTGCTGCAGGGTCAGGGTCATGCCCCTAGGTACTGGGGGAGCTGCAGGCTCAGGGTGCATGACCCTGGGTACTGATGGAGCTGCAGGGCCAGGGTGCATGACCCTAGGTACTGATGGAGCTGCAGGGCCAGGGTGCATGGCCCTAGGTACTGGTGGAGCTGCAGGGCCAGGGTGCATGACCCTAGGTACTGGTGGAGCTGCAGGCTCAGGGCGCATGGCCCTGTGGTACTGGTGGAGCTGCGGGGTCAGGGTGCATGACCCTAGGTACCTGTGCATGACCCTAGGTACTGGTGGAGCTGCAGGCTCAGGGTTCATGGCCCTAGGTACTGGTGGAGATGCAGGCTCAGGGTGCATGGCCCTAGGTACGCTGCAGGGTCAGGGTGCATGACCCTAGGTACTGGTGGAGCTGCAGGCTCTGGGGTAATGACCCTAGGAACTGGTGGAGATGCAGGCTCAGGGTTCATGGCCCTAGGTACTGGTGGAGTTGCAGGCTCAGGGTGCATGGCCCTAGGCACTGGTGGAGCTGCAGGCTCAGGGTGAATGGTCCTAGGTACTGGTGGAGCTGCATGCTCAGGGTGCATTGCCCTAGGTACTGGTATAGCTGCAGGGGCAGGGTGCATGACCCTAGGTACTGGTGGGGCTTCAGGCTCAGGGTGCATGGTCCTAGGTACTGGTGGAGCTGCAGACTCTGGGGTAATGACCCTAGGTACTGGTGGAGCTGCAGGCTCAGGGTTCAAGGCCCTAGGTACTGGTGGAGCTGCAGGGTCAGGGTCATGACCCTAGGTACTGGTGGAGATGCAGGCTCAGGGTGCATGACCCTACGTACTTGTGGAGCTGCAGGCTCAGGGTGCATCGCCCTAGGTACTTGTGGAGCTGCAGAGTCAGGGTTCATGACCCTAGGTACTGGTGGAGCTGCAGGCTCAGGGTGCATGGCCCTAGGTACTGGTGGAGCTGCAGGGTCAGGGTGCATGACCCTAGGTACTGGTGGAGCTGCAGGCTCAGGGTGCATCGCCCTAGGTACTGGTGGAGCTGCAGGGTCAGGGTGCATGACCAAAGGTACTGGTGGAGCTGCAGGCTCAGGGAGCATGGCCCTAGGTACTGGTGGAGCTGCAGGGTCAGGGTGCATGACCCTAGGTACTGGTGGAGCTGCAGGCTCAGGGTGCATCGCCCTAGGTACTGGTGGAGCTGCAGGGTCAGGGTGCATGACACTAGGTACTGGTGGAGCTGCAGGCTCAGGGTGCATGGCCCTAGGTACTGGTGGAGCTGCAGGCTCAGGGTGCATGGCCCTAGGTACTGGTGGAGCTGCAGGCTCAGGGTGCATGGCCCTAGGTACTGGTGGAGCTGCAGGCTCAGGGTGCATCGCCCTAGGTACTGGTGGAGCTGCAGGGTCAGGGTGCATGGTCCTCCGTACTGGTGGAGCTGCAGGCTCAGCGTGCATGGCCCTAGACTGGTTGAGCTGCAGGCTCAGGGTGCATGGCCCTAGGTACTGGTGGAGCTGCAGGCTCAGGGTGCATGGTCCTCCGTACTGGTGGAGCTGCAGGCTCAGCGTGCATTGCCCTAGGTACTGGTGGAGCTGTAGGCTCAGGGTGCATGGTCCTCAGTACTGGTGGAGCTGCAGGCTCTGGGGTAATGACCCTAGTTACTGGTGGAGCTGCAGGCTCAGAGTTCAAGGCCCTAAGTACTGGTGGAGTTGCAGGCTCAGGGTACTTGGCCCTAGGCACTGGTGGAGCTGCAGGCTCAGGGTGCATGGTCCTAGGTACTGGTGGAGCTGCAGGCTCAGGGTGCATCGCCCTAGGTACTGGTGGAGCTGCAGGGTCAGGGTGCATGACCCTAGGTACTGGAGGGGGCTGCAGGCTCAGGGTGCATGGTCCTAGGTACTGGTGGAGCTGCAGGCTCTGGGTTAATGACCCTAGGTACTGGTGGAGCTGCAGGCTCAGGGTTCAAGGCCCTAGGTACTGGTGGAGCTGCATGGTCAGGGTCAAGACCCTAGGTACTGGTGGAGCTGCAGGCTCAGGGTGCATGACCCTAGGTACTGGTGGAGCTGCAGGCTCAGGGTGCATCGCCCTAGGTACTGGTGGAGCTGCCGGGTCAGGGTTCATGACCCTAGGTACTGGTGGAGCTGCAGGGTCAGGGTTCATGGCCCTAGGTACTGGTGGAGCTGCAGGCGCAGGGTGCATCGCCCTAGGTACTGTTGGAGCTGCAGGGTCAGGGTGCATGACCAAAGGTACTGGTGGAGCTGCAGGCTCAGGGTGCATGGCCCTAGGTACTGGTGGAGCTGCAGGCTCAGGGTGCATGACCCTAGGTACTGATGGAGCTGCAGGGCCAGGGTGCATGGCCCTAGGTACTGGTGGAGCTGCAGGGCCAGGGTGCATGACCCAAGGTACTGGTGGAGCTGCAGGCTCAGGGCGCATGGCCCTGTGGTACTGGTGGAGCTGCGGGGTCAGGGTGCATGACCCTAGGTACTGGTGGAGATGCAGACTCAGGGTGCATGACCCTAGGTACTGGTGGAGCTGCAGGCTCAGGGTTCATGGCCCTAGGTACTGGTGGAGATGCAGGCTCAGGGTGCATGGCCCTAGGTACGCTGCAAGGTCAGGGTGCATGGCCCTAGGTACTGGTGGAGCTGCAGGCTCAGGGTGCATGGCCCTAGTTACTGGTGGAGCTGCAGGGCCAGGGTGCATGGCCCTAGGTACTGGTGGAGCTGCCGGGTCAGGGTTCATGACCCTAGGTACTGGTGGAGCTGCAGGGTCAGGGTGCATGGCCCTAGGTACTGGTGGAGCTGCGGGCTCAGGGTGCATCGCCCTAGGTACTGGTGGAGCTGCAGGGTCAGGGTGCATGACCAAAGGTGCTGGTGGAGCTGCGGGGTCAGGGTGCATGACCCTAGGTAATGGTGGAGCTGCAGGGTCAGGGTGCATGACCCTAGGTACTGGTGGAGCTGCAGGCTCAAAGGTCATGGCCCTAGGTACTGGTGGAGATGCAGGCTCAGGGTGCATGGCCCTAGGTACTGGTGGAGCTACAGGGTCAGTGTGCATGACCCTAGGTACTGGTGGAGCTGCAGGCTCAGGGTGCATGGCCCTAGGTACTGGTGGAGCTGCAGGGTCAGGGTGCATGACCCTAGGTACTGGTGTAGCTGCAGGCTGTGGGGTAATGACCCTAGGTACTGGTGGAGCTGCAGGCTCAGAGTTCAAGGCCCTAGGTACTGGTGGAGATGCAGGCTTAGGGTGCATGGCCCTAGGCACTGGTGGAGCTGCAGGCTCAGGGTGCATGGTCCTAGGTACTGGTGGAGCTGCAGGCTGAGGGTGCATCGCCTTAGGTACTGGTGGAGCTGCAGGGTCAGGGTGCATGACCCTAGGTACTGGTGGGGCTGCAGGCTCATTGTGCATGGTCCTAGGTACTGGTGGAGCTGCAGGCTCTGGGTTAATGACCCTAGGTACTGATGGAGCTGCAGGCTCAGGGTTCAAGGCCCTAGGTACTGGTGGAGCTGCAGGGTCAGGGTCATGGCCCTAGGTACTGGTGGAGCTGCAGGCTCAGGGTGCATGACCCTAGGTACTGGTGGAGCTGCAGGCTCAGGGTGCATCGCCCTAGGTACTGGTGGAGCTGCAGGGTCAGGGTTCATGACCCTAGGTACTGGTGGAGCTGCAGGGTCAGGGTGCATGGCCCTATGTACTGGTGGAGCTGCAGGCTCAGGGTGCATCGCCCTAGGTACTGGTGGAGCTGCAGGGCCAGGGTGCATGACCAAAGGTACTGGTGGAGCTACAGGCTCAGGGTGCATTGTCCTAGGTACTTGTGGAGCTGCAGGGTCAGCGTGCATGGCCCAAGGTACTGGTGGTGCTGCAGGGTCAGGGTCATGCCCCTAGGTACTGGGGGAGCTGCAGGCTCAGGGTGCATGACCCTAGGTACTGATGGAGCTGCAGGGCCAGGGTGCATGACCCTAGGTACTGATGGAGCTGCAGGGCCAGGGTGCATGGCCCTAGGTACTGGTGGAGCTGCAGGGCCAGGGTGCATGACCCTAGGTACTGGTGGAGCTGCAGGCTCAGGGCGCATGGCCCTGTGGTACTGGTGGAGCTGCGGGGTCAGGGTGCATGACCCTAGGTACCTGTGCATGACCCTAGGTACTGGTGGAGCTGCAGGCTCAGGGTTCATGGCCCTAGGTACTGGTGGAGATGCAGGCTCAGGGTGCATGGCCCTAGGTACGCTGCAGGGTCAGGGTGCATGGCCCTAGGTACTGGTGGAGCTGCAGGGTCAGGGTGCATGACCCTAGGTACTGGTGGAGCTGCAGGCTCTGGGGTAATGACCCTAGGAACTGGTGGAGATGCAGGCTCAGGGTTCATGGCCCTAGGTACTGGTGGAGTTGCAGGCTCAGGGTGCATGGCCCTAGGCACTGGTGGAGCTGCAGGCTCAGGGTGAATGGTCCTAGGTACTGGTGGAGCTGCAGGCTCAGGGTGCATCGCCCTAGGTACTGGTGGAGCTGCAGGGGCAGGGTGCATGACCCTAGGTACTGGTGGGGCTTCAGGCTCAGGGTGCATGGTCCTAGGTACTGGTGGAGCTGCAGGCTCTGGGGTAATGACCCTAGGTACTGGTGGAGCTGCAGGCTCAGGGTTCAAGGCCCTAGGTACTGGTGGAGCTGCAGGGTCAGGGTCATGACCCTAGGTACTGGTGGAGATGCAGGCTCAGGGTGCATGACCCTACGTACTGGTGGAGCTGCAGGCTCAGGGTGCATCGCCCTAGGTACTGGTGGAGCTGCAGGGTCAGGGTGCATGACACTAGGTACTGGTGGAGCTGCAGGCTCAGGGTGCATGGCCCTAGGTACTGGTGGAGCTGCAGGCTCAGGGTGCATGGCCCTAGGTACTGGTGGAGCTGCAGGCTCAGGGTGCATGGTCCTCCGTACTGGTGGAGCTGCAGGCTCAGCGTGCATGGCCCTAGGTACTGGTGGAGCTGCAGGCTCAGGGTGCATGGTCCTCAGTACTGGTGGAGCTGCAGGCTCAGGGTGCATGGTCCTCCGTACTGGTGGAGCTGCAGGCTCAGCGTGCATGGCCCTAGGTACTGGTGGAGTTGCAGGCTCAGGGTGCATGGTCCTCAGTACTGGTGGAGCTGCAGGCTCTGGGGTAATGACCCTAGTTACTGGTGGAGCTGCAGGCTCAGAGTTCAAGGCCCTAAGTACTGGTGGAGTTGCAGGCTCAGGGTACTTGGCCCTAGGCACTGGTGGAGCTGCAGGCTCAGGGTGCATGGTCCTAGGTACTGGTGGAGCTGCAGGCTCAGGGTGCATCGCCCTAGGTACTGGTGGAGCTGCAGGGTCAGGGTGCATGATCCTAGGTACTGGTGGGGCTGCAGGCTCAGGGTGCATGGTCCTAGGTACTGGTGGAGCTGCAGGATCTGGGTTAATGACCCTAGGTACTGGTGGAGCTGCAGGCTCAGGGTTCAAGGCCCTAGGTACTGGTGGAGCTGCAGGGTCAGGGTCAAGACCCTAGGTACTGGTGGAGCTGCAGGCTCAGGGTGCATGACCCTAGGTACTGGTGGAGCTGCAGGCTCAGGGTGCATCGCCCTAGGTACTGGTGGAGCTGCCGGGTCAGGGTTCATGACCCTAGGTACTGGTGGAGCTGCAGGGTCAGGGTTCATGGCCCTAGGTACTGGTGGAGCTGCAGGCTCAGGGTGCATCGCCCTAGGTACTGTTGGAGCTGCAGGGTCAGGGTGCATGACCAAAGGTACTGGTGGAGATGCAGGCTCAGGGTGCATGGCCCTAGGTACTGGTGGAGCTGCAGGCTCAGGGTGCATGACCCTAGGTACTGATGGAGCTGCAGGGCCAGGGTGCATGGCCCTAGGTACTGGTGGAGCTGCAGGGCCAGGGTGCATGACCCAAGGTACTGGGGGAGCTGCAGGCTCAGGGCGCATGGCCCTGTGGTACTGGTGGAGCTGCGGGGTCAGGGTGCATGACCCTAGGTACTGGTGGAGATGCAGACTCAGGGTGCATGACCCTAGGTACTGGTGGAGCTGCAGGCTCAGGGTTCATGGCCCTAGGTACTGGTGGAGATGCAGGCTCAGGGTGCATGGCCCTAGGTACGCTGCAAGGTCAGGGTGCATGGCCCTAGGTACTGGTGGAGCTGCAGGCTCAGGGCGCATGGCCCTGTGGTACTGGTGGAGCTGCGGGGTCAGGGTGCATGACCCTAGGTACTGGTGGAGCTGCAGGCTCTGGGGTAATGACCCTAGGTACTGGTGGAGCTGCAGGCTCAGGGTTCATGGCCCTAGGTACTGGTGGAGTTGCAGGCTCAGGGTGCATGGCCCTAGGCACTGGTGGAGCTGCAGGCTCAGGGTGAATGGTCCTAGGTACTGGTGGAGCTGCAGGCTCAGGGTGCATCGCCCTAGGTACTGGTGGAGCTGCAGGTTCAGGGTGCATGACCCTAGGTACTGGTGGGGCTGCAGGCTCAGGGTGCATGGTCCTAGGTACTGGTGGAGCGGCAGGCTCTGGGGTAATGACCCTAGGTACTGGTGGAGCTGCAGGCTCAGGGTTCAAGGCCCTAGGCACTGGTGGAGCTGCAGGGTCAGGGTCATGACCCTAGGTACTGGTGGAGCTGCAGGCTCAGGGTGCATGACCCTAGGTACTTGTGGAGCTGCAGGCTCAGGGTGCATCGCCCTAGGTACTGGTGGAGCTGCAGGGTCCGGGTTCATGACCCTAGGTACTGGTGGAGCTGCAGGATCAGGGTGCATGGCCCTAGGTACTGGTGGAGCTGCAGGGTCAGGGTGCATGACCCTAGGTACTGGTGGAGCTGCAGGCTCAGGGTGCATCGCCCTAGGTACTGGTGGAGCTGCAGGGTCAGGGTGCATGACCAAAGGTACTGGTGGAGCTGCAGGCTCAGGGTGCATGGCCCTAGGTACTGGTGGAGCTGCAGGGTCAGGGTGCATGACCCTAGGTACTGGTGGAGCTGCAGGCTCAGGGTGCATGGCCCTAGGTACTGGTGGAGCTGCAGGGTGAGGGTGCATGACCCTAGGTACTGGTGGAGCTGCAGGCTCAGGGTGCATGGCCCTAGGTACTGGTGGAGCTGCAGGCTCAGGGTGCATGGCCCTAGGTACTGGTGGAGCTGCAGGGTCAGGGTGCATGACCCTAGGTACTGGTGGAGCTGCAGGCTCAGGGTGCATGACCAAAGGTACTGGTGGAGCTGCAGGCTCAGGGTGCATGACCCTAGGTACTGGTGGAGCTGCAGGCTCAGGGTGCATGGCCCTAGGTACTGGTGGAGCTGCAGGCTCAGGGTGCATTACCAAAGGTACTGGTGGAGCTGCAGGCTCAGGGTGCATGGCCCTAGGTACTGGTGGAGCTGCAGGGTCAGGGTGCATGACCCTAGGTACTGGTGGAGCTGCAGGCTCAGGGTGCATGGCCCTAGGTACTGGTGGAGCTGCAGGGTCAGGGTGCATGACCCTAGGTACTGGTTGAGCTGCAGGCTCAGGGTGCATGGCCCTAGGTACTGGTGGAGCTGCAGGCTCAGCGTGCATGGCCCTAGGTACTGGTGGAGCTGCAGGCTCAGGGTGCATGGTCCTCAGTACTGGTGGAGCTGCCGGCTCAGGGTGCATGACCCTAGGTACTGGTGGAGCTGCAGGGTCAGGGTGCATCGCCCTAGGTACTGGTGGAGCTGCAGGGTCAGGGTGCATGACCCTACGTACTGGTGGAGCTGCAGGCTCAGGGTGCATGGCCCTAGGTACTGGTGGAGCTGCAGGGTCAGGGTGCATGACCCTAGGTACTGGTGGAGCTGCAGGCTCAGGGTCATGACCCTAGGTACTGGTGGAGCTGCAGGGTCAGGGTTCATGGCCCTAGGTACTGGTGGAAAGTGGCATACGTGTGGTGACTATGGCAGCGTCAGTCATGCGGCAGGCTCAGGCTTCATGGCCCTAGGTACTAGTGGAGCTGCAGGCTCAGGGTGCATGACACTAGGTACTGGTGGAGCTGCAGGCTCAGGGTGCATGACTCTAGGTACTGGTGGAGCTGCAGGGTCAGGGTGCATGACCCTAGGTACTGGTGGAGCTGCAGGCTCAGGGTCATGACTCTAGGTACTAGTGGAGCTGCAGGGTCAGGGTGCATGATCCTAGGTACTGGTGGAGCTGCAGGCTCAGGGTGCATGGCCCTCTGTACAGGTGGAGCAGCAGGCTCAGGGTGCATGGCCCTAGGTACTGGTGGAGCTGCAGGGTCAGGGTGCATGGTCCTAGGTACTGGTGGAGCTGCAGGCTCAGGGTGCATGGCCCTAGGTACTGGTGGAGTTGCAGGGTCAGGGTGCATGACCCTAGGTACTGGTGGAGCTGCAGGGTCAGGGGGCATGGCCCTAGGTACTGGTGGAGCTGTAGGCTCAGGGTGCATAGCCCTAGGTACTGGTGGAGCTGCAGGTTCAGGGTGCATGGCCCTAGGTACTGGTGGAGATGCAGGCTCAGGGTTCAAGGCCCTAGGTACTGGTGGAGCTGCAGGCTCAGGGTGCATGGCCCTAGGTACTGGTGGAGCTGCAGGGTCAGGGTGCATGACCCTTGGTACTGGTGGAGCTGCAGGGTCAGGGTGCATGGCCCTAGGTACTGGTGGAGCTGCAGGGTCAGGGTGCATGGCCCTAGGTACTGGTGGAGCTGCAGGGTCAGGGTAATAACCCTAGGTACTGGTGGAGCTGCAGGGTCAGGGTGCATGGCCCTTGGTACTGGTGGAGCTGCAGGGTCAGGGTGCATGGCCCTAGGTACTGGTGGAGCTGCAGGGTCAGGGTGCATGGCCCTAGGTACTGGTGGAGCTGCAGGGTCATGGTGCATGACCCTAGGTACTGGTGGAGCTGCAGGGTCAGGGTGCATGTCCCTAGGTACTGGTGGAGCTGCAGGCTCAGGGTGCATGGCCCTAGGTACTGTTGGAGCTGCAGGGTCAGCGTGCATGGCCCTAGGTACTGGTGGAGCTGCAGGGTCAGGGTGCATGACCCTAGGTACTTGTGGAGCTGCAGGCTCAGGGTGCATGGCCCTAGGTACTGGTGGAGCTGCAGGGTCAAGGTGCATGACTCTAGGTACCGGTGGAGCTGCAGGGTCAGGGTCATGACGCTAGGTACTGCTTGAGCTGCAGGCTCAGGGTGCATGACCCTACGTACTGGTTGAGCTGCAGGCTCAGGGTGCATGGCCCTAGGTACTGATGGAGCTGCAGGCTCAGGGTGCATGGTCCTCAGTACTGGTGGATCTGCCGGCTCAGGGTGCATGACCCTAGGTATGGTGGAGCTGCAGGGTCAGGGTGCATCGCCCTAGGTACTGGTGGAGCTGCAGGGTCAGGGTGCATGACCCTAGGTACTGGTGGAGCTGCAGGCTCAGGGTGCATCGCCCTAGGTACTGGTGGAGCTGCAGGGTCAGGGAGCATGACTCTAGGTACTGGTGGAGCTGCAGGGTCAGGGTCATGACCCTAGGTACTGATGGAGCTGCAGGGTCAGGGTTCATGACCCTAGGTACTGGTGGAAAGTGGCATACGTGTGGTGACGATGGCAGCGTCAGTCATGCTGCAGGCTCAGGCTTCATGGCCCTAGGTACTAGTGGAGCTGCAGGCTCAGGGTGCCTGACCCTAGGTACTGGTGGAGCTGCAGGCTCAGGGTGCATGACTCTAGGTACTGGTGGAGCTGCAGGGTCAGGGTGCATGACCCTAGGTACTGGTGGAGCTGCAGGCTCAGGGTCATGACTCTAGGTACTAGTGGAGCTGCAGGGTCAGGGTGCATGATCCTAGGTACTGGTGGAGCTGCAGGCTCAGGGTGCATGGCCCTCTGTACTGGTGGAGCGGCAGGCTCAGGGTGCATGGCCCTAGGTACTGGTGGAGCTGCAGGGTCAGGGTGCATGGTCCTGGGTACTGGTGGAGCTGCAGGCTCAGGGTGCATGGCCCTAGGTACTGGTGGAGTTGCAGGGTCAGGGTGCATGACCCTAGGTACTGGTGGAGCTGCAGGGTCAGGGGGCATGGCCCTAGGTACTGGTGAAGCTGTAGGCTCAGGGTGCATGGCCCTAGGTACTGGTGGAGCTGCAGGCTCAGGGTGCATGGCCCTAGGTACTGGTAGAGCTGCAGGCTCAGGGTTCAAGTCCCTAGGTACTGGTGGAGCTGCAGGCTCAGGGTGCATGGCCCTAGGTACTGGTGGAGCTGCAGGGTCAGGGTGCATGACCCTTGGTACTGGTGGAGCTGCAGGGTCAGGGTGCATGGCCCTAGGTACTGGTGGAGCTGCAGGGTCAGGGTGCATGGCCCTAGGTACTGGTGGAGCTGCAGGGTCAGGGTCATGACCCTAGGTACTGGTGGAGCTGCAGGGTCAGGGTGCATGACCCTAGGTACTGGTGGAGCTGCAGTGTCAGGGTGCATGGCCCTAGGTTCTGATGGAGCTGCAGGGTCAGGGTGCATGGCCCTAGGTACTGGTGGAGCTGCAGGGTCAAGGTGCTTGGCCCTAGGTACTGGTGGAGCTGCAGGGTCAGGGTGCATGACCCTAGGTACTGGTGGAGCTGCAGTGTCAGGGTGCATGGCCCTAGGTTCTGATGGAGCTGCAGGGTCAGGGTGCATGACCCTAGGTACTGGTGGAGCTCCAGGGTCAGGGTGCATGGCCCTAGGTACTGGTGGAGCTCAGGCTCAGGGTGCATGGCCCTACGTACTGGTGGAGCTGCAGGGTCAGGGTGCATGACCCTAGGTACTGGTGGAGCTCCAGGGTCAGGGTGCATGACCCTATGTACTGGTGGAGCTGCAGGCTCAGGGTGCATGGCCCTAGGTACTGTTGGAGCTGCAGGGTCAGCGTGCATGGCCCTAGGTACTGGTGGAGCTGCATGGTCAGGGTGCATGACCCTAGATACTGGTGGAGCTGCAGGGTCAGGGTGCATGGCCCTAGGTACTGGTGGAGCTGCAGGCTCAAGGCGCATGGCCCTGTGGTACTGGTGGAGCTGCGGGGTCAGGGTGCATGACCCTAGGTACTGGTGGAGCTGCAGGCTCTGGGGTAATGACCCTTGGTACTGGTGGAGCTGCAGGTTCAGGGTTCATGGCCCTAGGTACTGGTGGAGTTGCAGGCTCAGGGTGCATGGCCCTAGGCACTGGTGGAGCTGCAGGCTCAGGGTGAATGGTCCTAGGTACTGGTGGAGCTGCAGGCTCAGGGTGCATCGCCCTAGGTACTGGTGGAGCTGCAGGTTCAGGGTGCATGACCCTAGGTACTGGTGGGGCTGCAGGCTCAGGGTGCATGGTCCTAGGTACTGGTGGAGCGGCAGGCTCTGGGGTAATGACCCTAGATACTGGTGGAGCTGCAGGCTCAGGGTTCAAGGCCCTAGGCACTGGTGGAGCTGCAGGGTCAGGGTCATGACCCTAGGTACTGGTGGAGCTGCAGGCTCAGGGTGCATGACCCTAGGTACTTGTGGAGCTGCAGGCTCAGGGTGCATCGCCCTAGGTACTGGTGGAGCTGCAGGGTCCGGGTTCATGACCCTAGGTACTGGTGGAGCTGCAGGATCAGGGTGCATGGCCCTAGGTACTGGTGGAGCTGCAGGGTCAGGGTGCATGACCCTAGGTACTGGTGGAGCTGCAGGCTCAGGGTGCATCGCCCTAGGTACTGGTGGAGCTGCAGGGTCAAGGTGCATGACCAAAGGTACTGGTGGAGCTGCAGGCTCAGGGTGCATGGCCCTAGGTACTGGTGGAGCTGCAGGGTCAGGGTGCATGACCCTAGGTACTGGTGGAGCTGCAGGCTCAGGGTGCATGGCCCTAGGTACTGGTGGAGCTGCAGGGTCAGGGTGCATGACCCTAGGTACTGGTGGAGCTGCAGGCTCAGGGTGCATGGCCCTAGGTACTGGTGGAGCTGCAGGCTCAGGGTGCATGGCCCTAGGTACTGGTGGAGCTGCAGGGTCAGGGTGCATGACCCTAGGTACTGGTGGAGCTGCAGGCTCAGGGTGCATGACCAAAGGTACTGGTGGAGCTGCAGGCTCAGGGTGCATGACCCTAGGTACTGGTGGAGCTGCAGGCTCAGGGTGCATGGCCCTAGGTACTGGTGGAGCTGCAGGCTCAGGGTGCATGACCAAAGGTACTGGTGGAGCTGCAGGCTCAGGGTGCATGGCCCTAGGTACTGGTGGAGCTGCAGGGTCAGGGTGCATGACCCTAGGTACTGGTGGAGCTGCAGGCTCAGGGTGCATGGCCCTAGGTACTGGTGGAGCTGCAGGGTCAGGGTGCATGACCCTAGGTACTGGTTGAGCTGCAGGCTCAGGGTGCATGGCCCTAGGTACTGGTGGAGCTGCAGGCTCAGCGTGCATGGCCCTAGGTACTGGTGGAGCTGCAGGCTCAGGGTGCATGGTCCTCAGTACTGGTGGAGCTGCCGGCTCAGGGTGCATGACCCTAGGTACTGGTGGAGCTGCAGGGTCAGGGTGCATCGCCCTAGGTACTGGTGGAGCTGCAGGGTCAGGGTGCATGACCCTACGTACTGGTGGAGCTGCAGGCTCAGGGTGCATGGCCCTAGGTACTGGTGGAGCTGCAGGGTCAGGGTGCATGACCCTAGGTACTGGTGGAGCTGCAGGCTCAGGGTCATGACCCTAGGTACTGGTGGAGCTGCAGGGTCAGGGTTCATGGCCCTAGGTACTGGTGGAAAGTGGCATATGTGTGGTGACTATGGCAGCGTCAGTCATGCAGCAGGCTCAGGCTTCATGGCCCTAGGTACTAGTGGAGCTGCAGGCTCAGGGTGCATGACACTAGGTACTGGTGGAGCTGCAGGCTCAGGGTGCATGACTCTAGGTACTGGTGGAGCTGCAGGGTCAGGGTGCATGACCCTAGGTACTGGTGGAGCTGCAGGCTCAGGGTCATGACTCTAGGTACTAGTGGAGCTGCAGGGTCAGGGTGCATGATCCTAGGTACTGGTGGAGCTGCAGGCTCAGGGTGCATGGCCCTCTGTACAGGTGGAGCAGCAGGCTCAGGGTGCATGGCCCTAGGTACTGGTGGAGCTGCAGGGTCAGGGTGCATGGTCCTAGGTACTGGTGGAGCTGCAGGCTCAGGGTGCATGGCCCTAGGTACTGGTGGAGTTGCAGGGTCAGGGTGCATGACCCTAGGTACTGGTGGAGCTGCAGGGTCAGGGGGCATGGCCCTAGGTACTGGTGGAGCTGTAGGCTCAGGGTGCATAGCCCTAGGTACTGGTGGAGCTGCAGGTTCAGGGTGCATGGCCCTAGGTACTGGTGGAGATGCAGGCTCAGGGTTCAAGGCCCTAGGTACTGGTGGAGCTGCAGGCTCAGGGTGCATGGCCCTAGGTACTGGTGGAGCTGCAGGGTCAGGGTGCATGACCCTTGGTACTGGTGGAGCTGCAGGGTCAGGGTGCATGGCCCTAGGTACTGGTGGAGCTGCAGGGTCAGGGTGCATGGCCCTAGGTACTGGTGGAGCTGCAGGGTCAGGGTAATAACCCTAGGTACTGGTGGAGCTGCAGGGTCAGGGTGCATGGCCCTTGGTACTGGTGGAGCTGCAGGGTCAGGGTGCATGGCCCTAGGTACTGGTGGAGCTGCAGGGTCAGGGTGCATGGCCCTAGGTACTGGTGGAGCTGCAGGGTCATGGTGCATGACCCTAGGTACTGGTGGAGCTGCAGGGTCAGGGTGCATGTCCCTAGGTACTGGTGGAGCTGCAGGCTCAGGGTGCATGGCCCTAGGTACTGTTGGAGCTGCAGGGTCAGCGTGCATGGCCCTAGGTACTGGTGGAGCTGCAGGGTCAGGGTGCATGACCCTAGGTACTGGTGGAGCTGCAGGCTCAGGGTGCATGGCCCTAGGTACTGGTGGAGCTGCAGGGTCAAGGTGCATGACTCTAGGTACTGGTGGAGCTGCAGGGTCAGGGTCATGACGCTAGGTACTGCTGGAGCTGCAGGCTCAGGGTGCATGGCCCTACGTACTGGTTGAGCTGCAGGCTCAGGGTGCATGGCCCTAGGTACTGGTGGAGCTGCAGGCTCAGGGTGCATGGTCCTCAGTACTGGTGGATCTGCCGGCTCAGGGTGCATGACCCTAGGTATGGTGGAGCTGCAGGGTCAGGGTGCATCGCCCTAGGTACTGGTGGAGCTGCAGGGTCAGGGTGCATGACCCTAGGTACTGGTGGAGCTGCAGGCTCAGGGTGCATCGCCCTAGGTACTGGTGGAGCTGCAGGGTCAGGGTGCATGACTCTAGGTACTGGTGGAGCTGCAGGGTCAGGGTCATGACCCTAGGTACTGATGGAGCTGCAGGGTCAGGGTTCATGACCCTAGGTACTGGTGGAAAGTGGCATACGTGTGGTGACGATGGCAGCGTCAGTCATGCTGCAGGCTCAGGCTTCATGGCCCTAGGTACTAGTGGAGCTGCAGGCTCAGGGTGCCTGACCCTAGGTACTGGTGGAGCTGCAGGCTCAGGGTGCATGACTCTAGGTACTGGTGGAGCTGCAGGGTCAGGGTGCATGACCCTAGGTACTGGTGGAGCTGCAGGCTCAGGGTCATGACTCTAGGTACTAGTGGAGCTGCAGGGTCAGGGTGCATGATCCTAGGTACTGGTGGAGCTGCAGGCTCAGGGTGCATGGCCCTCTGTACTGGTGGAGCGGCAGGCTCAGGGTGCATGGCCCTAGGTACTGGTGGAGCTGCAGGGTCAGGGTGCATGGTCCTGGGTACTGGTGGAGCTGCAGGCTCAGGGTGCATGGCCCTAGGTACTGGTGGAGTTGCAGGGTCAGGGTGCATGACCCTAGGTACTGGTGGAGCTGCAGGGTCAGGGGGCATGGCCCTAGTTACTGGTGGAGCTGTAGGCTCAGGGTGCATGGCCCTAGGTACTGGTGGAGCTGCAGGCTCAGGGTGAATGGCCCTAGGTACTGGTAGAGCTGCAGGCTCAGGGTTCAAGTCCCTAGGTACTGGTGGAGCTGCAGGCTCAGGGTGCATGGCCCTAGGTACTGGTGGAGCTGCAGGGTCAGGGAGCATGACCCTTGGTACTGGTGGAGCTGCAGGGTCAGGGTGCATGGCCCTAGGTACTGGTGGAGCTGCAGGGTCAGGGTGCATGGCCCTAGGTACTGGTGGAGCTGCAGGGTCAGGGTCATGACCCTAGGTACTGGTGGAGCTGCAGGGTCAGGGTGCATGACCCTAGGTACTGGTGGAGCTGCAGTGTCAGGGTGCATGGCCCTAGGTTCTGATGGAGCTGCAGGGTCAGGGTGCATGGCCCTAGGTACTGGTGGAGCTGCAGGGTCAGGGTGCTTGGCCCTAGGTACTGGTGGAGCTGCAGGGTCAGGGTGCATGACCCTAGGTACTGGTGGAGCTGCAGTGTCAGGGTGCATGGCCCTAGGTTCTGATGGAGCTGCAGGGTCAGGGTGCATGACCCTAGGTACTGGTGGAGCTCCAGGGTCAGGGTGCATGGCCCTAGGTACTGGTGGAGCTCAGGCTCAGGGTGCATGGCCCTAGGTACTGGTGGATCTGCAGGGTCAGGGTGCATGACCCTAGGTACTGGTGGAGCTCCAGGGTCAGGGTGCATGACCCTACGTACTGGTGGAGCTGCAGGCTCAGGGTGCATGGCCCTAGGTACTGTTGGAGCTGCAGGGTCAGCGTGCATGGCCCTAGGTACTGGTGGAGCTGCAGGGTCAGGGTGCATGACCCTAGATACTGGTGGAGCTGCAGGGTCAGGGTGCATGGCCCTAGGTACTGGTGGAGCTGCAGGGTCAAGGTGCATGACTCTAGGTACTGGTGGAGCTGCAGGGTCAGGGTGCATGACCCTAGGTACTGGTGGAGCTGCAGGGTCAGGGTGCATGCCCCTAGGTACTGGTGGAGCTGCAGGGTCAGGGTGCATGACCCTAGGTACTGGTGGAGCTGCAGCATCAGTGTGCATGGCCCTAGGTACTGGTGGAGCTGCAGGGTCAGGGTGCATGGCCCTAGGTACTGGTGGAGCTGCAGGCTCAGGGTGCATGGCTCTAGGTACTGGTGGAGCTGCAGGGTCAGGGTCATGACTCTAGGTACTGGAGGAGCTACAGGGTCAGGGTGCATGGCCTAAGTACTGGCAGAGCTACAGGGTCAGGGTCATGACTCTAGGTACTGGTGTAGCTGCAGGGTCCGGGTGCATGATTGTAGGTACTGGTGGAGCTGCAGGCTCAGGGTGCATGGCCCTAGGTACTGGTAGAGATGCAGGCTCAGGGTGCATGACCCTAGGTACTGGTGGAGCTGCAGGGTCAGGGTGCCTGACCCTAGGTACTGGTGGAGCTGCAGGGTCAGGGTCTTGACCCTAGGTACTGGTGAAGCTGCAGGCTCAGGGTGCGTGACCCTAGGTACTGGTGGAGCTTCAGGCTCAGGGTGCATGGCCCTAGGTACTGGTGGAGCTGCAGGCTCAGGGTGCATGGCCCTAGGTACTGGTGGAGCTGCAGGCTCAGGGTGCATGGTCCTAGGTACTTGTGGAGCTGCAGGCTCAGGATTCATGACCCTAGGTACTGGTGGAGCTGCAGGGTCAGGGTGCATGGCCCTAGGTACTGGTGGAGCTGCAGGGTCAGGGTGCCTGGCCCAAGGTACTGGTGGAGCTGCAGGGTCAGGGTGCATGACCCTAGGTACTGATGGAGCTGCAGGGTCAGGGTGCATGACCCTAGGTACTGGTGGAGCTGCAGGCTCAAGGTGCATGGCCCTCTGTACTGGTGGAGCGGCAGGCTCAGGGTGCATGGCCCTAGGTACTGGTGGAACTGCCGGGTCAGGGTGCATTGTCCTAGGTACTGGTGGAGCTGCAGGCTCAGGGTGCATCGCCCTAGGTACTGTTGGAGCTTCAGGGTCAGGGTGCATGACCCTAGGTACTGGTGGGGCTGCAGGCTCAGGGTGCATGGTCCTAGGTACTGGTGGAGCTGCAGGCTCTGGGTTAATGACCCTAGGTACTGGTGGAGCTGCAGGCTCAGGGTTCAAGGCCCTAGGTACTGGTGGAGCTGCAGGGTCAGGGTCATGACACTAGGTACTGGTGGAGCTGCAGGCTCAGGGTGCATGACCCTAGGTACTGGTGGAGCTGCAGGCTCAGGGTTCATCGCCCTAGGTACTGGTGGAGCTGCCGGGTCAGGGTTCATGACCCTAGGTACTGGTGGAGCTGCAGGGTCAGGGTTCATGGCCCTAGGTACTGGTGGAGCTGCAGGCTCAGGGTGTATCGCCCTAGGTACTGTTGGAGCTGCAGGGTCAGGGTGCATGACCAAAGGTACTGGTGGAGCTGCAGGCTCAGGGTGCATGGCCCTAGGTACTGGTGGAGCTGCAGGCTCAGGGTGCATGACCCTAGGTACTGATGGAGCTGCAGGGCCAGGGTGCATGGCCCTAGGTACTGGTGGAGCTGCAGGGCCAGGGTGCATGACCCAAGGTACTGGTGGAGCTGCAGGCTCAGGGCGCATGGCCCTACGTACTGGTTGAGCTGCAGGCTCAGGGTGCATGGCCCTAGGTACTGGTGGAGCTGCAGGCTCAGGGTGCATGGTCCTCAGTACTGGTGGATCTGCCGGCTCAGGGTGCATGACCCTAGGTACTGGTGGAGCTGCAGGGTCAGGGTGCATCGCCCTAGGTACTGGTGGAGCTGCAGGGTCAGGGTGCATGACCCTAGGTACTGGTGGAGCTGCAGGCTCAGGGTGCATGGCCCTAGGTACTGGTGGAGCTGCAGGCTCAGGGTGCATGACCCTAGGTACTGATGGAGCTGCAGGGCCAGGGTGCATGGCCCTTGGTACTGGTGGAGCTGCAGGGCCAGGGTCATGACGCTAGGTACTGCTGGAGCTGCAGGCTCAGGGTGCATGACCCTACGTACTGGTTGAGCTGCAGGCTCAGGGTGCATGGCCCTAGGTACTGGTGGAGCTGCAGGCTCAGGGTGCATGGTCCTCAGTACTGGTGGATCTGCCGGCTCAGGGTGCATGACCCTAGGTACTGGTGGAGCTGCAGGGTCAGGGTGCATCGCCCTAGGTACTGGTGGAGCTGCAGGGTCAGGGTGCATGACCCTAGGTACTGGTGGAGCTGCAGGCTCAGGGTGCATCGCCCTAGGTACTGGTGGAGCTGCAGGGTCAGGGTGCATGACCCTAGGTACTGGTGGAGCTGCAGGGTCAGGGTCATGACCCTAGGTACTGATGGAGCTGCAGGGTCAGGGTTCATGACCCTAGGTACTGGTGGAAAGTGGCATACGTGTGGTGACGATGGCAGCGTCAGTCATGCTGCAGGCTCAGGCTTCATGGCCCTAGGTACTAGTGGAGCTGCAGGCTCAGGGTGCATGACCCTAGGTACTGGTGGAGTTGCAGGCTCAGGGTGCATGACTCTAGGTACTGGTGGAGCTGCAGGGTCAGGGTGCATGACCCTAGGTACTGGTGGAGCTGCAGGCTCAGGGTCATGACTCTAGGTACTAGTGGAGCTGCAGGGTCAGGGTGCATGATCCTAGGTACTGGTGGAGCTGCAGGCTCAGGGTGCATGGCCCTCTGTACTGGTGGAGCGGCAGGCTCAGGGTGTATGGCCCTAGGTACTGGTGGAGCTGCAGGGTCAGGGTGCATGGTCCTGGGTACTGGTGGAGCTGCAGGGTCAGGGTGCATGACCCTAGGTACTGGTGTAGCTGCAGGCTGTGGGGTAATGACCCTAGGTACTGGTGGAGCTGCAGGCTCAGAGTTCAAGGCCCTAGGTACTGGTGGAGATGCAGGCTTAGTGTGCATGGCCCTAGGCACTGGTGGAGCTGCAGGCTCAGGGTGCATGGTCCTAGGTACTGGTGGAGCTGCAGGCTGAGGGTGCATCGCCTTAGGTACTGGTGGAGCTGCAGGGTCAGGGTGCATGACCCTAGGTACTGGTGGGGCTGCAGGCTCATTGTGCATGGTCCTAGGTACTGGTGGAGCTGCAGGCTCTGGGTTAATGACCCTAGGTACTGATGGAGCTGCAGGCTCAGGGTTCAAGGCCCTAGGTACTGGTGGAGCTGCAGGGTCAGGGTCATGGCCCTAGGTACTGGTGGAGCTGCAGGCTCAGGGTGCATGACCCTAGGTACTGGTGGAGCTGCAGGCTCAGGGTGCATCGCCCTAGGTACTGGTGGAGCTGCAGGGTCAGGGTTCATGACCCTAGGTACTGGTGGAGCTGCAGGGTCAGGGTGCATGGCCCTATGTACTGGTGGAGCTGCAGGCTCAGGGTGCATCGCCCTAGGTACTGGTGGAGCTGCAGGGCCAGGGTGCATGACCAAAGGTACTGGTGGAGCTACAGGCTCAGGGTGCATTGTCCTAGGTACTTGTGGAGCTGCAGGGTCAGCGTGCATGGCCCAAGGTACTGGTGGTGCTGCAGGGTCAGGGTCATGCCCCTAGGTACTGGGGGAGCTGCAGGCTCAGGGTGCATGACCCTAGGTACTGATGGAGCTGACGGGCCAGGGTGCATGACCCTAGGTACTGATGGAGCTGCAGGGCCAGGGTGCATGGCCCTAGGTACTGGTGGAGCTGCAGGGCCAGGGTGCATGACCCTAGGTACTGGTGGAGCTGCAGGCTCAGGGCGCATGGCCCTGTGGTACTGGTGGAGCTGCGGGGTCAGGGTGCATGACCCTAGGTACCTGTGCATGACCCTAGGTACTGGTGGAGCTGCAGGCTCAGGGTTCATGGCCCTAGGTACTGGTGGAGATGCAGGCTCAGGGTGCATGGCCCTAGGTACGCTGCAGGGTCAGGGTGCATGGCCCTAGGTACTGGTGGAGCTGCAGGGTCAGGGTGCATGACCCTAGGTACTGGTGGAGCTGCAGGCTCTGGGGTAATGACCCTAGGAACTGGTGGAGATGCAGGCTCAGGGTTCATGGCCCTAGGTACTGGTGGAGTTGCAGGCTCAGGGTGCATGGCCTAGGCACTGGTGGAGCTGCAGGCTCAGGGTGAATGGTCCTAGGTACTGGTGGAGCTGCAGGCTCAGGGTGCATCGCCCTAGGTACTGGTGGAGCTGCAGGGGCAGGGTGCATGACCCTAGGTACTGGTGGGGCTTCAGGCTCAGGGTGCATGGTCCTAGGTACTGGTGGAGCTGCAGGCTCTGGGGTAATGACCCTAGGTACTGGTGGAGCTGCAGGCTCAGGGTTCAAGGCCCTAGGTACTGGTGGAGCTGCAGGGTCAGGGTCATGACCCTAGGTACTGGTGGAGATGCAGGCTCAGGGTGCATGACCCTACGTACTGGTGGAGCTGCAGGCTCAGGGTGCATCGCCCTAGGTACTGGTGGAGCTGCAGGGTCAGGGTGCATGACACTAGGTACTGGTGGAGCTGCAGGCTCAGGGTGCATGGCCCTAGGTACTGGTGGAGCTGCAGGCTCAGGGTGCATGGCCCTAGGTACTGGTGGAGCTGCAGGCTCAGGGTGCATGGCCCTAGGTACTGGTGGAGCTGCAGGCTCAGGGTGCATCGCCCTAGGTACTGGTGGAGCTGCAGGGTCAGGGTGCATGGTCCTCCATACTGGTGGAGCTGCAGGCTCAGCGTGCATGGCCCTAGACTGGTTGAGCTGCAGGCTCAGGATGCATGGCCCTAGGTACTGGTGGAGCTGCAGGCTCAGGGTGCATGGTCCTCCGTACTGGTGGAGCTGCAGGCTCAGCGTGCATGGCCCTAGGTACTGGTGGAGCTGCAGGCTCAGGGTGCATGGTCCTCAGTACTGGTGGAGCTGCAGGCTCTGGGGTAATGACCCTAGTTACTGGTGGAGCTGCAGGCTCAGAGTTCAAGGCCCTAAGTACTGGTGGAGTTGCAGGCTCAGGGTACTTGGCCCTAGGCACTGGTGGAGCTGCAGGCTCAGGGTGCATGGTCCTAGGTACTGGTGGAGCTGCAGGCTCAGGGTGCATCGCCCTAGGTACTGGTGGAGCTGCAGGGTCAGGGTGCATGATCCTAGGTACTGGTGGGGCTGCAGGCTCAGGGTGCATGGTCCTAGGTACTGGTGGAGCTGCAGGCTCTGGGTTAATGACCCTAGGTACTGGTGGAGCTGCAGGCTCAGGGTTCAAGGCCCTAGGTACTGGTGGAGCTGCAGGGTCAGGGTCAAGACCCTAGGTACTGGTGGAGCTGCAGGCTCAGGGTGCATGACCCTAGGTACTGGTGGAGCTGCAGGCTCAGGGTGCATCGCCCTAGGTACTGGTGGAGCTGCCGGGTCAGGGTTCATGACCCTAGGTACTGGTGGAGCTGCAGGGTCAGGGTTCATGGCCCTAGGTACTGGTGGAGCTGCAGGCTCAGGGTGCATCGCCCTAGGTACTGTTGGAGCTGCAGGGTCAGGGTGCATGACCAAAGGTACTGGTGGAGCTGCAGGCTCAGGGTGCATGGCCCTAGGTACTGGTGGAGCTGCAGGCTCAGGGTGCATGACCCTAGGTACTGATCGAGCTGCAGGGCCAGGGTGCATGGCCCTAGGTACTGGTGGAGCTGCAGGGCCAGGGTGCATGACCCAAGGTACTGGTGGAGCTGCAGGCTCAGGGCGCATGGCCCTGTGGTACTGGTGGAGCTGCGGGGTCAGGGTGCATGACCCTAGGTACTGGTGGAGATGCAGACTCAGGGTGCATGACCCTAGGTACTGGTGGAGCTGCAGGCTCAGGGTTCATGGCCCTAGGTACTGGTGGAGATGCAGGCTCAGGGTGCATGGCCCTAGGTACGCTGCAAGGTCAGGGTGCATGGCCCTAGGTACTGGTGGAGCTGCAGGCTCAGGGCGCATGGCCCTGTGGTACTGGTGGAGCTGCGGGGTCAGGGTGCATGACACTAGGTACTGGTGGAGCTGCAGGCTCTGGGGTAATGACCCTAGGTACTGGTGGAGCTGCAGGCTCAGGGTTCATGGCCCTAGGTACTGGTGGAGTTGCAGGCTCAGGGTGCATGGCCCTAGGCACTGGTGGAGCTGCAGGCTCAGGGTGAATGGTCCTAGGTACTGGTGGAGCTGCAGGCTCAGGGTGCATCGCCCTAGGTACTGGTGGAGCTGCAGGTTCAGGGTGCATGACCCTAGGTACTGGTGGGGCTGCAGGCTCAGGGTGCATGGTCCTAGGTACTGGTGGAGCGGCAGGCTCTGGGGTAATGACCCTAGGTACTGGTGGAGCTGCAGGCTCAGGGTTCAAGGCCCTAGGCACTGGTGGAGCTGCAGGGTCAGGGTCATGACCCTAGGTACTGGTGGAGCTGCAGGCTCAGGGTGCATGACCCTAGGTACTTGTGGAGCTGCAGGCTCAGGGTGCATCGCCCTAGGTACTGGTGGAGCTGCAGGGTCCGGGTTCATGACCCTAGGTACTGGTGGAGCTGCAGGATCAGGGTGCATGGCCTTAGGTACTGGTGGAGCTGCAGGGTCAGGGTGCATGACCCTAGGTACTGGTGGAGCTGCAGGCTCAGGGTGCATCGCCCTAGGTACTGGTGGAGCTGCAGGGTCAGGGTGCATGACCAAAGGTACTGGTGGAGCTGCAGGCTCAGGGTGCATGGCCCTAGGTACTGGTGGAGCTGCAGGGTCAGGGTGCATGACCCTAGGTACTGGTGGAGCTGCAGGCTCAGGGTGCATGGCCCTAGGTACTGGTGGAGCTGCAGGGTGAGGGTGCATGACCCTAGGTACTGGTGGAGCTGCAGGCTCAGGGTGCATGGCCCTAGGTACTGGTGGAGCTGCAGGCTCAGGGTGCATGGCCCTAGGTACTGGTGGAGCTGCAGGGTCAGGGTGCATGACCCTAGGTACTGGTGGAGCTGCAGGCTCAGGGTGCATGACCAAAGGTACTGGTGGAGCTGCAGGCTCAGGGTGCATGACCCTAGGTACTGGTGGAGCTGCAGGCTCAGGGTGCATGGCCCTAGGTACTGGTGGAGCTGCAGGCTCAGGGTGCATTACCAAAGGTACTGGTGGAGCTGCAGGCTCAGGGTGCATGGCCCTAGGTACTGGTGGAGCTGCAGGGTCAGGGTGCATGACCCTAGGTACTGGTGGAGCTGCAGGCTCAGGGTGCATGGCCCTAGGTACTGGTGGAGCTGCAGGGTCAGGGTGCATGACCCTAGGTACTGGTTGAGCTGCAGGCTCAGGGTGCATGGCCCTAGGTACTGGTGGAGCTGCAGGCTCAGCGTGCATGGCCCTAGGTACTGGTGGAGCTGCAGGCTCAGGGTGCATGGTCCTCAGTACTGGTGGAGCTGCCGGCTCAGGGTGCATGACCCTAGGTACTGGTGGAGCTGCAGGGTCAGGGTGCATCGCCCTAGGTACTGGTGGAGCTGCAGGGTCAGGGTGCATGACCCTACGTACTGGTGGAGCTGCAGGCTCAGGGTGCATGGCCCTAGGTACTGGTGGAGCTGCAGGGTCAGGGTGCATGACCCTAGGTACTGGTGGAGCTGCAGGCTCAGGGTCATGACCCTAGGTACTGGTGGAGCTGCAGGGTCAGGGTTCATGGCCCTAGGTACTGGTGGAAAGTGGCATACGTGTGGTGACTATGGCAGCGTCAGTCATGCGGCAGGCTCAGGCTTCATGGCCCTAGGTACTAGTGGAGCTGCAGGCTCAGGGTGCATGACACTAGGTACTGGTGGAGCTGCAGGCTCAGGGTGCATGACTCTAGGTACTGGTGGAGCTGCAGGGTCAGGGTGCATGACCCTAGGTACTGGTGGAGCTGCAGGCTCAGGGTCATGACTCTAGGTACTAGTGGAGCTGCAGGGTCAGGGTGCATGATCCTAGGTACTGGTGGAGCTGCAGGCTCAGGGTGCATGGCCCTCTGTACAGGTGGAGCAGCAGGCTCAGGGTGCATGGCCCTAGGTACTGGTGGAGCTGCAGGGTCAGGGTGCATGGTCCTAGGTACTGGTGGAGCTGCAGGCTCAGGGTGCATGGCCCTAGGTACTGGTGGAGTTGCAGGGTCAGGGTGCATGACCCTAGGTACTGGTGGAGCTGCAGGGTCAGGGGGCATGGCCCTAGGTACTGGTGGAGCTGTAGGCTCAGGGTGCATAGCCCTAGGTACTGGTGGAGCTGCAGGTTCAGGGTGCATGGCCCTAGGTACTGGTGGAGATGCAGGCTCAGGGTTCAAGGCCCTAGGTACTGGTGGAGCTGCAGGCTCAGGGTGCATGGCCCTAGGTACTGGTGGAGCTGCAGGGTCAGGGTGCATGACCCTTGGTACTGGTGGAGCTGCAGGGTCAGGGTGCATGGCCCTAGGTACTGGTGGAGCTGCAGGGTCAGGGTGCATGGCCCTAGGTACTGGTGGAGCTGCAGGGTCAGGGTAATAACCCTAGGTACTGGTGGAGCTGCAGGGTCAGGGTGCATGGCCCTTGGTACTGGTGGAGCTGCAGGGTCAGGGTGCATGGCCCTAGGTACTGGTGGAGCTGCAGGGTCAGGGTGCATGGCCCTAGGTACTGGTGGAGCTGCAGGGTCATGGTGCATGACCCTAGGTACTGGTGGAGCTGCAGGGTCAGGGTGCATGTCCCTAGGTACTGGTGGAGCTGCAGGCTCAGGGTGCATGGCCCTAGGTACTGTTGGAGCTGCAGGGTCAGCGTGCATGGCCCTAGGTACTGGTGGAGCTGCAGGGTCAGGGTGCATGACCCTAGGTACTGGTGGAGCTGCAGGCTCAGGGTGCATGGCCCTAGGTACTGGTGGAGCTGCAGGGTCAAGGTGCATGACTCTAGGTACTGGTGGAGCTGCAGGGTCAGGGTCATGACGCTAGGTACTGCTGGAGCTGCAGGCTCAGGGTGCATGACCCTACGTACTGGTTGAGCTGCAGGCTCAGGGTGCATGGCCCTAGGTACTGGTGGAGCTGCAGGCTCAGGGTGCATGGCCCTCAGTACTGGTGGATCTGCCGGCTCAGGGTGCATGACCCTAGGTATGGTGGAGCTGCAGGGTCAGGGTGCATCGCCCTAGGTACTGGTGGAGCTGCAGGGTCAGGGTGCATGACCCTAGGTACTGGTGGAGCTGCAGGCTCAGGGTGCATCGCCCTAGGTACTGGTGGAGCTGCAGGGTCAGGGTGCATGACTCTAGGTACTGGTGGAGCTGCAGGGTCAGGGTCATGACCCTAGGTACTGATGGAGCTGCAGGGTCAGGGTTCATGACCCTAGGTACTGGTGGAAAGTGGCATACGTGTGGTGACGATGGCAGCGTCAGTCATGCTGCAGGCTCAGGCTTCATGGCCCTAGGTACTAGTGGAGCTGCAGGCTCAGGGTGCCTGACCCTAGGTACTGGTGGAGCTGCAGGCTCAGGGTGCATGGCCCTAGGTACTGGTGGAGCTGCAGGGTGAGGGTGCATGACCCTAGGTACTGGTGGAGCTGCAGGCTCAGGGTGCATGGCCCTAGGTACTGGTGGAGCTGCAGGCTCAGGGTGCATGGCCCTAGGTACTGGTGGAGCTGCAGGGTCAGGGTGCATGACCCTAGGTACTGGTGGAGCTGCAGGCTCAGGGTGCATGACCAAAGGTACTGGTGGAGCTGCAGGCTCAGGGTGCATGACCCTAGGTACTGGTGGAGCTGCAGGCTCAGGGTGCATGGCCCTAGGTACTGGTGGAGCTGCAGGCTCAGGGTGCATTACCAAAGGTACTGGTGGAGCTGCAGGCTCAGGGTGCATGGCCCTAGGTACTGGTGGAGCTGCAGGGTCAGGGTGCATGACCCTAGGTACTGGTGGAGCTGCAGGCTCAGGGTGCATGGCCCTAGGTACTGGTGGAGCTGCAGGGTCAGGGTGCATGACCCTAGGTACTGGTTGAGCTGCAGGCTCAGGGTGCATGGCCCTAGGTACTGGTGGAGCTGCAGGCTCAGCGTGCATGGCCCTAGGTACTGGTGGAGCTGCAGGCTCAGGGTGCATGGTCCTCAGTACTGGTGGAGCTGCCGGCTCAGGGTGCATGACCCTAGGTACTGGTGGAGCTGCAGGGTCAGGGTGCATCGCCCTAGGTACTGGTGGAGCTGCAGGGTCAGGGTGCATGACCCTACGTACTGGTGGAGCTGCAGGCTCAGGGTGCATGGCCCTAGGTACTGGTGGAGCTGCAGGGTCAGGGTGCATGACCCTAGGTACTGGTGGAACTGCAGGCTCAGGGTCATGACCCTAGGTACTGGTGGAGCTGCAGGGTCAGGGTTCATGGCCCTAGGTACTGGTGGAAAGTGGCATACGTGTGGTGACTATGGCAGCGTCAGTCATGCGGCAGGCTCAGGCTTCATGGCCCTAGGTACTAGTGGAGCTGCAGGCTCAGGGTGCATGACACTAGGTACTGGTGGAGCTGCAGGCTCAGGGTGCATGACTCTAGGTACTGGTGGAGCTGCAGGGTCAGGGTGCATGACCCTAGGTACTGGTGGAGCTGCAGGCTCAGGGTCATGACTCTAGGTACTAGTGGAGCTGCAGGGTCAGGGTGCATGATCCTAGGTACTGGTGGAGCTGCAGGCTCAGGGTGCATGGCCCTCTGTACAGGTGGAGCAGCAGGCTCAGGGTGCATGGCCCTAGGTACTGGTGGAGCTGCAGGGTCAGGGTGCATGGTCCTAGGTACTGGTGGAGCTGCAGGCTCAGGGTGCATGGCCCTAGGTACTGGTGGAGTTGCAGGGTCAGGGTGCATGACCCTAGGTACTGGTGGAGCTGCAGGGTCAGGGGGCATGGCCCTAGGTACTGGTGGAGCTGTAGGCTCAGGGTGCATAGCCCTAGGTACTGGTGGAGCTGCAGGTTCAGGGTGCATGGCCCTAGGTACTGGTGGAGATGCAGGCTCAGGGTTCAAGGCCCTAGGTACTGGTGGAGCTGCAGGCTCAGGGTGCATGGCCCTAGGTACTGGTGGAGCTGCAGGGTCAGGGTGCATGACCCTTGGTACTGGTGGAGCTGCAGGGTCAGGGTGCATGGCCCTAGGTACTGGTGGAGCTGCAGGGTCAGGGTGCATGGCCCTAGGTACTGGTGGAGCTGCAGGGTCAGGGTAATAACCCTAGGTACTGGTGGAGCTGCAGGGTCAGGGTGCATGGCCCTTGGTACTGGTGGAGCTGCAGGGTCAGGGTGCATGGCCCTAGGTACTGGTGGAGCTGCAGGGTCAGGGTGCATGGCCCTAGGTACTGGTGGAGCTGCAGGGTCATGGTGCATGACCCTAGGTACTGGTGGAGCTGCAGGGTCAGGGTGCATGTCCCTAGGTACTGGTGGAGCTGCAGGCTCAGGGTGCATGGCCCTAGGTACTGTTGGAGCTGCAGGGTCAGCGTGCATGGCCCTAGGTACTGGTGGAGCTGCAGGGTCAGGGTGCATGACCCTAGGTACTGGTGGAGCTGCAGGCTCAGGGTGCATGGCCCTAGGTACTGGTGGAGCTGCAGGGTCAAGGTGCATGACTCTAGGTACTGGTGGAGCTGCAGGGTCAGGGTCATGACGCTAGGTACTGCTGGAGCTGCAGGCTCAGGGTGCATGACCCTACGTACTGGTTGAGCTGCAGGCTCAGGGTGCATGGCCCTAGGTACTGGTGGAGCTGCAGGCTCAGGGTGCATGGCCCTCAGTACTGGTGGATCTGCCGGCTCAGGGTGCATGACCCTAGGTATGGTGGAGCTGCAGGGTCAGGGTGCATCGCCCTAGGTACTGGTGGAGCTGCAGGGTCAGGGTGCATGACCCTAGGTACTGGTGGAGCTGCAGGCTCAGGGTGCATCGCCCTAGGTACTGGTGGAGCTGCAGGGTCAGGGTGCATGACTCTAGGTACTGGTGGAGCTGCAGGGTCAGGGTCATGACCCTAGGTACTGATGGAGCTGCAGGGTCAGGGTTCATGACCCTAGGTACTGGTGGAAAGTGGCATACGTGTGGTGACGATGGCAGCGTCAGTCATGCTGCAGGCTCAGGCTTCATGGCCCTAGGTACTAGTGGAGCTGCAGGCTCAGGGTGCCTGACCCTAGGTACTGGTGGAGCTGCAGGCTCAGGGTGCATGACTCTAGGTACTGGTGGAGCTGCAGGGTCAGGGTGCATGACCCTAGGTACTGGTGGAGCTGCAGGCTCAGGGTCATGACTCTAGGTACTAGTGGAGCTGCAGGGTCAGGGTGCATGATCCTAGGTACTGGTGGAGCTGCAGGCTCAGGGTGCATGGCCCTAGGTACTGGTGGAGTTGCAGGGTCAGGGTGCATGACCCTAGGTACTGGTGGAGCTGCAGGGTCAGGGGGCATGGCCCTAGGTACTGGTGAAGCTGTAGGCTCAGGGTGCATGGCCCTAGGTACTGGTGGAGCTGCAGGCTCAGGGTGCATGGCCCTAGGTACTGGTAGAGCTGCAGGCTCAGGGTTCAAGTCCCTAGGTACTGGTGGAGCTGCAGGCTCAGGGTGCATGGCCCTCTGTACTGGTGGAGCGGCAGGCTCAGGGTGCATGGCCCTAGGTACTGGTGGAGCTGCAGGCTCAGGGTGCATGGCCCTCTGTACTGGTGGAGCGGCAGGCTCAGGGTGCATGGCCCTAGGTACTGGTGGAGCTGCAGGGTCAGGGTGCATGGTCCTGGGTACTGGTGGAGCTGCAGGCTCAGGGTGCATGGCCCTAGGTACTGGTGGAGTTGCAGGGTCAGGGTGCATGACCCTAGGTACTGGTGGAGCTGCAGGGTCAGGGGGCATGGCCCTAGGTACTGGTGAAGCTGTAGGCTCAGGGTGCATGGCCCTAGGTACTGGTGGAGCTGCAGGCTCAGGGTGCATGGCCCTAGGTACTGGTAGAGCTGCAGGCTCAGGGTTCAAGTCCCTAGGTACTGGTGGAGCTGCAGGCTCAGGGTGCATGGCCCTAGGTACTGGTGGAGCTGCAGGGTCAGGGTGCATGACCCTTGGTACTGGTGGAGCTGCAGGGTCAGGGTGCATGGCCCTAGGTACTGGTGGAGCTGCAGGGTCAGGGTGCATGGCCCTAGGTACTGGTGGAGCTGCAGGGTCAGGGTCATGACCCTAGGTACTGGTGGAGCTGCAGGGTCAGGGTGCATGACCCTAGGTACTGGTGGAGCTGCAGTGTCAGGGTGCATGGCCCTAGGTTCTGATGGAGCTGCAGGGTCAGGGTGCATGGCCCTAGGTACTGGTGGAGCTGCAGGGTCAGGGTGCTTGGCCCTAGGTACTGGTGGAGCTGCAGGGTCAGGGTGCATGACCCTAGGTACTGGTGGAGCTGCAGTGTCAGGGTGCATGGCCCTAGGTTCTGATGGAGCTGCAGGGTCAGGGTGCATGACCCTAGGTACTGGTGGAGCTCCAGGGTCAGGGTGCATGGCCCTAGGTACTGGTGGAGCTCAGGCTCAGGGTGCATGGCCCTACGTACTGGTGGAGCTGCAGGGTCAAGGTGCATGACCCTAGGTACTGGTGGAGCTCCAGGGTCAGGGTGCATGACCCTATGTACTGGTGGAGCTGCAGGCTCAGGGTGCATGGCCCTAGGTACTGTTGGAGCTGCAGGGTCAGCGTGCATGGCCCTAGGTACTGGTGGAGCTGCATGGTCAGGGTGCATGACCCTAGATACTGGTGGAGCTGCAGGGTCAGGGTGCATGGCCCTAGGTACTGGTGGAGCTGCAGGCTCAGGGCGCATGGCCCTGTGGTACTGGTGGAGCTGCGGGGTCAGGGTGCATGACCCTAGGTACTGGTGGAGCTGCAGGCTCTGGGGTAATGACCCTTGGTACTGGTGGAGCTGCAGGTTCAGGGTTCATGGCCCTAGGTACTGGTGGAGTTGCAGGCTCAGGGTGCATGGCCCTAGGCACTGGTGGAGCTGCAGGCTCAGGGTGAATGGTCCTAGGTACTGGTGGAGCTGCAGGCTCAGGGTGCATCGCTCTAGGTACTGGTGGAGCTGCAGGTTCAGGGTGCATGACCCTAGGTACTGGTGGGGCTGCAGGCTCAGGGTGCATGGTCCTAGGTACTGGTGGAGCGGCAGGCTCTGGGGTAATGACCCTAGGTACTGGTGGAGCTGCAGGCTCAGGGTTCAAGGCCCTAGGCACTGGTGGAGCTGCAGGGTCAGGGTCATGACCCTAGGTACTGGTGGAGCTGCAGGCTCAGGGTGCATGACCCTAGGTACTTGTGGAGCTGCAGGCTCAGGGTGCATCGCCCTAGGTACTGGTGGAGCTGCAGGGTCCGGGTTCATGACCCTAGGTACTGGTGGAGCTGCAGGATCAGGGTGCATGGCCCTAGGTACTGGTGGAGCTGCAGGGTCAGGGTGCATGACCCTAGGTACTGGTGGAGCTGCAGGCTCAGGGTGCATCGCCCTAGGTACTGGTGGAGCTGCAGGGTCAAGGTGCATGACCAAAGGTACTGGTGGAGCTGCAGGCTCAGGGTGCATGGCCCTAGGTACTGGTGGAGCTGCAGGGTCAGGGTGCATGACCCTAGGTACTGGTGGAGCTGCAGGCTCAGGGTGCATGGCCCTAGGTACTGGTGGAGCTGCAGGGTCAGGGTGCATGACCCTAGGTACTGGTGGAGCTGCAGGCTCAGGGTGCATGGCCCTAGGTACTGGTGGAGCTGCAGGCTCAGGGTGCATGGCCCTAGGTACTGGTGGAGCTGCAGGGTCAGGGTGCATGACCCTAGGTACTGGTGGAGCTGCAGGCTCAGGGTGCATGACCAAAGGTACTGGTGGAGCTGCAGGCTCAGGGTGCATGACCCTAGGTACTGGTGGAGCTGCAGGCTCAGGGTGCATGGCCCTAGGTACTGGTGGAGCTGCAGGCTCAGGGTGCATGACCAAAGGTACTGGTGGAGCTGCAGGCTCAGGGTGCATGGCCCTAGGTACTGGTGGAGCTGCAGGGTCAGGGTGCATGACCCTAGGTACTGGTGGAGCTGCAGGCTCAGGGTGCATGGCCCTAGGTACTGGTGGAGCTGCAGGGTCAGGGTGCATGACCCTAGGTACTGGTTGAGCTGCAGGCTCAGGGTGCATGGCCCTAGGTACTGGTGGAGCTGCAGGCTCAGCGTGCATGGCCCTAGGTACTGGTGGAGCTGCAGGCTCAGGGTGCATGGTCCTCAGTACTGGTGGAGCTGCCGGCTCAGGGTGCATGACCCTAGGTACTGGTGGAGCTGCAGGGTCAGGGTGCATCGCCCTAGGTACTGGTGGAGCTGCAGGGTCAGGGTGCATGACCCTACGTACTGGTGGAGCTGCAGGCTCAGGGTGCATGGCCCTAGGTACTGGTGGAGCTGCAGGGTCAGGGTGCATGACCCTAGGTACTGGTGGAGCTGCAGGCTCAGGGTCATGACCCTAGGTACTGGTGGAGCTGCAGGGTCAGGGTTCATGGCCCTAGGTACTGGTGGAAAGTGGCATATGTGTGGTGACTATGGCAGCGTCAGTCATGCAGCAGGCTCAGGCTTCATGGCCCTAGGTACTAGTGGAGCTGCAGGCTCAGGGTGCATGACACTAGGTACTGGTGGAGCTGCAGGCTCAGGGTGCATGACTCTAGGTACTGGTGGAGCTGCAGGGTCAGGGTGCATGACCCTAGGTACTGGTGGAGCTGCAGGCTCAGGGTCATGACTCTAGGTACTAGTGGAGCTGCAGGGTCAGGGTGCATGATCCTAGGTACTGGTGGAGCTGCAGGCTCAGGGTGCATGGCCCTCTGTACAGGTGGAGCAGCAGGCTCAGGGTGCATGGCCCTAGGTACTGGTGGAGCTGCAGGGTCAGGGTGCATGGTCCAAGGTACTGGTGGAGCTGCAGGCTCAGGGTGCATGGCCCTAGGTACTGGTGGAGTTGCAGGGTCAGGGTGCATGACCCTAGGTACTGGTGGAGCTGCAGGGTCAGGGGGCATGGCCCTAGGTACTGGTGGAGCTGTAGGCTCAGGGTGCATAGCCCTAGGTACTGGTGGAGCTGCAGGTTCAGGGTGCATGGCCCTAGGTACTGGTGGAGATGCAGGCTCAGGGTTCAAGGCCCTAGGTACTGGTGGAGCTGCAGGCTCAGGGTGCATGGCCCTAGGTACTGGTGGAGCTGCAGGGTCAGGGTGCATGACCCTTGGTACTGGTGGAGCTGCAGGGTCAGGGTGCATGGCCCTAGGTACTGGTGGAGCTGCAGGGTCAGGGTGCATGGCCCTAGGTACTGGTGGAGCTGCAGGGTCAGGGTAATAACCCTAGGTACTGGTGGAGCTGCAGGGTCAGGGTGCATGGCCCTTGGTACTGGTGGAGCTGCAGGGTCAGGGTGCATGGCCCTAGGTACTGGTGGAGCTGCAGGGTCAGGGTGCATGGCCCTAGGTACTGGTGGAGCTGCAGGGTCATGGTGCATGACCCTAGGTACTGGTGGAGCTGCAGGGTCAGGGTGCATGTCCCTAGGTACTGGTGGAGCTGCAGGCTCAGGGTGCATGGCCCTAGGTACTGTTGGAGCTGCAGGGTCAGCGTGCATGGCCCTAGGTACTGGTGGAGCTGCAGGGTCAGGGTGCATGACCCTAGGTACTGGTGGAGCTGCAGGCTCAGGGTGCATGGCCCTAGGTACTGGTGGAGCTGCAGGGTCAAGGTGCATGACTCTAGGTACTGGTGGAGCTGCAGGGTCAGGGTCATGACGCTAGGTACTGCTGGAGCTGCAGGCTCAGGGTGCATGACCCTACGTACTGGTTGAGCTGCAGGCTCAGGGTGCATGGCCCTAGGTACTGGTGGAGCTGCAGGCTCAGGGTGCATGGTCCTCAGTACTGGTGGATCTGCCGGCTCAGGGTGCATGACCCTAGGTATGGTGGAGCTGCAGGGTCAGGGTGCATCGCCCTAGGTACTGGTGGAGCTGCAGGGTCAGGGTGCATGACCCTAGGTACTGGTGGAGCTGCAGGCTCAGGGTGCATCGCCCTAGGTACTGGTGGAGCTGCAGGGTCAGGGTGCATGACTCTAGGTACTGGTGGAGCTGCAGGGTCAGGGTCATGACCCTAGGTACTGATGGAGCTGCAGGGTCAGGGTTCATGACCCTAGGTACTGGTGGAAAGTGGCATACGTGTGGTGACGATGGCAGCGTCAGTCATGCTGCAGGCTCAGGCTTCATGGCCCTAGGTACTAGTGGAGCTGCAGGCTCAGGGTGCCTGACCCTAGGTACTGGTGGAGCTGCAGGCTCAGGGTGCATGACTCTAGGTACTGGTGGAGCTGCAGGGTCAGGGTGCATGACCCTAGGTACTGGTGGAGCTGCAGGCTCAGGGTCATGACTCTAGGTACTAGTGGAGCTGCAGGGTCAGGGTGCATGATCCTAGGTACTGGTGGAGCTGCAGGCTCAGGGTGCATGGCCCTCTGTACTGGTGGAGCGGCAGGCTCAGGGTGCATGGCCCTAGGTACTGGTGGAGCTGCAGGGTCAGGGTGCATGGTCCTGGGTACTGGTGGAGCTGCAGGCTCAGGGTGCATGGCCCTAGGTACTGGTGGAGTTGCAGGGTCAGGGTGCATGACCCTAGGTACTGGTGGAGCTGCAGGGTCAGGGGGCATGGCCCTAGGTACTGGTGGAGCTGTAGGCTCAGGGTGCATGGCCCTAGGTACTGGTGGAGCTGCAGGCTCAGGGTGCATGGCCCTAGGTACTGGTAGAGCTTCAGGCTCAGGGTTCAAGTCCCTAGGTACTGGTGGAGCTGCAGGCTCAGGGTGCATGGCCCTAGGTACTGGTGGAGCTGCAGGGTCAGGGAGCATGACCCTTGGTACTGGTGGAGCTGCAGGGTCAGGGTGCATGGCCCTAGGTACTGGTGGAGCTGCAGGGTCAGGGTGCATGGCCCTAGGTACTGGTGGAGCTGCAGGGTCAGGGTCATGACCCTAGGTACTGGTGGAGCTGCAGGGTCAGGGTGCATGACCCTAGGTACTGGTGGAGCTGCAGTGTCAGGGTGCATGGCCCTAGGTTCTGATGGAGCTGCAGGGTCAGGGTGCATGGCCCTAGGTACTGGTGGAGCTGCAGGGTCAGGGTGCTTGGCCCTAGGTACTGGTGGAGCTGCAGGGTCAGGGTGCATGACCCTAGGTACTGGTGGAGCTGCAGTGTCAGGGTGCATGGCCCTAGGTTCTGATGGAGCTGCAGGGTCAGGGTGCATGACCCTAGGTACTGGTGGAGCTCCAGGGTCAGGGTGCATGGCCCTAGGTACTGGTGGAGCTCAGGCTCAGGGTGCATGGCCCTACGTACTGGTGGATCTGCAGGGTCAGGGTGCATGACCCTAGGTACTGGTGGAGCTCCAGGGTCAGGGTGCATGACCCTATGTACTGGTGGAGCTGCAGGCTCAGGGTGCATGGCCCTAGGTACTGTTGGAGCTGCAGGGTCAGCGTGCATGGCCCTAGGTACTGGTGGAGCTGCAGGGTCAGGGTGCATGACCCTAGATACTGGTGGAGCTGCAGGGTCAGGGTGCATGGCCCTAGGTACTGGTGGAGCTGCAGGGTCAAGGTGCATGACTCTAGGTACTGGTGGAGCTGCAGGGTCAGGGTGCATGACCCTAGGTACTGGTGGAGCTGCAGGGTCAGGGTGCATGCCCCTAGGTACTGGTGGAGCTGCAGGGTCAGGGTGCATGACCCTAGGTACTGGTGGAGCTGCAGCGTCAGTGTGCATGGCCCTAGGTACTGGTGGAGCTGCAGGGTCAGGGTGCATGGCCCTAGGTACTGGTGGAGCTGCAGGCTCAGGGTGCATGGCTCTAGGTACTGGTGGAGCTGCAGGGTCAGGGTCATGACTCTAGGTACTGGAGGAGCTACAGGGTCAGGGTGCATGGCCTAAGTACTGGCAGAGCTACAGGGTCAGGGTCATGACTCTAGGTACTGGTGTAGCTGCAGGGTCCGGGTGCATGATTGTAGGTACTGGTGGAGCTGCAGGCTCAGGGTGCATGGCCCTAGGTACTGGTAGAGATGCAGGCTCAGGGTGCATGACCCTAGGTACTGGTGGAGCTGCAGGGTCAGGGTGCCTGACCCTAGGTACTGGTGGAGCTGCAGGGTCAGGGTCTTGACCCTAGGTACTGGTGAAGCTGCAGGCTCAGGGTGCGTGACCCTAGGTACTGGTGGAGCTTCAGGCTCAGGGTGCATGGCCCTAGGTAATGGTGGAGCTGCAGGCTCAGGGTGCATGGCCCTAGGTACTGGTGGAGCTGCAGGCTCAGGGTGCATGGTCCTAGGTACTTGTGGAGCTGCAGGCTCAGGATTCATGACCCTAGGTACTGGTGGAGCTGCAGGGTCAGGGTGCATGGCCCTAGGTACTGGTGGAGCTGCAGGGTCAGGGTGCCTGGCCCAAGGTACTGGTGGAGCTGCAGGGTCAGGGTGCATGACCCTAGGTACTGATGGAGCTGCAGGGTCAGGGTGCATGACCCTAGGTACTGGTGGAGCTGCAGGCTCAAGGTGCATGGCCCTCTGTACTGGTGGAGCGGCAGGCTCAGGGTGCATGGCCCTAGGTACTGGTGGAACTGCCGGGTCAGGGTGCATTGTCCTAGGTACTGGTGGAGCTGCAGGCTCAGGGTGCATCGCCCTAGGTACTGTTGGAGCTTCAGGGTCAGGGTGCATGACCCTAGGTACTGGTGGGGCTGCAGGCTCAGGGTGCATGGTCCTAGGTACTGGTGGAGCTGCAGGCTCTGGGTTAATGACCCTAGGTGCTGGTGGAGCTGCAGGCTCAGGGTTCAAGGCCCTAGGTACTGGTGGAGCTGCAGGGTCAGGGTCATGACACTAGGTACTGGTGGAGCTGCAGGCTCAGGGTGCATGACCCTAGGTACTGGTGGAGCTGCAGGCTCAGGGTTCATCGCCCTAGGTACTGGTGGAGCTGCCAGGTCAGGGTTCATGACCCTAGGTACTGGTGGAGCTGCAGGGTCAGGGTTCATGGCCCTAGGTACTGGTGGAGCTGCAGGCTCAGGGTGCATCGCCCTAGGTACTGTTGGAGCTGCAGGGTCAGGGTGCATGACCAAAGGTACTGGTGGAGCTGCAGGCTCAGAGTGCATGGCCCTAGGTACTGGTGGAGCTGCAGGCTCAGGGTGCATGACCCTAGGTACTGATGGAGCTGCAGGGCCAGGGTGCATGGCCCTAGGTACTGGTGGAGCTGCAGGGCCAGGGTGCATGACCCAAGGTACTGGTGGAGCTGCAGGCTCAGGGCGCATGGCCCTACGTACTGGTTGAGCTGCAGGCTCAGGGTGCATGGCCCTAGGTACTGGTGGAGCTGCAGGCTCAGGGTGCATGGTCCTCAGTACTGGTGGATCTGCCGGCTCAGGGTGCATGACCCTAGGTACTGGTGGAGCTGCAGGGTCAGGGTGCATCGCCCTAGGTACTGGTGGAGCTGCAGGGTCAGGGAGCATGACCCTAGGTACTGGTGGAGCTGCAGGCTCAGGGTGCATCGCCCTAGGTACTGTTGGAGCTGCAGGGTCAGGGTGCATGACCAAAGGTACTGGTGGAGCTGCAGGCTCAGGGTGCATGGCCCTAGGTACTGGTGGAGCTGCAGGCTCAGGGTGCATGACCCTAGGTACTGATGGAGCTGCAGGGCCAGGGTGCATGGCCCTTGGTACTGGTGGAGCTGCAGGGCCAGGGTCATGACGCTAGGTACTGCTGGAGCTGCAGGCTCAGGGTGCATGACCCTACGTACTGGTTGAGCTGCAGGCTCAGGGTGCATGGCCCTAGGTACTGGTGGAGCTGCAGGCTCAGGGTGCATGGTCCTCAGTACTGGTGGATCTGCCCGCTCAGGGTGCATGACCCTAGGTACTGGTGGAGCTGCAGGGTCAGGGTGCATCGCCCTAGGTACTGGTGGAGCTGCAGGGTCAGGGTGCATGACCCTAGGTACTGGTGGAGCTGCAGGCTCAGGGTGCATCGCCCTAGGTACTGGTGGAGCTGCAGGGTCAGGGTGCATGACCCTAGGTACTGGTGGAGCTGCAGGGTCAGGGTCATGACCCTAGGTACTGATGGAGCTGCAGGGTCAGGGTTCATGACCCTAGGTACTGGTGGAAAGTGGCATACGTGTGGTGACGATGGCAGCGTCAGTCATGCTGCAGGCTCAGGCTTCATGGCCCTAGGTACTAGTGGAGCTGCAGGCTCAGGGTGCATGACCCTAGGTACTGGTGGAGTTGCAGGCTCAGGGTGCATGACTCTAGGTACTGGTGGAGCTGCAGGGTCAGGGTGCATGACCCTAGGTACTGGTGGAGCTGCAGGCTCAGGGTCATGACTCTAGGTACTAGTGGAGCTGCAGGGTCAGGGTGCATGATCCTAGGTACTGGTGGAGCTGCAGGCTCAGGGTGCATGGCCCTCTGTACTGGTGGAGCGGCAGGCTCAGGGTGCATGGCCCTAGGTACTGGTGGAGCTGCAGGGTCAGGGTGCATGGTCCTGGGTACTGGTGGAGCTGCAGGCTCAGGGTGCATGGCCCTAGGTACTGGTGGAGTTGCAGGGTCAGGGTGCATGACCCTAGGTACTGGTGGAGCTGCAGGGTCAGGGGGCATGGCCCTAGGTACTGGTGGAGCTGTAGGCTCAGGGTGCATGGCCCTAGGTACTGGTGGAGCTGCAGGCTCAGGGTGCATGGCCCTAGGTACTGGTAGAGCTGCAGGCTCAGGGTTCAAGTCCCTAGGTACTGGTGGAGCTGCAGGCTCAGGGTGCATGGCCCTAGGTACTGGTGGAGCTGCAGGGTCAGGGTGCATGACCCTTGGTACTGGTGGAGCTGCAGGGTCAGGGTGCATGGCCCTAGGTACTGGTGGAGCTGCAGGGTCAGGGTACATGGCCCTAGGTACTGGTGGAGCTGCAGGGTCAGGGTCATGACCCTAGGTACTGGTGGAGCTGCAGGGTCAGGGTGCATGACCCTAGGTACTGGTGGAGCTGCAGTGTCAGGGTGCATGGCCCTAGGTTCTTATGGAGCTGCAGGGTCAGGGTGCATGGCCCTAGGTACTGGTGGAGCTGCAGGGTCAGGGTGCATGTCCCTAGGTACTGGTGGAGCTCAGGCTCAGGGTGCATGGCCCTACGTACTGGTGGAGCTGCAGGGTCAGGGTGCATGACCCTAGGTACTGGTGGAGCTCCAGGGTCAGGGTGCATGACCCTATGTACTGGTGGAGCTGCAGGCTCAGGGTGCATGGCCCTAGGTACTGTTGGAGCTGCAGGGTCAGCGTGCATGGCCCTAGGTACTGGTGGAGCTGCAGGGTCAGGGTGCATGACCCTAGATACTGGTGGAGCTGCAGGGTCAGGGTGCATGGCCCTAGGTACTGGTGTAGCTGCAGGGTCAAGGTGCATGACTCTAGGTACTGGTGGAGCTGCAGGGTCAGGGTCATGACGCTAGGTACTGCTGGAGCTGCAGGCTCAGGGTGCATGGCCCTAGGTACTGGTGGAGCTGCAGGCTCAGGGTGCATGGTCCTAGGTACTTGTGGAGCTGCAGGCTCAGGGTTCATGACCCTAGGTACTGGTGGAGCTGCAGGGTCAGGGTGCATGGCCCTAGGTACTGGTGGAGCTGCAGGGTCAGGGTGCCTGGCCCAAGGTACTGGTGGAGCTGCAGGGTCAGGGTGCATGACCCTAGGTACTGATGGAGCCGCAGGGTCAGGGTGCATGACCCTAGGTACTGGTGGAGCTGCAGGGTCAGGGTGCATGCCCCTAGGTACTGGTGGAGCTGCAGGGTCAGGGTGCATGACCCTAGGTACTGGTAGAGCTGCAGCATCAGTGTGCATGGCCCTAGGTACTGGTGGAGCTGCAGGGTCAGGGTGCATGGCCCTAGGTACTGGTGGAGCTGCAGGCTCAGGGTGCATGGCTCTAGGTACTGGTGGAGCTGCAGGGTCAGGGTCATGACTCTAGGTACTGGAGGAGCTACAGGGTCAGGGTGCATGGCCTAAGTACTGGCAGAGCTACAGGGTCAGGGTCATGACTCTAGGTACTGGTGTAGCTACAGGGTCCGGGTGCATGATTGTAGGTACTGGTGGAGCTGCAGGCTCAGGGTGCATAGCCCTAGGTACTGGTAGAGATGCAGGCTCAGGGTGCATGACCCTAGGTACTGGTGGAGCTGCATGGTCAGGGTGCCTGACCCTAGGTACTGGTGGAGCTGCAGGGTCAGGGTCTTGACCCTAGGTACTGGTGGATCTGCAGACTCAGGGTGCGTGACCCTAGGTACTGGTGGATCTGCAGGCTCAGGGTGCATGGCCCTAGGTACTGGTGGAGCTGCAGGCTCAGGGTGCATGGCCCTAGGTACTGGTGGAGCTGCAGGCTCAGGGTGCATGGTCCTAGGTACTTGTGGAGCTGCAGGCTCAGGATTCATGACCCTAGGTACTGGTGGAGCTGCAGGGTCAGGGTGCATGGCCCTAGGTACTGGTGGAGCTGCAGGGTCAGGGCGCCTGGCCCAAGGTACTGATGGAGCTGCAGGGTCAGGGTGCATGACCCTAGGTACTGGTGGAGCTGCAGGCTCAAGGTGCATGGCCCTCTGTACTGGTGGAGCGGCAGGCTCAGGGTGCATGGCCCTAGGTACTGGTGGAGCTGCAGGGTCAGGGTGCATGGTCCTAGGTACTGGTGGAGCTGCAGGCTCAGGGTGCATCACCCTAGGTACTGGTGGAGCTGCAGGGTCAGGGTGCATGACCCTAGGTACTGGTGGGGCTGCAGGCTCAGGGTGCATGGTCCTAGGTACTGGTGGAGCTGCAGGCTCTGGGTTAATGACCCTAGGTACTGGTGGAGCTGCAGGCTTCAAGGCCCTAGGTACTGGTCGAGATGCAGGGTCAGGGTCATGACCCTAGGTACTGGTGGAGCTGCAGGCTCAGGGTGCATGACCCTAGGTACTGGTGGAGCTGCAGGCTCAGGGTGCATCGCCCTAGGTACTGGTGGAGCTGCCGGGTCAGGGTTCATGACCCTAGGTACTGGTGGAGCTGCAGGGTCAGGGTTCATGGCCCTAGGTACTGGTGGAGCTGCAGGCTCAGGGTGCATCGCCCTAGGTACTGTTGGAGCTGCAGGGTCAGGGTGCATGACCAAAGGTACTGGTGGAGCTGCAGGCTCAGGGTGCATGGCCCTAGGTACTGGTGGAGCTGCAGGCTCAGGGTGCATGACCCTAGGTACTGATGGAGCTGCAGGGCCAGGGTGCATGGCCCTAGGTAATGGTGGAGCTGCAGGGCCAGGGTGCATGACCCAAGGTACTGGTGGAGCTGCAGGCTCAGGGCGCATGGCCCTGTGGTACTGGTGGAGCTGCGGGGTCAGGGTGCATGACCCTAGGTACTGGTGGAGATGCAGACTCAGGGTGCATGACCCTAGGTACTGGTGGAGCTGCTGTTATGACTTTAAACCAAACTTCACTGTATCACATTCAGAACGACCCCGTGTGAGAATTACATAGAAACAAAAAGGTCTCTCACCTGGGAAATGGAACAAGGATTGATGAGGATTAGAAGACAACGAATATCCAGGTGGAGATTGATGTCTATTTCGATCTTCCGATGACAATTAGAATTCCCCCCGAGAAACTCCCAGTGAGCCGGCACAAAGGCCAGGGCAGAGGAAGGTTCCCAGGGAAACCCTCTTGGGGAATAAAACCCTGTGGAGCTGCTAGGGAACGTAGACTCCTTGAGAGGTCCCGTGGACGTAGGTTACGCTATCCCGGGAGTTTTGGAGATGACTGGTCGTGTCTTTAGAAGATCGGGGCCAGAGCAGTAATGCCAGGCCGGCTGATGAAAGATAGAGAGACAGAGTGATTAGTCTTAAAGCTGCCTAGAAATCAGATAGATAACCCCTGAAGCAGGAATCTTACCAAATGATCAGTCGGTAACACGGCCTTGCAACGAGAATAGTAGAAGACCAGGGATGGACTAAGAGACTGGGCACGCTAGACAAAGCAGAGCAAAGCACAGGAATGGTAAACAAACAAATGAAAAGGAAACTAAGAGCCACCTTTAGTCAAGGAGAAGATTTGAAGACAATCTTACCGAGAATGACCAGAAACCCTCTCAATATTTAGGGGTAACAGATGTCCCGAAGGAATGAGGTCAAAGGGTGGTGGATCTGTGTTATAAATAAAAACTAAACTAAGAATCCACAGGTAAAGAGACCAAAACCCCTCTCAATGCTCCAAACTAAACCAGTGCCTACCGCAGGGGAACCAAGCCGGTAGGATACGGTGGCAGGAAACACATTCTTCAAAGGCGAGTAGCTTAGAAAAGCTCAGAGAACCCACAAGACTGAAAGGCACCGAGAAGTCCTAAACAACAAACACACATCAACAACAAGGTTCTGTAAGGATCAAAGGAGCGCAGACATAATTATTAGCAATGAACAAAGGCAAGTCTGAAAAGAGGGAGTAAGAGATTCCCTAACACGAACTCACGTAGCGTTCGCCAGCTCCTAGGAGAGTAGCAACGCGTCCTTGTCCGGGATGTGCAGGTTGATAAGCCGTCGGCGTTCCATCCCGGAAACATCGCAAAGCATGATGGGGCGCAACGACTAGACTGCTACACACACTGTAGCGGTCCGCGAGGTCCGCCATGTTGGAATCAGGCATGTCAGTGCAACCCGCCATGTTGAAGTCAGGCATCGCACTGTGGGTAAAGCGAATAGCCGTGACAGTATGCCCCCCCTTAGGGTTGGCACCTCCCGGTTTGCCTGGATGTTTCGTATGAAATCTTTTAATCATCTGAGGAGCGTGGATGGCAGATGCTGGTTCCCAGGTACGATCAGCAGGCGAGTACCCTTTCCAATCTATTAAGTACTGAAGACGACCCCGGTGATACCGGGAGTCTCAAATTTCTTTGACTTCAAATTCAGGCCCTGAATTGGAAATTATGGGCGCAGGACAGTCTGTAACCGTGGGATGAAATGTACTGCGATTATCGGGCTTCAATTGTGACACATGAAAAACTGGGTGTATTCTTGACCAGGAATTAGGTAAACGGAGTTTGAAAGCCGCGGATCCTATGGCGGCGATTACTCGGAAGGGGCCAAAATATCGAGGAGAGAGTTTAGACGGAACAAGATGTCTAGGTAGAAACCTTGAAGATAGCCATACCCAATCTCTGGGTTTGATGACAGGAGCTGGAGTGCGATGACGATCAGCAAAGTGTTTTCTCCTGTCCTGGGAATGTCGTAAAGCGATAACCGCAGAGCGGTGTCCTTGGCGGATTTGTTCCGTTAGTTTATTTAGGTCTGGGAATTTAGTGTCAGACCTCTTCATAGTGGGAAAAGATGTTGGACTGAACCCAAAGGTGCACTGAAAAGGAGATGTATGAATGGCCGAATGGTAAGAGTTATTATACGCAAACTCAGCTAGGGGCAGGAGGTCCTTCCAATCGTCCTGAGCCGCAGAGATGTAGCTTCTGAGGTATCCTTCTAATGTTTGATTTAGCCTTTCTGTTTGACCATTTGATTGGGGGTGGTAGCCAGAACTAAGAGCCCTGGATACCCCCAGAATTCGACAAACTAGTTTCCAATATTGGGACGTGTACTGTGGACCTCTGTCCGAAATGATTGTTTCAGGTAAGCCATGAAGGGTAAAAACATGTCTGATGAAAATACGTGCCATTTGAGATGCAGAGGGTATCCCAACCAAAGGAACAAAATGTGCCAGTTTTGTCAAGGTGTCAATTGTGACCATAATAGTAGAATAGCCCTGAGATCGGGGCAGATCTACGATGAAGTCCGTGGATATTATTTGCCATGGACGGGAAGGCAAGGGCATTCTGACCAGTTCTCCCAATGGTGCTTGTCTAGGTATCTTATTTTGTAAGCATGTGGGACATGAACTCACATATTCCTTGGTGTCCCTTCGAACAGCAGGCCACCAAAAGAAACGTAAAACAAGATCCAATGTGGAGGTGAAGCCTCGATGTCCTGCTATCTTGGATTTATGGCACATGTCCAAAACCTCCTTCTGAAGAGGACGAGTCGGAATGTATGCCCTTTGTCCCATGAAATAACATCCATCCTCCTCTACCAGAACTGATCGGTTAGATAATGAAAGTGACTTCTTAGCAATGGAATCAGACTGAGCTCTAAGGCGAGACAGAAAATCTGGAGCTGCCACCAATCCCATGGTTAATGGCGGAAATATAGGTTCTGATCTAAAAGGATTGTCAATAGGATGGTCCTTGCGAGACAGGGCATCTGCTCTTAGATTCTCCCTTCCAGGAATAAATGAAAACGTAATCCTGAAGGGAGAGAAAAAGTGAGCCCACCTTGCCTGACGGCTGTTACAAGTTTGAGCATATTGAAGAATTCGGAGATTATGATGGTCTGTCCTTACTTCGACCGAGAATTTGGCTCCTAAAAGTAAATGCCGCCATTCCTCAAAGGCACGCTTGATGGCGAGAAGTTCCTTCTCCAGGACCGTGTAGTTGATCTCAGAAGGCAAAAGAGTTTTGGAAAGAAAGGCAACAGGTCTCTCCTGATCAAGGTCGTCCGGTTGTAGTAGGACGGCGCCTAAAGCATGTTGGGAGGCATCAGTCTCCACAATGAATCTTCGGTTCTGATTAGGCGTTAGAAGAATCGGTGCTGATGTAAATAACTTCTTAAGTCTATCAAAGGCTTGTTGAGTAGTTGCCGACCAGACAAACCTGACTCCTTTCTTAAGAAGATTGCTGAGTGGCTGCGTAAGTTTTGAGAATTCAGGTATGAATCTTCGATAGAAATTCGCGAACCCTATAAAGCGTTGAATTTCTTTAACAGACGTGGGTGTAGGCCAGTCTCGTACAGCCAAGACCTTCTCTGGGTCCATTGCTATCCCCTTGGCGGATAAAACGTATCCCAAGTAAGTAACTTTGGGTTGATGAAATAAACACTTCTCGGGGTTGCAGAACAAATGATTTTGTTGTAGACGTCGAAGCACCTCTTGAACGTGTGGTATGTGGTCTTGTATGGAGGAGGAAAAAATCAAAATGTCATCTAAGTACACCACCATACTGTGTAAGAGAAGGTCAGAAAAAAGATGGTCCATAAAGCGTTGGAAAATAGCAGGGGCGTTAGATAGCCCAAAAGGCATGACCCTGTACTGATAATGCCCAAACGGTGTTCGAAAAGCCGTCTTCCATTCGTCCCCGAGCCTTATCCGTATCAGGTGGTATGCTCCTTTTAAGTCCAACTTAGTATATATAGTAGCCCCTTTTACTGCTTCAAGAATGTCAGGGATAAGTGGCATGGGGTATTTGTCGGGCACAGTGATCTTGTTCAAACCGCGGAAGTCTATACAGGGACGTAATTCCTTAGAATTCTTCTTGGCTACAAAGAACAAAGAGGCAGCAGCTGGGGATGTAGATTCTGTTATCAGTCCATTCATCAAATTGGAGCGAAGATATTCACGCAGCACCTCTTTTTCCATGTTAGACAGAATATACATACGTCCAAAGGGAAGCGGTTGATCAGGTATCAAATCTATAGCACAGTCGTCTCTCCTGTGGGGAGGCAACTGGTTAAATTCTGAGGACAGAAATACGTCCTGAAAACTCTCGTAAACTTCAGGGAGGCCCGCGATCTGATTGAGAGATTGTACCCCTTTAGTATTACTTGAGGAAGGAGAAGATTCTATGGCGACCCTTTGGTGATTTCCTATGTAGTTTGTCAGACAGAACTCTGAACCAAGAAAGAAGGACCCAGCGGTCCAGTTGATAAACGGATTATGTTTCCTGAGCCAAGGTAATCCTAAGATTACCGGATGATGGGCTGCTCGTATTATATCTAGGGTTAGAATCTCCTGATGGGTAGAAATGGACATTTGGATTGCTGCGGTCTGTTCTTTGATGAGACCCGAAATCAGAGGGCTTCCATCCACACTTTCAACAGGAATTGGTTCCTCTTTAGGGGAACGTGGAATCTTTAAAGAAGCAGCCCAGTGGTCGTCCACGAAATTTCCCGCAGCCCCACTATCAATTAGGGCCGGAACATCTTGTAAGATGAGACTTCCTATCGTGAAGGTAACCTTTAATACCAAAATATTGGTGGTTGAAAGGTTGGTGCAATAGAAAGAATGTGAAGTATGTGAGGAACCTTGATCAGACTTAGGTTCCCGGATCGTGGTTCCTCTTACGACCGGGCGTTGGCGTTTCCCGACCGCCGAACTGGAGCAATAGGACATTCTTGAACAGAGTGGGAGTTGGCGCCACAGTACATACACAGTCCCAGGCTTCGTCTGTGATTTCTCTCCTCGGGACTCAAAGGTCCACGAGATGCAGAACCCAGTTGCATAGGTTCATCTGTTGGCGGGGGTTTAGAGGTTGAAGGGACAAAGGAAGGTCTTGTGATCCTACCCTTCCTCCTTTCAGCCATCCTCTCCTTCATACGGTAATCAATCTGCATCACTAGGGCGATGAACTCTGAGAGAGAGGTGGGACGTGGAACTCTGGAGACCTCATCCTTAAGATCTTCTGATAAACCCCTCCTAAATATTGTGACCTGCGCATCATCCGACCATGTGGTCTCACTGGCCATTTGTTTAAATTTGGTGATATATGCTAGTATGTCTGAATTTCCCTGCTTGAGATCCAAGAGATGTTCTTGTGAAGCAACCTTAATCTCCTGTCGCCCAAACATAGAACGAATGCTATTGCAGAAGGCTGTGTAGGAGTCCAATAACGGGTTATTATTTGTAACTAAAGGAGTAACCCAGGCCAATGCGGGTCCTACCATCTGAGATACCATGTAGCCAACCCGATCCCGGTCCGTATGAAAAAAATGTTCTTTAAATGCGAATTGCACAGCACATGCCTCAAGGAACTCCTTCACCCTATGCGGGTTACCATCAAATTGCCCACCCGGAAGAGGTCCGGGAGGAACCTCGGAACAATGGGGGATGCGAGAAATATTAGCTTGTTGTGCAATCTGTTGAGACGCATGCTGCTGCTGCTGTCTCAAGGAGGTATTGTCTTGTTTCAATTGCTGAACTTCATTAGTCAGGGATTGCACTGCAGCAATCAATTGTTGAATCTGTTGCTGCTGTGGATCCATCCTAGCCCTATAGTCAAAATGTATTCCCCACCAGGGGCAACTGAAAGTGAAAACAGCGACTCTTCTTCTTTTTTAGGCGTTGCTAACTGTTTAACTGTTATGACTTTAAACCAAACTTCACTGTATCACATTCAGAACGACCCCGTGTGAGAATTACATAGAAACAAAAAGGTCTCTCACCTGGGAAATGGAACAAGGATTGATGAGGATTAGAAGACAACGAATATCCAGGTGGAGATTGATGTCTATTTCGATCTTCCGATGACAATTAGAATTCCCCCCGAGAAACTCCCAGTGAGCCGGCACAAAGGCCAGGGCAGAGGAAGGTTCCCAGGGAAACCCTCTTGGGGAATAAAACCCTGTGGAGCTGCTAGGGAACGTAGACTCCTTGAGAGGTCCCGTGTACGTAGGTTACGCTATCCCGGGAGTTTTGGAGATGACTGGTCGTGTCTTTAGAAGATCGGGGCCAGAGCAGTAATGCCAGGCCGGCTGATGAAAGATAGAGAGACAGAGTGATTAGTCTTAAAGCTGCCTAGAAATCAGATAGATAACCCCTGAAGCAGGAATCTTACCAAATGATCAGTCGGTAACACGGCCTTGCAACGAGAATAGTAGAAGACCAGGGATGGACTAAGAGACTGGGCACGCTAGACAAAGCAGAGCAAAGCACAGGAATGGTAAACAAACAAATGAAAAGGAAACTAAGAGCCACCTTTAGTCAAGGAGAAGATTTGAAGACAATCTTACCGAGAATGACCAGAAACCCTCTCAATATTTAGGGGTAACAGATGTCCCGAAGGAATGAGGTCAAAGGGTGGTGGATCTGTGTTATAAATAAAAACTAAACTAAGAATCCACAGGTAAAGAGACCAAAACCCCTCTCAATGCTCCAAACTAAACCAGTGCCTACCGCAGGGGAACCAAGCCGGTAGGATACGGTGGCAGGAAACACATTCTTCAAAGGCGAGTAGCTTAGAAAAGCTCAGAGAACCCACAAGACTGAAAGGCACCGAGAAGTCCTAAACAACAAACACACATCAACAACAAGGTTCTGTAAGGATCAAAGGAGCGCAGACATAATTATTAGCAATGAACAAAGGCAAGTCTGAAAAGAGGGAGTAAGAGATTCCCTAACACGAACTCACGTAGCGTTCGCCAGCTCCTAGGAGAGTAGCAACGCGTCCTTGTCCGGGATGTGCAGGTTGATAAGCCGTCGGCGTTCCATCCCGGAAACATCGCAAAGCATGATGGGGCGCAATGACTAGACTGCTACACACACTGTAGCGGTCCACGAGGTCCGCCATGTTGGAATCAGGCATGTCAGTGCAACCCGCCATGTTGAAGTCAGGCATCGCACTGTGGGTAAAGCGAATAGCCGTGACAGCTGCAGGCTCAGGGTTCATGGCCCTAGGTACTGGTGGAGATGCAGGCTCAGGGTGCATGGCCCTAGGTACGCTGCAAGGTCAGGGTGCATGGCCCTAGGTACTGGTGGAGCTGCAGGCTCAGGGCGCATGGCCCTGTGGTACTGGTGGAGCTGCGGGGTCAGGGTGCATGACCCTAGGTACTGGTGGAGCTGCAGGCTCTGGGGTAATGACCCTAGGTACTGGTGGAGCTGCAGGCTCAGGGTTCATGGCCCTAGGTACTGGTGGAGTTGCAGGCTCAGGGTGCATGGCCCTAGGCACTGGTGGAGCTGCAGGCTCAGGGTGAATGGTCCTAGGTACTGGTGGAGCTGCAGGCTCAGGGTGCATCGCCCTAGGTACTGGTGGAGCTGCAGGTTCAGGGTGCATGACCCTAGGTACTGGTGGGGCTGCAGGCTCAGGGTGCATGGTCCTATGTACTGGTGGAGCTGCAGGCTCTGGGGTAATGACCCTAGGTACTGGTGGAGCTGCAGGCTCAGGGTTCAAGGCCCTAGGCACTGGTGGAGCTGCAGGGTCAGGGTCATGACCCTAGGTACTGGTGGAGCTGCAGGCTCAGGGTGCATGACCCTAGGTACTTGTGGAGCTGCAGGCTCAGGGTGCATCGCCCTAGGTACTGGTGGAGCTGCAGGGTCCGGGTTCATGACCCTAGGTACTGGTGGAGCTGCAGGATCAGGGTGCATGGCCCTAGGTACTGGTGGAGCTGCAGGGTCAGGGTGCATGACCCTAGGTACTGGTGGAGCTGCAGGCTCAGGGTGCATCGTCCTAGGTACTGGTGGAGCTGCAGGGTCAGGGTGCATGACCAAAGGTACTGGTGGAGCTGCAGGCTCAGGGTGCATGGCCCTAGGTACTGGTGGAGCTGCAGGGTCAGGGTGCATGACCCTAGGTACTGGTGGAGCTGCAGGCTCAGGGTGCATGGCCCTAGGTACTGGTGGAGCTGCAGGGTCAGGGTGCATGACCCTAGGTACTGGTGGAGCTGCAGGCTCAGGGTGCATGGCCCTAGGTACTGGTGGAGCTGCAGGCTCAGGGTGCATGGCCCTAGGTACTGGTGGAGCTGCAGGGTCAGGGTGCATGACCCTAGGTACTGGTGGAGCTGCAGGCTCAGGGTGCATGACCAAAGGTACTGGTGGAGCTGCAGGCTCAGGGTGCATGGCCCTAGGTACTGGTGGAGCTGCAGGGTCAGGGTGCATGACCCTAGGTACTGGTGGAGCTGCAGGCTCAGGGTGCATGGCCCTAGGTACTGGTGGAGCTGCAGGCTCAGGGTGCATGACCAAAGGTACTGGTGGAACTGCAGGCTCAGGGTGCATGGCCCTAGGTACTGGTGGAGCTGCAGGGTCAGGGTGCATGACCCTAGGTACTGGTGGAGCTGCAGGCTCAGGGTGCATGGCCCTAGGTACTGGTGGAGCTGCAGGGTCAGGGTGCATGACCCTAGGTACTGGTGGAGCTGCAGGCTCAGGGTGCATGGCCATAGGTACTGGTGGAGCTGCAGGCTCAGTGTGCATGGCCCTAGGTACTGGTGGAGCTGCAGGCTCAGGGTGCATGGTCCTCAGTACTGGTGGAGCTGCCGGCTCAGGGTGCATGGCCCTAGGTACTGGTGGAGCTGCAGGGTCAGGGTGCATCGCCCTAGGTACTGGTGGAGCTGCAGGGTCAGGGTGCATGACCCTACGTACTGGTGGAGCTGCAGGCTCAGGGTGCATGGCCCTAGGTACTGGTGGAGCTGCAGGGTCAGGGTGCATGACCCTAGGTACTGGTGGAGCTGCAGGCTCAGGGTCATGACCCTAGGTACTGGTGGAGCTGCAGGGTCAGGGTTCATGGCCCTAGGTACTGGTGGAAAGTGGCATACGTGTGGTGACTATGGCAGCGTCAGTCATGCTGCAGGCTCAGGCTTCATGGCCCTAGGTACTAGTGGAGCTGCAGGCTCAGGGTGCATGACACTAGGTACTGGTGGAGCTGCAGGCTCAGGGTGCATGACTCTAGGTACTGGTGGAGCTGCAGGGTCAGGGTGCATGACCCTAGGTACTGGTGGAGCTGCAGGCTCAGGGTCATGACTCTAGGTACTAGTGGAGCTGCAGGGTCAGGGTGCATGATCCTAGGTACTGGTGGAGCTGCAGGCTCAGGGTGCATGGCCCTCTGTACTGGTGGAGCGGCAGGCTCAGGGTGCATGGCCCTAGGTACTGGTGGAGCTGCAGGGTCAGGGTGCATGGTCCTAGGTACTGGTGGAGCTGCAGGCTCAGGGTGCATGGCCCTAGGTACTGGTGGAGTTGCAGGGTCAGGGTGCATGGCCCTAGGTACTGGTGGAGCTGTAGGCTCAGGGTGCATAGCCCTAGGTACTGGTGGAGCTGCAGGCTCAGGGTGCATGGCCCTAGGTACTGGTGGAGCTGCAGGCTCAGGGTGCATGGCCCTAGGTACTGGTGGAGCTGCAGGGTCAGGGTGCATGACCCTTGGTACTGGTGGAGCTGCAGGGTCAGGGTGCATGGCCCTAGGTACTGGTGGAGCTGCAGGGTCAGGGTGCATGGCCCTAGGTACTGGTGGAGCTGCAGGGTCAGGGTCATAACCCTAGGTACTGGTGGAGCTGCAGGGTCAGGGTGCATGACCCTAGGTACTGGTGGAGCTGCAGCGTCAGGGTGCATGGCCCTAGGTACTGGTGGAGCTGCAGGGTCAGGGTGCATGGTCCTAGGTACTGGTGGAGCTGCAGGGTCAGGGTGCATGGCCCTAGGTACTGGTGGAGCTGCAGGGTCACGGTGCATGACCCTAGGTACTGGTGGAGCTGCAGGTTCAGGGTGCATGACCCTAGGTACTGGTGGAGCTGCAGGCTCAGGGTGCATGGCCCTAGGTACTGTTGGAGCTACAGGGTCAGCGTGCATGGCCCTAGGTACTGGTGGAGCTGCAGGGTCAGGGTGCATGACCCTAGGTACTGGTGGAGCTGCAGGCTCAGGGTGCATGGCCCTAGGTACTGGTGGAGCTGCAGGGTCAAGGTGCATGACTCTAGGTACTGGTGGAGCTGCAGGCTCAGGGTGCATGACCCTACGTACTGGTTGAGCTGCAGGCTCAGGGTGCATGGCCCTAGGTACTGGTGGAGCTGCAGGCTCAGGGTGCAAGGTCCTCAGTACTGGTGGATCTGCCGGCTCAGGGTGCATGACCCTAGGTACTGGTGGAGCTGCAGGGTCAGGGTGCATTGCCCTAGGTACTGGTGGAGCTGCAGGGTCAGGGTGCATGACCCTAGGTACTGGTGGAGCTGCAGGCTCAGGGTGCATCGCCCTAGGTACTGGTGGAGCTGCAGGGTCAGGGTGCATGACCCTAGGTACTGGTGGAGCTGCAGGGTCAGGGTCATGACCCTAGGTACTGGTGGAGCTGCAGGGTCAGGGTTCATGACCCTAGGTACTGGTGGAGCTGCAGGCTCAGGGTGCATCGCCCTAGGTACTGGTGGAGCTGCAGGGTCAGGGTGCATGACCCTAGGTACTGGTGGAGCTGCAGGGTCAGGGTCATGACCCTAGGTACTGGTGGAGCTGCAGGGTCAGGGTTCATGACCCTAGGTACTGGTGGAAAGTGGCATACGTGTGGTGACTATGGCAGCGTCAGTCATGCTGCAGGCTCAGGCTTCATGGCCCTAGGTACTAGTGGAGCTGCAGGCTCAGGGTGCATGATCCTAGGTACTGGTGGAGCTGCAGGCTCAGGGTGCATGACTCTAGGTACTGGTGGAGCTGCAGGGTCAGGGTGCATGACCCTAGGTACTGGTGGAGCTGCAGGCTCAGGGTCATGACTCTAGGTACTAGTGGAGCTGCAGGGTCAGGGTGCATGATCCTAGGTACTGGTGGAGCTGCAGGCTCAGGGTGCATGGCCCTCTGCACTGGTGGAGCGGCAGGCTCAGGGTGCATGGCCCTAGGTAATGGTGGAGCTGCAGGGTCAGGGTGCATGGTCCTGGGTACTGGTGGAGCTGCAGGCCAGGGTGCATGGCCCTAGGTACTGGTGGAGTTGCAGGGTCAGGGTGCATGACCCTAGGTACTGGTGGAGCTGCAGGGTCAGGGGTCATGGCCCTAGGTACTGGTGGAGCTGTAGGCTCAGGGTGCATGGCCCTAGGTACTGGTGGAGCTGCAGGCTCAGGGTGCATGGCCCTAGGTACTGGTAGAGCTGCAGGATCAGGGTTCAAGGCCCTAGGTACTGGTGGAGCTGCAGGCTCAGGGTGCATGGCCCTAGGTACTGGTGGAGTTGCAGGGTCAGGGCGCATGACCCTAGGTACTGGTGGAGCTGCAGGGTCAGGGGGCATGGCCATAGGTACTGGTGGAGCTGTAGGCTCAGGGTGCATAGCCCTAGGTACTGGTGGAGCTGCAGGCTCAGGGTGCATGGCCCTAGGTACTGGTGGAGCTGCAGGCTCAGGGTTCAAGGCCCTAGGTACTGGTGGAGCTGCAGGCTCAGGGTGCATGGCCCTAGGTACTGGTGGAGCTGCAGGGTCAGGGTGCATGACCCTTGGTACTGGTGGAGCTGCAGGGTCAGGGTGCATGGCCCTAGGTACTGGTGGAGCTGCAGGGTCAGGGTACATGGCCCTAGGTACTGGTGGAGCTGCAGGGTCAGGGTCATAACCCTAGGTACTGGTGGAGCTGCAGGGTCAGGGTGCATGACCCTAGGTACTGGTGGAGCTGCAGCGTCAGGGTGCATGGCCCTAGGTACTGGTGGAGCTGCAGGGTCAGGGTGCATGGCCCTAGGTACTGGTGGAGCTGCAGGGTCAGGGTGCATGGCCCTAGGTAATGGTGGAGCTGCTGGGTCAGGGTGCATGACCCTAGGTACTGGTGGAGCTGCAGGCTCAGGGTGCATGGCTCTAGGTACTGTTGGAGCTGCAGGGTCAGCGTGCATGGCCCTAGGTACTGGTGGAGCTGCAAGGTCAGGGTGCATGACCCTAGGTACTGGTGGAGCTGCAGGCTCAGGGTGCATGGCCCTAGGTACTGGTGAAGCTGCAGGGTCAAGGTGCATGACTCTAGGTAATGGTGGAGCTGCAGGGTCAGGGTCATGACGCTAGGTACTGCTGGAGCTGCAGGCTCAGGGTGCATGACCCTACGTACTGGTTGAGCTGCAGGCTCAGGGTGCATGGCCCTAGGTACTGGTGGAGCTGCAGGCTCAGGGTGCATGGTCCTCAGTACTGGTGGATCTGCCGGCTCAGGGTGCATGACCCTAGGTATTGGTGGAGCTGCAGGGTCAGGGTGCATCGCCCTAGGTACTGGTGGAGCTGCAGGGTCAGGGTGCATGACCCTAGGTACTGGTGGAGCTGCAGGCTCAGGGTGCATCGCCCTAGGTACTGGTGGAGCTGCAGGGTCAGGGTGCATGACCCTAGGTACTGGCGGAGCTGCAGGGTCAGGGTCATGACCCTAGGTACTGGTGGAGCTGCAGGGTCAGGGTTCATGACCCTAGGTACTGGTGGAAAGTGGCATACGTGTGGTGACTATGGCAGCGTCAGTCATGCTGCAGGCTCAGGCTTCATGGCCCTAGGTACTAGTGGAGCTGCAGGCTCAGGGTGCATGACCCTAGGTACTGGTGGAGCTGCAGGCTCAGGGTGCATGACTCTAGGTACTGGTGGAGCTGAAGGGTCAGGGTGCATGACCCTAGGTACTGGTGGAGCTGCAGGCTCAGGGTCATGACTCTAGGTACTAGTGGAGCTGCAGGGTCAGGGTGCATGATCCTAGGTACTGGTGGAGCTGCAGGCTCAGGGTGCATGGCCCTCTGTACTGGTGGAGCGGCAGGCTCAGGGTGCATGGCCCTAGGTACTGGTGGAGCTGCAGGGTCAGGGTGCATGGTCCTGGGTACTTTTGGAGCTGCAGGCTCAGGGTGCATGGCCCTAGGTACTGGTGGAGTTGCAGGGTCAGGGTGCATGACCCTAGGTACTGGTGGAGCTGCAGGGTCAGGGGGCATGGCCCTAGGTACTGGTGGAGCTGTAGGCTCAGGGTGCATGGCCCTAGGTACTGGTGGAGCTGCAGGCTCAGGGTGCATGGCCCTAGGTACTGGTAGAGATGCAGGCTCAGGGTTCAAGGCCCTAGGTACTGGTGGAGCTGCAGGCTCAGGGTGCATGGCCCTAGGTACTGGTGGAGCTGCAGGGTCAGGGTGCATGACCCTTGGTACTGGTGGAGCTGCAGGGTCAGGGTGCATGGCCCTAGGTACTGGTGGAGCTGCAGGGTCAGGGTGCATGGCCCTAGGTACTGGTGGAGCTGCAGGGTCAGGGTCATGACCCTAGGTACTGGTGGAGCTGCAATGTCAGGGTACATGGCCCTAGGTTCTGGTGGAGCTGCAGGGTCAGGGTGCATGGCCCTAGGTACTGGTGGAGCTGCAGGGTCAGGGTGCATGGCCCTAGGTACTGGTGGAGCTCAGGCTCAGGGTGCATGGCCCTAGGTACTGGTGGAGCTGCAGGGTCAGGGTGCATGACCCTAGGTACTGGTGGAGCTCCATGGTCAGGGTGCATGACCCTAGGTACTGGTGGAGCTGCAGGCTCAGGGTGCATGGCCCTAGGTACTGTTGGAGCTGCAGGGTCAGCGTGCATGGCCCTAGGTACTGGTGGAGCTGCAGGGTCAGGGTGCATGACCCTAGATACTGGTGGAGCTGCAGGGTCAGGGTGCATGGCCCTAGGTACTGGTGGAGCTGCAGGGTCAAGGTGCATGACTCTAGGTACTGGTGGAGCTGCAGGGTCAGGGTCATGACGCTAGGTACTGCTGGAGCTGCAGGGTCAGGGTGCATGGCCCTAGGTACTGGTGGAGCTGCAGGCTCAGGGTGCATAGCCCTAGGTACTGGTGGAGCTGCAGGCTCAGGGTGCATGGTCCTAGGTACTTGTGGAGCTGCAGGCTCAGGGTTCATGACCCTAGGTACTGGTGGAGCTGCAGGGTCAGGGTGCATGGCCCTAGGTACTGGTGGAGCTGCAGGGTCAGGGTGCCTGGCCCAAGGTACTGGTGGAGCTGCAGGGTCAGGGTGCATGACCCTAGGTACTGATGGAGCGGCAGGGTCAGGGTGCATGACCCTAGGTACTGGTGGAGCTGCAGGGTCAGGGTGCATGCCCCTAGGTACTGGTGGAGCTGCAGGGTCAGGGTGCATGACCCTTGGTACTGGTGGAGCTGCAGCGTCAGTGTGCATGGCCCTAGGTACTGGTGGAGCTGCAGGGTCAGGGTGCATGGCCCTAGGTACTGGTGGAGCTGCAGGCTCAGGGTGCATGGCTCTAGGTACTGGTGGAGCTGCAGGGTCAGGGTCATGACTCTAGGTACTGGAGGAGCTACAGGGTCAGGGTGCATGGCCTAAGTACTGGCAGAGCTACAGGGTCAGGGTCATGACTCTAGGTACTGGTGTAGCTGCAGGGTCCGGGTGCATGATTGTAGGTACTGGTGGAGCTGCAGGCTCAGGGTGTATGGCCCTAGGTACTGGTGGAGCTGCAGGGTCAGGGTGCATGGCCCTAGGTACTGGTGGAGCTGCAGGGTCAAGGTGCATGACTCTAGGTACTGGTGGAGCTGCAGGGTCAGGGTCATGACGCTAGGTACTGCTGGAGCTGCAGGGTCAGGGTGCATGGCCCTAGGTACTGGTGGAGCTGCAGGCTCAGGGTGCATAGCCCTAGGTACTGGTGGAGCTGCAGGCTCAGGGTGCATGGTCCTAGGTACTTGTGGAGCTGCAGGCACAGGGTTCATGACCCTAGGTACTGGTGGAGCTGCAGGGTCAGGGTGCATGGCCCTAGGTACTGGTGGAGCTGCAGGGTCAGGGTGCCTGGCCCAAGGTACTGGTGGAGCTGCAGGGTCAGGGTGCATGACCCTAGGTACTGATGGAGCCGCAGGGTCAGGGTGCATGACCCTAAGTACTGGTGGAGCTGCAGGGTCAGGGTGCATGCCCCTAGGTAATGGTGGAGCTGCAGGGTCAGGGTGCATGACCCTAGGTACTGGTGGAGCTGCAGGGTCAGGGTGCATGACCCTAGGTACTGGTGGAGCTGCAGCGTCAGTGTGCATGGCCCTAGGTACTGGTGGAGCTGCAGGGTCAGGGTGCATGGCCCTAGGTACTGGTGGAGCTGCAGGCTCAGGGTGCATGGCTCTAGGTACTGGTGGAGCTGCAGGGTCAGGGTCATGACTCTAGGTACTGGAGGAGCTACAGGGTCAGGGTGCATGGCCTAAGTACTGGCAGAGCTACAGGGTCAGGGTCATGACTCTAGGTACTGGTGTAGCTGCAGGGTCCGGGTGCATGATTGTAGGTACTGGTAGAGCTGCAGGCTCAGGGTGCATGGCCCTAGGTACTGGTAGAGATGCAGGCTCAGGGTGCATGACCCTAGGTACTGGTGGAGCTGCAGGGTCAGGGTGCCTGACCCTAGGTACTGGTGGAGCTGCAGTGTCAGGGTCTTGACCCTAGGTACTGGTGGAGCTGCAGACTCAGGGTGCGTGACCCTAGGTACTGGTGGAGCTGCAGGCTCAGGGTGCATGGCCCTAGGTACTGGTGGAGCTGCAGGCTCAGGGTGCATGGCCCTAGGTACTGGTGGAGCTGCAGGCTCAGGGTGCATGGTCCTAGGTACTTGTGGAGCTGCAGGCTCAGGGTTCATGACCCTAGGTACTAGTGGAGCTGCAGGGTCAGGGTGCATGGCCCTAGGTACTGATGGAGCTGCAGGGTCAGGGTGCCTGGCCCAAGGTACTGGTGGAGCTGCAGGGTCAGGGTGCATGACCCTAGGTACTGATGGAGCTGCAGGGTCAGGGTGCATGACCCTAGGTACTGGTGGAGCTGCAGGGTCAGGGTGCATGGCCCTAGGTACTGGTGGAGCTGCAGGGTCAGGGTGCATGGCCCTAGGTACTGGTGGAGCTCAGGCTCAGGGTGCATGGCCCTAGGTACTGGTGGAGCTACAGGGTCATGATTCATGACCCTAGGTACTGGTGGAAAGTGGCATACGTGTGGTGACTATGGCAGCGTCAGTCATGCTGCAGGCTCAGGCTTCATGGCCCTAGGTACTAGTGGAGCTGCAGGGTCAGGGTGCATGACCCTAGGTACTGGTGGAGCTGCAGGCTCAGGGTGCATGACTCTAGGTACTGGTGGAGCTGCAGGGTCAGGGTGCATGACCCTAGAACTGGTGGAGCTGCAGGTTCAGGGTCATGACTCTAGGTACTAGTGGAGCTGCAGGGTGAGGGTGCATGATCCTAGGTACTGATGGAGCTGCAGGCTCAGGGTGCATGACTCTAGGTACTGGTGGAGCTACAGGGTCAGGGTCATGACTCTAGGTACTGGTGTAGCTGCAGGGTCCGGGTGCATGATTGTAGGTACTGGTGGAGCTGCAGGCTCAGGGTGCATGGCCCTAGGTACTGGTAGAGATGCAGGCTCAGGGTGCATGACCCTAGGTACTGGTGGAGCTGCAGGGTCAGGGTGCCTGACCCTAGGTACTGGTGGAGCTGCAGGGTCAGGGTCTTGACCCTAGGTACTGGTGGAGCTGCAGACTCAGGGTGCGTGACCCTAGGTACTGGTGGAGCTGCAGGCTCAGGGTGCATGGCCCTAGGTACTGGTGGAGCTGCAGGCTCAGGGTGCATGGCCCGAGGTACTGGTGGAGCTGCAGGCTCAGGGTGCATGGTCCTAAGTACTTGTGGAGCTGCAGGCTCAGGGTTCATGACCCTAGGTACTGGTGGAGCTCAGGCTCAGGGTACATGGCCCTAGGTACTGGTGGAGCTACAGGGTCAGGGTTCATGACCCTAGGTACTGGTGGAAAGTGGCATACGTGTGGTGACTATGGCAGCGTCAGTCATGCTGCAGGCTCAGGCTTCATGGCCCTAGGTACTAGTGGAGCTGCAGGGTCAGGGTGCATGACCCTAGGTACTGGTGGAGCTGCAGGTTCAGGGTCATGACTCTAGGTACTAGTGGAGCTGCAGGGTCAGGGTGCATGATCCTAGGTACTGGTGGAGCTGCAGGCTCAGGGTGCATGGCCTAAGTACTGGCGGAGCTACAGGGTCAGGGTCATGACTCTAGGTACTGGTGTAGCTGCAGGGTCTGGGTGCATGATTGTAGGTACTAGTGGAGCTGCAGGCTCAGGGTGCATGACTCTAGGTACTGGTGGAGCTACAGGGTCAGGGTCATGACTCTAGGTACTGGTGTAGCTGCAGGGTCCGTTTGCATGATTGTAGGTACTGGTGAAGCTACAGGCTCAGGGTGCATGGCCCTAGGTACTGGTGGAGATGCAGGCTCAGGGTGCATGACCCTAGGTACTGGTGGAGCTGCAGGTTCAGGGTCATGACTCTAGGTACTAGTGGAGCTGCAGGGTCAGGGTGCATGATCCTAGGTACTGGTGGAGCTGCAGGCTCAGGGTGCATGGCCTAAGTACTGGCGGAGCTACAGGGTCAGGGTCATGACTCTAGGTACTAGTGGAGCTGCAGGGTCAGGGTGCATGATCCTAGGTACTGGTGGAGCTGCAGGCTCAGGGTGCATGACTCTAGGTACTGGTGGAGCTACAGGGTCAGGGTCATGACTCTAGGTACTGGTGTAGCTGCAGGGTCCGTTTGCATGATTGTAGGTACTGGTGGAGCTGCAGGCTCAGGGTGCATGGCCCTAGGTACTGGTGGAGATGCAGGCTCAGGGTGCATGACCCTAGGTACTGGTGGAGCTGCAGGGTCAGGGTGCCTGACCCTAGGTACTGCTGGAGCTGCAGGGTCAGGGTCTTGACCCTAGGTACTGTTGGAGCTGCAGACTCAGGGTGCGTGACCCTAGGTACTGGTGGAGCTGCAGGCTCAGGGTGCATGGCCCTAGGTACTGGTGGAGCTGCAGGCTCAGGGTGCATGGCCCTAGGTACTGGTGGAGCTGCAGGCTCAGGGTGCATGGTCCTAGTTACTTGTGGAGCTGCAGGCTCAGGGTTCATGACCCTAGGTACTGGTGGAGCTGCAGGCTCAGGGTGCATGACTCTAGGTACTGGTGGAGCTGCAGGGTCAGGGTGCATGACCCTAGGTACTGGTGGAGCTGCAGGTTCAGGGTCATGACTCTAGGTACTAGTGGAGCTGCAGGGTCAGGGTGCATGATCCTAGGTACTGGTGGAGCTGCAGGCTCAGGGTGCATGGCCTAAGTACTGGCGGAGCTACAGGCTCTGGGGTAATGACCATAGGTACTGGTGGAGCTGCAGGCTCAGGGTGCATGGCCCTAAGCACTGGTGGAGCTGCAGGCTCAGGGTGCATGGTCCTAGGTACTGGTGGAGCTGCAGGCTCAGGGTGCATCGCCCTAGGTACTGGTGGAGCTGCAGGGTCAGGGTGCATCACCCTAGGTACTGGTGGGGCTGCAGGCTCAGGGTGCATGGTCCTAGGTACTGGTGGAGCTGCAGGCTCTGGGATAATGACCCTAGGTACTGGTGGAGCTGCAGGCTCAGGGTTCAAGGCCCTAGGTACTGGTGGAGCTGCAGGGTCAGGGTCATGACCAAAGGTACTGGTGGAGCTACAGGCTCAGGGTGCATTGTCCTAGGTACTTGTGGAGCTGCAGGGTCAGGGTGGATGGCCCTAGGTACTGGTGGAGCTGCAGGCTCAGGGTGCATGGTCCTAGTTACTTGTGGAGCTGCAGGCTCAGGGTTCATGACCCTAGGTACTGGTGGAGCTGCAGGCTCAGGGTGCATGACTCTAGGTACTGGTGGAGCTGCAGGGTCAGGGTGCATGACCCTAGGTACTGGTGGAGCTGCAGGTTCAGGGTCATGACTCTAGGTACTAGTGGAGCTGCAGGGTCAGGGTGCATGATCCTAGGTACTGGTGGAGCTGCAGGCTCAGGGTGCATGGCCTAAGTACTGGCGGAGCTACAGGCTCTGGGGTAATGACCATAGGTACTGGTGGAGCTGCAGGCTCAGGGTGCATGGCCCTAAGCACTGGTGGAGCTGCAGGCTCAGGGTGCATGGTCCTAGGTACTGGTGGAGCTGCAGGCTCAGGGTACATCGCCCTAGGTACTGGTGGAGCTGCAGGGTCAGGGTGCATCACCCTAGGTACTGGTGGGGCTGCAGGCTCAGGGTGCATGGTCCTAGGTACTGGTGGAGCTGCAGGCTCTGGGGTAATGACCCTAGGTACTGGGGGAGCTGCAGGCTCAGGGTTCAAGGCCCTAGGTACTGGTGGAGCTGCAGGGTCAGGGTCATGACCAAAGGTACTGGTGGAGCTACAGGCTCAGGGTGCATTGTCCTAGGTACTGATGGAGCTGCAGGCTCATGGTGCATGACTCTAGGTACTGGTGGAGCTACAGGGTCAGGGTGCATGCCCCTAGGTACTGGTGGAGCTGCAGGGTCAGGGTGCATGACCCTTGGTACTGGTGGAGCTGCAGCGTCAGTGTGCATGGCCCTAGGTACTGGTGGAGCTGCAGGGTCAGGGTGCATGGCCCTAGGTACTGGTGGAGCTGCAGGCTCAGGGTGCATGGCTCTAGGTAATGGTGGAGCTGCAGGGTCAGGGTCATGACTCTAGGTACTGGAGGAGCTACAGGGTCAGGGTGCATGGCCTAAGTACTGGCAGAGCTACAGGGTCAGGGTCATGACTCTAGGTACTGGTGTAGCTGCAGGGTCCGGGTGCATGATTGTAGGTACTGGTGGAGCTGCAGGCTCAGGGTGTATGGCCCTAGGTACTGGTGGAGCTGCAGGGTCAGGGTGCATGGCCCTAGGTACTGGTGGAGCTGCAGGGTCAAGGTGCATGACTCTAGGTACTGGTGGAGCTGCAGGGTCAGGGTCATGACGCTAGGTACTGCTGGAGCTGCAGGGTCAGGGTGCATGGCCCTAGGTACTGGTGGAGCTGCAGGCTCAGGGTGCATAGCCCTAGGTACTGGTGGAGCTGCAGGCTCAGGGTGCATGGTCCTAGGTACTTGTGGACCTGCAGGCACAGGGTTCATGACCCTAGGTACTGGTGGAGCTGCAGGGTCAGGGTGCATGGCCCTAGGTACTGGTGGAGCTGCAGGGTCAGGGTGCCTGGCCCAAGGTACTGGTGGAGCTGCAGGGTCAGGGTGCATGACCCTAGGTACTGATGGAGCCGCAGGGTCAGGGTGCATGACCCTAGGTACTGGTGGAGCTGCAGGGTCAGGGTGCATGCCCCTAGGTAATGGTGGAGCTGCAGGGTCAGGGTGCATGACCCTAGGTACTGGTGGAGCTGCAGGGTCAGGGTGCATGACCCTAGGTACTGGTGGAGCTGCAGCATCAGTGTGCATGGCCCTAGGTACTGGTGGAGCTGCAGGGTCAGGGTGCATGGCCCTAGGTACTGGTGGAGCTGCAGGCTCAGGGTGCATGGCTCTAGGTACTGGTGGAGCTGCAGGGTCAGGGTCATGACTCTAGGTACTGGAGGAGCTACAGGGTCAGGGTGCATGGCCTAAGTACTGGCAGAGCTACAGGGTCAGGGTCATGACTCTAGGTACTGGTGTAGCTGCAGGGTCCGGGTGCATGATTGTAGGTACTGGTAGAGCTGCAGGCTCAGGGTGCATGGCCCTAGGTACTGGTAGAGATGCAGGCTCAGGGTGCATGACCCTAGGTACTGGTGGAGCTGCAGGGTCAGGGTGCCTGACCCTAGGTACTGGTGGAGCTGCAGTGTCAGGGTCTTGACCCTAGGTACTGGTGGAGCTGCAGACTCAGGGTGCGTGACCCTAGGTACTGGTGGAGCTGCAGGCTCAGGGTGCATGGCCCTAGGTACTGGTGGAGCTGCAGGCTCAGGGTGCATGGCCCTAGGTACTGGTGGAGCTGCAGGCTCAGGGTGCATGGTCCTAGGTACTTGTGGAGCTGCAGGCTCAGGGTTCATGACCCTAGGTACTAGTGGAGCTGCAGGGTCAGGGTGCATGGCCCTAGGTACTGATGGAGCTGCAGGGTCAGGGTGCCTGGCCCAAGGTACTGGTGGAGCTGCAGGGTCAGGGTGCATGACCCTAGGTACTGATGGAGCTGCAGGGTCAGGGTGCATGGCCCTAGGTACTGGTGGAGCTGCAGGGTCAGGGTGCATGGCCCTAGGTACTGGTGGAGCTCAGGCTCAGGGTGCATGGCCCTAGGTACTGGTGGAGCTACAGGGTCATGATTCATGACCCTAGGTACTGGTGGAAAGTGGCATACGTGTGGTGACTATGGCAGCGTCAGTCATGCTGCAGGCTCAGGCTTCATGGCCCTAGGTACTAGTGGAGCTGCAGGGTCAGGGTGCATGACCCTAGGTACTGGTGGAGCTGCAGGGTCAGGGTGCATGACCCTAGGTACTGGTGGAGCTGCAGGCTCAGGGTGCATGACTCTAGGTACTGGTGGAGCTGCAGGGTCAGGGTGCATGACCCTAGAACTGGTGGAGCTGCAGGTTCAGGGTCATGACTCTAGGTACTAGTGGAGCTGCAGGGTGAGGGTGCATGATCCTAGGTACTGATGGAGCTGCAGGCTCAGGGTGCATGACTCTAGGTACTGGTGGAGCTACAGGGTCAGGGTCATGACTCTAGGTACTGGTGTAGCTGCAGGGTCCGGGTGCATGATTGTAGGTACTGGTGGAGCTGCAGGCTCAGGGTGCATGGCCCTAGGTACTGGTAGAGATGCAGGCTCAGGGTGCATGACCCTAGGTACTGGTGGAGCTGCAGGGTCAGGGTGCCTGACCCTAGGTACTGGTGGAGCTGCAGGGTCAGGGTCTTGACCCTAGGTACTGGTGGAGCTGCAGACTCAGGGTGCGTGACCCTAGGTACTGGTGGAGCTGCAGGCTCAGGGTGCATGGCCCTAGGTACTGGTGGAGCTGCAGGCTCAGGGTGCATGGCCCGAGGTACTGGTGGAGCTGCAGGCTCAGGGTGCATGGTCCTAAGTACTTGTGGAGCTGCAGGCTCAGGGTTCATGACCCTAGGTACTGGTGGAGCTCAGGCTCAGGGTACATGGCCCTAGGTACTGGTGGAGCTACAGGGTCAGGGTTCATGACCCTAGGTACTGGTGGAAAGTGGCATACGTGTGGTGACTATGGCAGCGTCAGTCATGCTGCAGGCTCAGGCTTCATGGCCCTAGGTACTAGTGGAGCTGCAGGGTCAGGGTGCATGACCCTAGGTACTGGTGGAGCTGCAGGTTCAGGGTCATGACTCTAGGTACTAGTGGAGCTGCAGGGTCAGGGTGCATGATCCTAGGTACTGGTGGAGCTGCAGGCTCAGGGTGCATGGCCTAAGTACTGGCGGAGCTACAGGGTCAGGGTCATGACTCTAGGTACTGGTGTAGCTGCAGGGTCTGGGTGCATGATTGTAGGTACTGGTGGAGCTGCAGGCTCAGGGTGCATGACTCTAGGTACTGGTGGAGCTACAGGGTCAGGGTCATGACTCTAGGTACTGGTGTAGCTGCAGGGTCCGTTTGCATGATTGTAGGTACTGGTGAAGCTACAGGCTCAGGGTGCATGGCCCTAGGTACTGGTGGAGATGCAGGCTCAGGGTGCATGACCCTAGGTACTGGTGGAGCTGCAGGTTCAGGGTCATGACTCTAGGTACTAGTGGAGCTGCAGGGTCAGGGTGCATGATCCTAGGTACTGGTGGAGCTGCAGGCTCAGGGTGCATGGCCTAAGTACTGGCGGAGCTACAGGGTCAGGGTCATGACTCTAGGTACTAGTGGAGCTGCAGGGTCAGGGTGCATGATCCTAGGTACTGGTGGAGCTGCAGGCTCAGGGTGCATGACTCTAGGTACTGGTGGAGCTACAGGGTCAGGGTCATGACTCTAGGTACTGGTGTAGCTGCAGGGTCCGTTTGCATGATTGTAGGTACTGGTGGAGCTGCAGGCTCAGGGTGCATGGCCCTAGGTACTGGTGGAGATGCAGGCTCAGGGTGCATGACCCTAGGTACTGGTGGAGCTGCAGGGTCAGGGTGCCTGACCCTAGGTACTGCTGGAGCTGCAGGGTCAGGGTCTTGACCCTAGGTACTGGTGGAGCTGCAGACTCAGGGTGCGTGACCCTAGGTACTGGTGGAGCTGCAGGCTCAGGGTGCATGGCCCTAGGTACTGGTGGAGCTGCAGGCTCAGGGTGCATGGCCCTAGGTACTGGTGGAGCTGCAGGCTCAGGGTGCATGGTCCTAGTTACTTGTGGAGCTGCAGGCTCAGGGTTCATGACCCTAGGTACTGGTGGAGCTGCAGGCTCAGGGTGCATGACTCTAGGTACTGGTGGAGCTGCAGGGTCAGGGTGCATGACCCTAGGTACTGGTGGAGCTGCAGGTTCAGGGTCATGACTCTAGGTACTAGTGGAGCTGCAGGGTCAGGGTGCATGATCCTAGGTACTGGTGGAGCTGCAGGCTCAGGGTGCATGGCCTAAGTACTGGCGGAGCTACAGGCTCTGGGGTAATGACCATAGGTACTGGTGGAGCTGCAGGCTCAGGGTGCATGGCCCTAAGCACTGGTGGAGCTGCAGGCTCAGGGTGCATGGTCCTAGGTACTGGTGGAGCTGCAGGCTCAGGGTGCATTGCCCTAGGTACTGGTGGAGCTGCAGGGTCAGGGTGCATCACCCTAGGTACTGGTGGGGCTGCAGGCTCAGGGTGCATGGTCCTAGGTACTGGTGGAGCTGCAGGCTCTGGGGTAATGACCCTAGGTACTGGTGGAGCTGCAGGCTCAGGGTTCAAGGCCCTAGGTACTGGTGGAGCTGCAGGGTCAGGGTCATGACCAAAGGTACTGGTGGAGCTACAGGCTCAGGGTGCATTGTCCTAGGTACTTGTGGAGCTGCAGGGTCAGGGTGGATGGCCCTAGGTACTGGTGGAGCTGCAGGCTCAGGGTGCATGGTCCTAGTTACTTGCGGAGCTGCAGGCTCAGGGTTCATGACCCTAGGTACTGGTGGAGCTGCAGGCTCAGGGTGCATGACTCTAGGTACTGGTGGAGCTGCAGGGTCAGGGTGCATGACCCTAGGTACTGGTGGAGCTGCAGGTTCAGGGTCATGACTCTAGGTACTAGTGGAGCTGCAGGGTCAGGGTGCATGATCCTAGGTACTGGTGGAGCTGCAGGCTCAGGGTGCATGGCCTAAGTACTGGCGGAGCTACAGGCTCTGGGGTAATGACCATAGGTACTGGTGGAGCTGCAGGCTCAGGGTGCATGGCCCTAAGCACTGGTGGAGCTGCAGGCTCAGGGTGCATGGTCCTAGGTACTGGTGGAGCTGCAGGCTCAGGGTGCATCGCCCTAGGTACTGGTGGAGCTGCAGGGTCAGGGTGCATCACCCTAGGTACTGGTGGGGCTGCAGGCTCAGGGTGCATGGTCCTAGGTACTGGTGGAGCTGCAGGCTCTGGGGTAATGACCCTAGGTACTGGTGGAGCTGCAGGCTCAGGGTTCAAGGCCCTAGGTACTGGTGGAGCTGCAGGGTCAGGGTCATGACCAAAGGTACTGGTGGAGCTACAGGCTCAGGGTGCATTGTCCTAGGTACTTGTGGAGCTGCAGGGTCAGGGTGGATGGCCCTAGGTACTGGTGGAGCTGCAGGGTCAGGGTGCATGCCCCTAGGTACTGGTGGAGCTGCAGGGTCAGGGTGCATGACCCTAGGTACTGGTGGAGCTGCAGCATCAGTGTGCAAGGCCCTAGGTACTGGTGGAGCTGCAGGGTCAGGGTGCATGGCCCTAGGTACTGGTGGAGCTGCAGGCTCAGGGTGCATGGCTCTAGGTACTGGTGGAGCTGCAGGGTCAGGGTCATGACTCTATTTACTGGAGGAGCTGCAGGGTCAGGGTGCATGGGCTAAGTACTGGCGGAGCTACAGTGTCAGGGTCATGACTCTAGGTACTGGTGTAGCTGCAGGGTCCGGGTGCATGATTATAGGTACTGGTGGAGCTGCAGGCTCAGGGTGCATGGCCTTAGGTACTGGTAGAGATGCAGGCTCAGGGTGCATGACCCTAGGTACTGGTGGAGCTGCAGGGTCAGGGTGCCTGACCCTAGGTACTGGTGGAGCTGCAGGGTCAGGGTCTTGACCCTAGGTACTGGTGGAGCTGCAGACTCAGGGTGCGTGACCCTAGGTACTGGTGGAGCTGCAGGCTCAGGGTGCATGGCCCTAGGTACTGGTGGAGCTGCAGGCTCAGGGTGCATGGCCCTAGGTACTGGTGGAGCTGCAGGCTCAGGGTGCATGGTCCTAGGTACTTGTGGAGCTGCAGGCTCAGGGTTCATGACCCTAGGTACTGGTGGAGCTGCAGGGTCAGGGTGCATGGCCCTAGGTACTGGTGGAGCTGCAGGGTCAGGGTGCCTGGCCCAAGGTACTGGTGGAGCTGCAGGGTCAGGGTGCATGACCCTAGGTACTGATGGAGCTGCAGTGTCAGGGTGCATGACCCTAGGTACTGGTGGAGCTGCAGGGTCAAGGTGCATGGCCCTAGGTATTGGTGGAGCTGCAGGGTCAGGGTGCATGGCCCTAGGTACCTTTTGGAGCTCAGGCTCAGGGTGCATGGCCCTAGGTACTGGTGGAGCTACAGGGTCAGGGTTCATGACCCTAGGTACTGGTGGAAAGTGGCATACGTGTGGTGACTATGGCAGCGTCAGTCATGCTGCAGGCTCAGGCTTCATGGCTCTAGGTACTAGTGGAGCTGCAGGGTCAGGGTGCATGACCCTAGGTACTGGTGGAGCTGCAGGCTCAGGGTGCATGACTCTAGGTACTGGTGGAGCTGCAGGGTCAGGGTGCATGACCCTAGGTACTGGTGGAGCTGCAGGTTCAGGGCCATGACTCTAGGTACTAGTGGAGCTGCAGGGTGAGGGTGCATGATCCTAGGTACTGATGGAGCTGCAGGCTCATGGTGCATGACTCTAGGTACTGGTGGAGCTACAGGGTCAGGGTCATGACTCTAGGTACTGGTGTAGCAGCAGGGTCCGGGTGCATGATTGTAGGTACTGGTGGAGCTGCAGGCTCATGGTGCATGGCCCTAGGTACTGGTGGAGATGCAGGCTCAGGGTGCATGACCCTAGGTACTGGTGGAGCTGCAGGGTCAGGGTGCCTGACCCTAGGTACTGGTGGAGCTGCAGGGTCAGGGTCTTGACCCTAGGTACTGGTGGAGCTGCAGACTCAGGGTGCGTGACCCTAGGTACTGGTGGAGCTGCAGGCTCAGGGTGCATGGCCCTAGGTACTGGTGGCGCTGCAGGCTCAGGGTGCATGGCCCTAGGTACTGGTGGAGCTGCAGGCTCAGGGTGCATGGTCCTAGGTACTTGTGGAGCTGCAGGCTCAGGGTTCATGACCCTAGGTACTGGTGGAGCTCAGGCTCAGGGTGCATGGCCCTAGGTACTTGTGGAGCTACAGGGTCAGGGTTCATGACCCTAGGTACTGGTGGAAAGTGGCATACGTGTGGTGACTATGGCAGCGTCAGTCATGCTGCAGGCTCAGGCTTCATGGCCCTAGGTACTAGTGGAGCTGCAGGGTCAGGGTGCATGACCCTAGGTACTGGTGGAGCTGCAGGCTCAGGGTGCATGACTCTAGGTACTGGTGGAGCTGCAGGGTCAGGGTGCATGACCCTAGGTACTGGTGGAGCTGCAGGTTCAGGGTCATGACTCTAGGTACTAGTGGAGCGGCAGGGTCAGGGTGCATGATCCTAGGTACTGGTGGAGCTGCAGGCTCAGGGTGCATGGCCTAAGTACTGGCGGAGCTACAGGGTCAGGGTCATGACTCTAGGTACTGGTGTAGCTGCAGGGTCCGGGTGCATGATTGTAGGTACTGGTGGAGCTGCAGGCTCAGGGTGCATGACTCTAGGAACTGGTGGAGCTACAGGGTCAGGGTCATGACTCTAGGTACTGGTGTAGCTGCAGGGTCCGGGTGCATGATTGTAGGTACTGGTGAAGCTGCAGGCTCAGGGTGCATGGCCCTAGGTACTGGTGGAGATGCAGGCTCAGGGTGCATGACCCTAGGTACTGGTGGAGCTCAGGTTCAGGGTCATGACTCTAGGTACTAGTGGAGCTGCAGGGTCAGGATGCATGATCCTAGGTACTGGTGGAGCTGCAGGCTCAGGGTGCATGGCCTAAGTACTGGCGGAGCTACAGGGTCAGGGTCATGACTCTAGGTACTAGTGGAGCTGCAGGGTCAGGGTGCATGATCCTAGGTACTGGTGGAGCTGCAGGCTCAGGGTGAATGACTCTAGGTACTGGTGGAGCTGCAGGGTCAGGGTGCCTGACCCTAGGTACTAGTGGAGCTGCAGGGTCAGGATGCATGATCCTAGGTACTGGTGGAGCTGCAGGCTCAGGGTGCATGGCCTAAGTACTGGCGGGGCTACAGGGTCAGGGTCATGACTCTAGGTACTAGTGGAGCTGCAGGGTCAGGATGCATGATCCTAGGTACTGGTGGAGCTGCAGGCTCAGGGTGCATGGCCTAAGTACTGGCAGAGCTACAGGGTCAGGGTCATGACTCTAGGTACTAGTGGAGCTGCAGGCTCAGGGTGCATGGCCCTAGGTACTGGTGGAGATGCAGGCTCAGGGTGCATGACCCTAGGTACTGGTGGAGCTGCAGGGTCAGGGTGCCTGACCCTAGGTACTGCTGGAGCTGCAGGGTCAGGGTCTTGACCCTAGGTACTGGTGGAGCTGCAGACTCAGGGTGCGTGACCCTAGGTACTGGTGGAGCTGCAGGCTCAGGGTGCATGGCCCTAGGTACTGGTGGAGCTGCAGGCTCAGGGTGCATGGCCCTAGGTACTGGTGGAGCTGCAGGCTCAGGGTGCATGGTCCTAGGTACTTGTGGAGCTGCAGGCTCAGGGTTCATGACCCTAGGTACTGGTGGAGCTGCAGGCTCAGGGTGCATGACTCTAGGTACTGGTGGAGCTGCAGGGACAGGGTGCATGACCCTAGGTACTGGTGGAGCTGCAGGTTCAGGGTCATGACTCTAGGTACTAGTGGAGCTGCAGGGTCAGGGTGCATGATCCTAGGTACTGGTGGAGCTGCAGGCTCAGGGTGCATGGCCTAAGTACTGGCGGAGCTACAGGCTCTGGGGTAATGACGATAGGTACTGGTGGAGCTGCAGGCTCAGAGTTCAAGGCCCTAGGTAATGGTGGAGTTGCAGGCTCAGGGTGCATGGCCCTAAGCACTGGTGGAGCTGCAGGCTCAGGGTGCATGGTCCTAGGTACTGGTGGAGCTGCAGGCTCAGGGTGCATCGCCCTAGGTACTGGTGGAGCTGCAGGGTCAGGGTGCATCACCCTAGGTACTGGTGGGGCTGCAGGCTCAGGGTGCATGGTCCTAGGTACTGGTGGAGCTGCAGGCTCTGGGGTAATGACCCTAGGTACTGGTGGAGCTGCAGGCTCAGGGTTCAAGGCCCTAGGTACTGGTGGAGTTGCAGGGTCAGGGTCATGACCAAAGGTACTGGTGGAGCTACAGGCTCAGGGTGCATTGTCCTAGGTACTTGTGGAGCTGCAGGGTCAGGGTGGATGGCCCTAGGTACTGGTGGAGCTGCAGGGTCAGGGTCATGACCCTAGGTACTGGTGGACCTGCAGGCTCAGGGTGCATGACCCTAGGTACTGATGGAGCTGCAGGGCCAGGGTGCATGGCCCTAGGTACTGGTGGAGCTGCAGGGCCAGGGTGCATGACCCTAGGTACTGGTGGAGCTGCAGGCTCAGGGTTCATGGCCCTAGGTACTGGTGGAGATGCAGGCTCAGGGTGCATGGTCCTAGGTACGCTGCAGGGTCAGGGTGCATGGCCCTAGGTACTGGTGGAGCTGCAGGGTCAGGGTGCATGACCCTAGGTACTGGTGGAGCTTCAGGCTCTGGGGTAATGACCCTACTAACTGGTGGAAATGCAGGCTCTGGGTTCATGGCCCTAGGTGCTGGTGGAGTTGCAGGCTCAGGGTCCATGGCCCTAGGCACTGGTGGAGCTGCAGGCTCAGGGTGAATGGTCCTAGGTACTGGTGGAGCTGCAGGCTCAGGGTGCATCGCCCTAGGTACTGGTGGAGCTACAGGGTCAGGGTGCATGACCCTAGGTACTGGTGGGGCTGCAGGCTCAGGGTGCATGGTCCTAGGTACTGGTGGAGCTGCAGGCTCTGGGGTAATGACCCTAGGTACTGGTGGAGCTGCAGGCTCAGGGTTCAAGGCCCTAGGTACTGGTCGAGCTGCAGGGTCAGGGTCATGACCCTATGTACTTTTGGAGATGCAGGCTCAGGGTGCATGACCCTAGGTACTTGTGGAGCTGCAGGCTCAGGGTGCATCGCCCTAGGTACTGGTGGAGTTGCAGGGTCAGGGTTCATGACCCTAGGTACTGGTGGAGCTGCAGGGTCAGGGTGCATGGCCATAGGTACTGGTGGAGCTGCAGGCTCAGGGTGCATGACCCTAGGTACTGGTGGAACTGCAGGCTCAGGGTGCATCACCCTAGGTACTGGTGGAGCTGCAGGGTCAGGGTGCATGACCAAAGGTACTGGTGGAGCTGCAGGCTCAGGGTGCATGGCCCTAGGTACTGGTGGAGCTGCAGGGTCAGGGTGCATGACCCTAGGTACTGGTGGAGCTGCAGGCTCAGGGTGCATCGCCCTAGGTACTGGTGGAGCTGCAGGGTCAGGGTGCATGACCCTAGGTACTGGTGGAGCTGCAGGCTCAGGGTGCATGGCCCTAGGTACTGGTGGAGCTGCAGGCTCAGGGTGCATGGCCCTAGGTACTTGTGGAGCTGCAGGCTCAGGGTGCATGGCCCTAGACTGGTTGAGCTGCAGGCTCAGGGTGCATGGCCCTAGGTACTGGTGGAGCTGCAGGCTCAGGGTGCATGGTCCTCCGTACTGGTGGAGCTGCAGGCTCAGCGTGCATGGCCCTAGGTACTGGTGGAGCTGCAGGCTCAGGGTGCATGGTCCTCAGTACTGGTGGAGCTGCAGGGTCTGGGGTAATGTCCCTAGGTACTGGTGGAGTTGCAGGCTCAGGGTGCATGGCCCTAGGCACTGGTGGAGCTGCCGGCTCAGGGTGCATGGTCCTAGGTACTGGTGGAGCTGCAGGCTCAGGGTGCATCGCCCTAGGTACTGGTGGAGCTGCAGGGTCAGGGTGCATGACCCTAGGTACTGGTGGGGCTGCAGGCTCAGGGTGCATGGTCCTAGGTACTGGTGGAGCTGCAGGCTCTGGGTTAATGACCCTAGGTACTGGTGGAGCTGCAGGCTCAGGGTTCAAGGCCCTAGGTACTGGTGGAGCTGCAGGGTCAGGGTCATGACCCTACGTACTGGTGGAGCTGCAGGCTCAGGGTGCATGACCCTAGGTACTGGTGGAGCTGCAGGCTCAGGGTGCATCACCCTAGGTACTGGTGGAGCTGCAGGGTCAGGGTTCATGACCCTAGGTACTGGTGGAGCTGCAGGGTCAGGGTGCATGGCCCTAGGTACTGGTGGAGCTGCAGCCTCAGGGTGCATCGCCCTAGGTACTGGTGGAGCTGCAGGGTCAGGGTGCATGACCAAAGGTACTGGTGGAGCTGCAGGCTCAGGGTGCATGGCCCTAGGTACTGGTGGAGCTGCAGGGTCAGGGTGCATGGCCCTAGGTACTGGTGGAGCTGCAGGGTCAGGGTCATGACCCTGGGTACTGGTGGAGCTGCAGGCTCAGAGTGCATGACCCTAGGTACTGATGGAGCTGCAGGGCCAGGGTGCATGGCCCTAGGTACTGGTGGAGCTGCAGGGCCAGGGTGCATGACCCAAGGTACTGGTGGAGCTGCAGGCTCAGGGCGCATGGCCCTCAGTACTGGTGGAGCTGCCGGCTCAGGGTGCATGATCCTAGGTACTGGTGGAGCTGCAGGGTCAGGGTGCATGATCCTAGGTACTGGTGGAGCTGCAGGCTCAGGGTTCATGGCCCTAGGTACTGGTGGAGATGCAGGCTCAGGGTGCATGGCCCTAGGTACGCTGCAGGGTCAGGGTGCATGGCCCTAGGTACTGGTGGAGCTGTAGGGTCAGGGTGCATGACCCTAGGTACTGGTGGAGCTGCAGGCTCTGGGGTAATGACCCTAGGTACTGGTGGAGCTGCAGGCTCAGGGTCATGGCCCTAGGTAGTGGTGGAGTTGCAGGCTCAGGGTGCATGGCCCTAGGCACTGGTGGAGCTGCAGGCTCAGGGTGAATGGTCCTAGGTACTGGTGGAGCTGCAGGCTCAGGGTGCATTGCCCTAGGTACTGGTGGAGCTGCAGGGTCAGGGTGCATGACCCTAGGTACTGGTGGGGCTGCAGGCTCAGGGTGCATGGTCCTAGGTACTGGTGGAGCTGCAGGCTCTGGGGTAATGACCCTAGGTACTGGTGGAGCTGCAGGCTCAGGGTTCAAGGCCCTAGGTACTGGTGGAGTTGCAGGGTCAGGGTCATGACCCTAGGTACTGGTGGAGCTGCAGGCTCAGGGTGCATGACCCTAGGTACTTGTGGAGCTGCAGGCTCAGGGTGCATCGCCCTAGGTACTGGTGGAGCTGCACGGTCAGGGTTCATGACCCTAGGTACTGGTGGAGCTGCAGGGTCAGGGTGCATGACCCTAGGTACTGGTGGAGCTGCAGGCTCAGGGTTCATCACCCTAGGTACTGGTGGAGCTGCAGGGTCAGGGTGCATGACCCTAGGTACTGGTGGGGCTGCAGGCTCAGGGTGTATGGTCCTAGGTACTGGTGGAGCTGCAGGCTCTGGGGTAATGACCCTAGGTACTGGTGGAGCTGCAGGCTCAGGGTTCAAGGCCCTAGGTACTGGTGGAGCTGCAGGGTCAGGGTCATGACCCTAGGTACTGGTGGAGCTGCAGGCCCAGGGTGCATGACCCTAGGTACTTGTGGAGCTGCAGGCTCAGGGTGCATCGCCCTAGGTACTGGTGGAGCTGCAGGGTCAGGGTTCATGACCCTAGGTACTGGTGGAGCTGCAGGGTCAGGGTGCATGACCCTAGGTACTGGTGGAGCTGCAGGCTCAGGGTTCATCACCCTAGGTACTGGTGGAGCTGCAGGGTCAGGGTGCATGACCAAAGGTACTGGTGGAGCTGCAGGCTCAGGGTGCCTGGTCCTAGGTACTGTTGGAGCTGCAGGGTCAGGGTGCATGACCCTAGGTACTGGTGGAGCTGCAGGCTCAGGGTGCATCGTCCTAGGTACTAGTGGAGCTGCAGGGTCAGGGTGCATGACCCTAGATACTGGTGGAGCTGCAGGCTCAGGGTGCATGGCCCTAGGTACTGGTGGAGCTGCAGGCTCAGGGTGCATGGCCCTAGGTACTGGTGGAGCTGCAGGCTCAGGGTGCATGGTCCTCCGTACTGGTGGAGCTGCAGGCTCAGCGTGCATGGCCCTAGGTAGTGGTGGAGCTGCAGGCTCAGGGTGCATGGTCCTCAGTACTGGTGGAGCTGCCGGCTCAGGGTGCATGACCCTAGGTACTGGTGGAGCTGCAGGGTCAGGGTGCATCGCCCTAGGTACTGGTGGAGCTGCAGGGTCAGGGTGCATGACCCTACGTACTGGTGGAGCTGCAGGCTCAGGGTGCATGGCCCTAGGTACTGGGGGAGCTGCAGGGTCAGGGTGCATGACCCTAGGTACCGGTGGAGCTGCAGGCTCAGGGTGCATCGCCCTAGCTACTGGTGGAGCTGCAGGGTCAGGGTGCATGACCCTAGGTACTGGTGGAGCTGCAGGGTCAGGGTCATGACCCTAGGTACTGGTGGAGCTGCAGGGTCAGGGTTCATGACCCTAGGTACTGGTGGAGCTGCTGGCTCAGGGTCATGACTCTAGGTACTAGTGGAGCTGCAGGGTCAGGGTGCATGACCCTAGGTACTGGTGGAGCTGCTGGCTCAGGGTCATGACTCTAGGTACTAGTGGAGCTGCAGGGTCAGGGAGCATGATCCTAGGTACTGGTGGGGCTGCAGGCTCAGGGTGCATGGCCCTCTGTACTGGTGGAGCGGCAGGCTCTGGGTGCATGGCCCTAGGTACTGGTGGAGCTGCAGGGTCAGGGTGCATGGTCCTAGGTACTGGTGGAGCTGCAGGCTCAGGGTGCATGGCCGTAGGTACTGGTGGAGTTGCAGGGTCAGGGTGCAATACCCTAGGTACTGGTGGAGCTGCAGGGTCAGGGGACATGGCCCTAGGTACTGGTGGAGCTGTAGGCTCAGGGTGCATGGCCCTAGGTACTGGTGGAGCTGCAGGCTCAGGGTGCATGGCCCTAGGTACTGGTGGAGCTGCAGGCTCAGGGTTCATGGCCCTAGGTACTGGTGGAGCTGCAGGGTCAGGGTGCATGACCCTTGGTACTGGTGGAGCTGCAGGGTCAGTGTGCATGGCCCTAGGTACTGGTGGAACTGCAGGGTCAGGGTGCATGGCCCGAGGTACTGGTGGAGCTGCAGGGTCAGGGTCATGACCCTAGGTACTGGTGGAGCTGCAGGGTCAGGGTGCATGACCCTAGGTACTGGTGGAGCTGCAGCGTCAGGGTGCATGGCCCTAGGTACTGGTGGAGCTGCAGGGTCAGGGTGCATGGCCCTCGGTACTGGTGGAGCTCAGGCTCAGGGTGCATGGCCCTAGGTACTGGTGGAGCTGCAGGGTCAGGGTGCATGACCCTAGGTACTGGTGGAGCTGCAGGGTCAGGGTGCATGACCCTAGGTACTGGTGGAGCTACAGGCTCAGGGTGCATGGCCCTAGGTACTGTTGGAGCTGCAGGGTCAGCATGCATGGCCCTAGGTACTGGTGGAGCTGCAGGGTCAGGGTGCATGACCCTAGGTACTGGTGGAGCTGCAGGGTCAAGGTGCATGACTCTAGGTACTGGTGGAGCTGCAGGGTCAGGGTCATGACGCTAGGTACTGCTGGAGCTGCAGGCTCAGGGTGCATGGCCCTAGACTGGTTGAGCTGCAGGCTCAGGGTGCATGGCCCTAGGTACTGGTGGAGCTGCAGGCTCAGGGTGCATGGTCCTCCGTACTGGTGGAGCTGCAGGCTCAGCGTGCATGGCCCTAGGTACTGGTGGAGCTGCAGGCTCAGGGTGCATGGTCCTCAGTACTGGTGGAGCTGCCGGCTCAGGGTGCATGACCCTAGGTACTGGTGGAGCTGCAGGCTCAGGGTGCATGGCCCTAGGTACTGGTGGAGCTGCAGGGTCAGGGTGCATGACCCTAGGTACTGGTGGAGCTGCAGGCTCAGGGTGCATCACCCTAGTTACTGGTGGAGCTGCAGAGTCATGGTGCATGACCCTAGGTACTGGTGGAGCTGCAGGGTCAGGGTCATGACCCTAGGTACTGGTGGAGCTGCAGGGTCAGGGTTCATGACCCTAGGTACTGGTGGAAAGTGCCATACGTGTGGTGACTATGGCAGTGTCAGTCATGCTGCATGCTCAGGCTTCATGGCCCTAGGTACTAGTGGAGCTGCAGGCTCAGGGTGCATGACCCTAGGTACTGGTGGAGCTGCAGGGTCAGGGTGCATGACTCTTGGTACTGGTGGAGCTGCAGGGTCAGGGTGCATGACCCTAGGTACTGGTGGAGCTGCAGGCTCAGGGTCATGACTCTAGGTACTAGTGGAGCTGCAGGGTCAGGGTGCATGATCCTAGGTACTGGTGGAGCTGCAGGCTCAGGGTGCATGGCCCTCTGTACTGGTGGAGCGGCAGGCTCAGGGTGCATGGCCCTAGGTACTGGTGGAGCTGCAGGGTCAGGGTGCATGACCCTAGGTACTGGTGGAGCTGCAGGGTCAGGGTCATGACCCTAGGTACTGGTGGAGCTGCAGGGTCAGGGTGCATGACCCTAGGTACTGGTGGAGCTGCAGCGTCAGGGTGCATGGCCCTAAGTTCTGGTGGAGTTGCAGGGTCAGGGTGCATGGCCCTAGGTACTGGTAGAGCTGCAGGGTCAGGGTCATGACCCTAGGTACTGGTGGAGCTGCAGGGTCAGGGTGCATGACCCTAGGTACTGGTGGAGCTGCAGTGTCAGGGTGCATGGCCCTAGGTTCTGGTGGAGCTGCAGGGTCAGGGTGCATGGCCCTAGGTACTGGTGGAGCTGCAGGGTCAGGGTGCATGGCCCTAGGTACTGGTGGAGCTCAGGCTCAGGGTGCATGGCCCTAGGTACTGGTGGAGTTGCAGGGTCAGGGTGCATGACCCTAGGTACTGGTGGAGCTGCAGGGTCAGGGTGCATGGCCCTAGGTACTGGTGGAGCTGCAGGGTCAGGGTGCCTAGCCCAAGGTACTGGTGGAGCTGCAGGGTCAGGGTGCATGGTCCTAGGTACTGGTGGAGCTGCTGGGTCAGGGTGCATGACCCTAGGTACTGGTGGAGCTGCAGGCTCAGGGTGCATGACCCTAGGTACTGGTGGAGCTGCAGTGTCAGGGTGCATGGCCCTAGGTTCTGGTGGAGCTGCAGGGTCAGGGTGCATGGCCCTAGGTACTGGTGGAGCTGCAGGGTCAGGGTGCATGGCCCTAGGTACTGGTGGAGCTCAGGCTCAGGGTGCATGGCCCTAGGTACTGGTGGAGCTGCAGGGTCAGGGTGCATGACCCTAGGTACTGGTGGAGCTGCAGGCTCAGGGTGCATGGCCCTAGGTACTGGTGGAGCTGCAGGGTCAGGGTTCATGGCCCTAGGTACTGGTGGAGATGCAGGCTCAGGGTGCATGGCCCTAGGTACTGGTGGAGCTGCAGGCTCAGGGTTCATGGCCCTAGGTACTGGTGGAGCTGCAGGGTCAGGGTGCATGGTCCTAGGTACTGGTGGAGCTGCGGGGTCAGGGTGCATGACCCTAGATACTGGTGGAGCTGCGGGGTCAGGGTGCATGACCCTAGGTACTGGTGGAGCTGCGGGGTCAGGGTGCATGACCCTAGATACTGGTGGAGCTGCAGGGTCAGGGTGCATGACCCTAGGTACTGGTGGAGCTGCAGGCTCAGGGTGCATGGCCCTAGGTACTGGTGGAGCTGCAGGCTCAGGGTTCATGGCCCTAGGTACTGGTGGAGATGCAGGCTCAGGGTGCATGGCCCTAGGTACGCTGCAGGGTCAGGGTGCATGGCCCTAGGTACTGGTGGAGCTGTAGGGTCAGGGTGCATGACCCTAGGTACTGGTGGAGCTGCAGGCTCTGGGGTAATGACCCTAGGTACTGGTGGAGCTGCAGGCTCAGGGTCATGGCCCTAGGTAGTGGTGGAGTTGCAGGCTCAGGGTGCATGGCCCTAGGCACTGGTGGAGCTGCAGGCTCAGGGTGAATGGTCCTAGGTACTGGTGGAGCTGCAGGCTCAGGGTGCATCGCCCTAGGTACTGGTGGAGCTGCAGGGTCAGGGTGCATGACCCTAGGTACTGGTGGAGCTGCAGCGTCAGGGTGCATGGCCCTAAGTTCTGGTGGAGTTGCAGGGTCAGGGTGCATGGCCCTAGGTACTGGTGGAGCTGCAGGGTCAGGGTCATGACCCTAGGTACTGGTGGAGCTGCAGGGTCAGGGTGCATGACCCTAGGTACTGGTGGAGCTGCAGTGTCAGGGTGCATGGTCCTAGGTACTGGTGGAGCTGCGGGGTCAGGGTGCATGACCCTAGATACTGGTGGAGCTGCAGGGTCAGGGTGCATGGCCCTAGGTACTGGTGGAGCTGCAGGCTCAGGGTGCATGGCCCTAGGTACTGTTGGAGCTGCAGGGTCAGGGTTCATGGCCCTAGGTACTGGTGGAGATGCAGGCTCAGGGTGCATGGCCCTAGGTACTGGTGGAGCTGCAGGCTCAGGGTTCATGGCCCTAGGTACTGGTGGAGCTGCGGGGTCAGGGTGCATGGTCCTAGGTACTGGTGGAGCTGCGGGGTCAGGGTGCATGACCCTAGATACTGGTGGAGCTGCAGGGTCAGGGTGCATGACCCTAGGTACTGGTGGAGCTGCGGGGTCAGGGTGCATGACCCTAGATACTGGTGGAGCTGCAGGGTCAGGGTGCATGACCCTAGGTACTGGTGGAGCTGCAGGCTCAGGGTGCATGGCCCTAGGTACTGGTGGAGCTGCAGGCTCAGGGTTCATGGCCCTAGGTACTGGTGGAGATGCAGGCTCAGGGTGCATGGCCCTAGGTACGCTGCAGGGTCAGGGTGCATGGCCCTAGGTACTGGTGGAGCTGTAGGGTCAGGGTGCATGACCCTAGGTACTGGTGGAGCTGCAGGCTCTGGGATAATGACCCTAGGTACTGGTGGAGCTGCAGGCTCAGGGTCATGGCCCTAGGTAGTGGTGGAGTTGCAGGCTCAGGGTGCATGGCCCTAGGCACTGGTGGAGCTGCAGGCTCAGGGTGAATGATCCTAGGTACTGGTGGAGCTGCCGGCTCAGGGTGCATCGCCCTAGGTACTGGTGGAGCTGCAGGGTCAGGGTGCATGACCCTAGGTACTGGTGGGGCTGCAGGCTCAGGGTGCTTGGTCCTAGGTACTGGTGGAGCTGCAGGCTCTGGGGTAATGACCCTAGGTACTGGTGGAGCTGCAGGCTCAGGGTTCAAGGCCCTAGGTACTGGTGGAGCTGCAGGGTCAGGGTCATGACCCTAGGTACTGGTGGAGCTGCAGGCTCAGGGTGCATCGCCCTAGGTACTGGTGGAGCTGCAGGGTCAGGGTTCATGACCCTAGGTACTGGTGGAGCTGCAGGGTCAGGATGCATGACCCTAGGTACTGGTGGAGCTGCAGGCTCAGGGTTCATCACCCTAGGTACTGGTGGAGCTGCAGGGTCAGGGTGCATGACCCTAGGTACTGGTGGGGCTGCAGGCTCAGGGTGCATGGTCCTAGGTACTGGTGGAGCTGCAGGCTCTGGGGTAATGACCCTAGGTACTGGTGGAGCTGCAGGCTCAGGGTTCAAGGCCCTAGGTACTGGTGGAGCTGCAGGGTCAGGGTCATGACCCTAGGTACTGGTGGAGCTGCAGGCCCAGGGTGCATGACCCTAGGTACTTGTGGAGCTGCAGGCTCAGGGTGCATCGCCCTAGGTACTGGTGGAGCTGCAGGGTCAGGGTTCATGACCCTAGGTACTGGTGGAGCTGCAGGGTCAGGGTGCATGACCCTAGGTACTGGTGGAGCTGCAGGCTCAGGGTTCATCACCCTAGGTACTGGTGGAGCTGCAGGGTCAGGGTGCATGACCAAAGGTACTGGTGGAGCTGCAGGCTCAGGGTGCATGGTCCTAGGTACTGTTGGAGCTGCAGGGTCAGGGTGCATGACCCTAGGTACTGGTGGAGCTGCAGGCTCAGGGTGCATCGTCCTAGGTACTAGTGGAGCTGCAGGGTCAGGGTGCATGACCCTAGATACTGGTGGAGCTGCAGGCTCAGGGTGCATGGCCCTAGGTACTGGTGGAGCTGCAGGCTCAGGGTGCATGGCCCTAGGTACTGGTGGAGCTGCAGGCTCAGGGTGCATGGTCCTCCGTACTGGTGGAGCTGCAGGCTCAGCGTGCATGGCCCTAGGTGCTGGTGGAGCTGCAGGCTCAGGGTGCATGGTCCTCAGTACTGGTGGAGCTGCCGGCTCAGGGTGCATGACCCTAGGTACTGGTGGAGCTGCAGGGTCAGGGTGCATCGCCCTAGGTACTGGTGGAGCTGCAGGGTCAGGGTGCATGACCCTACGTACTGGTGGAGCTGCAGGCTCAGGGTGCATGGCCCTAGGTACTGGTGGAGCTGCAGGGTCAGGGTGCATGACCCTAGGTACCGGTGGAGCCGCAGGCTCAGGGTGCATCGCCCTAGCTACTGGTGGAGCTGCAGGGTCAGGGTGCATGACCCTAGGTACTGGTGGAGCTGCAGGGTCAGGGTCATGACCCTAGGTACTGGTGGAGCTGCAGGCTCAGGGTGCATGGTCCTCCGTACTGGTGGAGCTGCAGGCTCAGCGTGCATGGCCCTAGGTACTGGTGGAGCTGCAGGCTCAGGGCGCATGGTCCTCAGTACTGGTGGAGCTGCCGGCTCAGGGTGCATGACCCTAGGTACTGGTGGAGCTGCAGGCTCAGGGTGCATGGCCCTAGGTACTGGTGGAGCTGCAGGGTCAGGGTGCATGACCCTAGATACTGGTGGAGCTGCAGGCTCAGGGTGCATCACCCTAGTTACTGGTGGAGCTGCAGAGTCAGGGTGCATGACCCTAGGTACTGGTGGAGCTGCAGGGTCAGGGTCATGACCCTAGGTACTGGTGGAGCTGCAGGGTCAGGGTTCATGACCCTAGGTACTGGTGGAAAGTGCCATACGTGTGGTGACTATGGCAGCGTCAGTCATGCTGCATGCTCAGGCTTCATGGCCCTAGGTACTAGTGGAGCTGCAGGCTCAGGGTGCATGACCCTAGGTACTGGTGGAGCTGCAGGGTCAGGGTGCATGACTCTTGGTACTGGTGGAGCTGCAGGGTCAGGGTGCATGACCCTAGGTACTGGTGGAGCTGCAGGCTCAGGGTCATGACTCTAGGTACTAGTGGAGCTGCATGGTCAGGGTGCATGATCCTAGGTACTGGTGGAGCTGCAGGCTCAGGGTGAATGGCCCTCTGTACTGGTGGAGCGGCAGGCTCAGGGTGCATGGCCCTAGGTACTGGTGGAGCTGCAGGGTCAGGGTGCATGACCCTAGGTACTGGTGGAGCTGCAGGGTCAGGGTCATGACCCTAGGTACTGGTGGAGCTGCAGGGTCAGGGTGCATGACCCTAGGTACTGGTGGAGCTGCAGCGTCAGGGTGCATGGCCCTAAGTTCTGGTGGAGTTGCAGGGTCAGGGTGCATGGCCCTAGGTACTGGTGGAGCTGCAGGGTCAGGGTCATGACCCTAGGTACTGGTGGAGCTGCAGGGTCAGGGTGCATGACCCTAGGTACTGGTGGAGCTGCAGTGTCAGGGTGCATGGCCCTAGGTTCTGGTGGAGCTGCAGGGTCAGGGTGCATGGCCCTAGGTACTGGTGGAGCTGCAGGGTCAGGGTGCATGGCCCTAGGTACTGGTGGAGCTCAGGCTCAGGGTGCATGGCCCTAGGTACTGGTGGAGCTGCAGGGTCAGGGTGCATGACCCTAGGTACTGGTGGAGCTGCAGGGTCAGGGTGCATGGCCCTAGGTACTGGTGGAGCTGCAGGGTCAGGGTGCCTGGCCCAAGGTACTGGTGGAGCTGCAGGGTCAGGGTGCATGGTCCTAGGTACTGGTGGAGCTGCGGGGTCAGGGTGCATGACCCTAGATACTGGTGGAGCTGCAGGGTCAGGGTGCATGACCCTAGGTACTGGTGGAGCTGCAGGCTCAGGGTGCATGGCCCTAGGTACTGGTGGAGCTGCAGGGTCAGGGTTCATGGCCCTAGGTACTGGTGGAGATGCAGGCTCAGGGTGCATGGCCCTAGGTACTGGTGGAGCTGCAGGCTCAGGGTTCATGGCCCTAGGTACTGGTGGAGCTGCAGGGTCAGGGTGCATGGTCCTAGGTACTGGTGGAGCTGCGGGGTCAGGGTGCATGACCCTAGATACTGGTGGAGCTGCAGGGTCAGGGTGCATGACCCTAGGTACTGGTGGAGCTGCGGGGTCAGGGTGCATGACCCTAGATACTGGTGGAGCTGCAGGGTCAGGGTGCATGACCCTAGGTACTGGTGGAGCTGCAGGCTCAGGGTGCATGGCCCTAGGTACTGGTGGAGCTGCAGGCTCAGGGTTCATGGCCCTAGGTACTGGTGGAGATGCAGGCTCAGGGTGCATGGCCCTAGGTACGCTGCAGGGTCAGGGTGCATGGCCCTAGGTACTGGTGGAGCTGTAGGGTCAGGGTGCATGACCCTAGGTACTGGTGGAGCTGCAGGCTCTGGGGTAATGACCCTAGGTACTGGTGGAGCTGCAGGCTCAGGGTCATGGCCCTAGGTAGTGGTGGAGTTGCAGGCTCAGGGTGCATGGCCCTAGGCACTGGTGGAGCTGCAGGCTCAGGGTGAATGGTCCTAGGTACTGGTGGAGCTGCAGGCTCAGGGTGCATCGCCCTAGGTACTGGTGGAGCTGCAGGGTCAGGGTGCATGACCCTAGGTACTGGTGGAGCTGCAGCGTCAGGGTGCATGGCCCTAAGTTCTGGTGGAGTTGCAGGGTCAGGGTGCATGGCCCTAGGTACTGGTGGAGCTGCAGGGTCAGGGTCATGACCCTAGGTACTGGTGGAGCTGCAGGGTCAGGGTGCATGACCCTAGGTACTGGTGGAGCTGCAGTGTCAGGGTGCATGGCCCTAGGTTCTGGTGGAGCTGCAGGGTCAGGGTGCATGGCCCTAGGTACTGGTGGAGCTGCAGGGTCAGGGTGCATGGCCCTAGGTACTGGTGGAGCTCAGGCTCAGGGTGCATGGCCCTAGGTACTGGTGGAGCTGCAGGGTCAGGGTGCATGACCCTAGGTACTGGTGGAGCTGCAGGGTCAGTGTGCATGGCCCTAGGTACTGGTGGAGCTGCAGGGTCAGGGTGCCTGGCCCAAGGTACTGGTGGAGCTGCAGGGTCAGGGTGCATGACCCTAGGTACTGGTGGAGCTGCAGGCTCAGGGTGCATGGCCCTAGGTACTGTTGGAGCTGCAGGGTCAGGGTTCATGGCCCTAGGTACTGGTGGAGATGCAGGCTCAGGGTGCATGGCCCTAGGTACTGGAGGAGCTGCAGGCTCAGGGTTCATGGCCCTAGGTACTGGTGGAGCTGCAGGGTCAGGGTGCATGGTCCTAGGTACTGGTGGAGCTGCGGGGTCAGGGTGCATGACCCTAGATACTGGTGGAGCTGCAGGGTCAGGGTGCATGACCCTAGGTACTGGTGGAGCTGCGGGGTCAGGGTGCATGACCCTAGATACTGGTGGAGCTGCAGGGTCAGGGTGCATGACCCTAGGTACTGGTGGAGCTGCAGGCTCAGGGTGCATGGCCCTAGGTACTGGTGGAGCTGCAGGCTCAGGGTTCATGGCCCTAGGTACTGGTGGAGATGCAGGCTCAGGGTGCATGGCCCTAGGTACGCTGCAGGGTCAGGGTGCATGGCCCTAGGTACTGGTGGAGCTGTAGGGTCAGGGTGCATGACCCTAGGTACTGGTGGAGCTGCAGGCTCTGGGGTAATGACCCTAGGTACTGGTGGAGCTGCAGGCTCAGGGTCATGGCCCTAGGTAGTGGTGGAGTTGCAGGCTCAGGGTGCATGGCCCTAGGCACTGGTGGAGCTGCAGGCTCAGGGTGAATGGTCCTAGGTACTGGTGGAGCTGCAGGCTCAGGGTGAATGGTCCTAGGTACTGGTGGAGCTGCAGGGTCAGGGTGCATGACCCTAGGTACTGGTGGGGCTGCAGGCTCAGGGTGCTTGGTCCTAGGTACTGGTGGAGCTGCAGGCTCTGGGGTAATGACCCTAGGTACTGGTGGAGCTGCAGGCTCAGGATTCAAGGCCCTAGGTACTGGTGGAGCTGCAGGGTCAGGGTCATGACCCTAGGTACTGGTGGAGCTGCAGGCTCAGGGTGCATGACCCTAGGTACTTGTGGAGCTGCAGGCTCAGGGTGCATCGCCCTAGGTACTGGTGGAGCTGCACGGTCAGGGTTCATGACCCTAGGTACTGGTGGAGCTGCAGGGTCAGGGTGCATGACCCTAGGTACTGGTGGAGCTGCAGGCTCAGGGTTCATCACCCTAGGTACTGGTGGAGCTGCAGGGTCAGGGTGCATGACCCTAGGTACTGGTGGGGCTGCAGGCTCAGGGTGCATGGTCCTAGGTACTAGTGGAGCTGCAGGCTCTGGGGTAATGACCCTAGGTACTGGTGGAGCTGCAGGCTCAGGGTTCAAGGCCCTAGGTACTGGTGGAGCTGCAGGGTCAGGGTCATGACCCTAGGTACTGGTGGAGCTGCAGGCCCAGGGTGCATGACCCTAGGTACTTGTGGAGCTGCAGGCTCAGGGTGCATCGCCCTAGGTACTGGTGGAGCTGCAGGGTCAGGGTTCATGACCCTAGGTACTGGTGGAGCTGCAGGGTCAGGGTGCATGACCCTAGGTACTGGTGGAGCTGCAGGCTCAGGGTTCATCACCCTAGGTACTGGTGGAGCTGCAGGGTCAGGGTGCATGACCAAAGGTACTGGTGGAGCTGCAGGCTCAGGGTGCATGGTCCTAGGTACTGTTGGAGCTGCAGGGTCAGGGTGCATGACCCTAGGTACTGGTGGAGCTGCAGGCTCAGGGTGCATCGTCCTAGGTACTAGTGGAGCTGCAGGGTCAGGGTGCATGACCCTAGATACTGGTGGAGCTGCAGGCTCAGGGTGCATGGCCCTAGGTACTGGTGGAGCTGCAGGCTCAGGGTGCATGGCCCTAGGTACTGGTGGAGCTGCAGGCTCAGGGTGCATGGTCCTCCGTACTGGTGGAGCTGCAGGCTCAGCGTGCATGGCCCTAGGTGCTGGTGGAGCTGCAGGCTCAGGGTGCATGGTCCTCAGTACTGGTGGAGCTGCCGGCTCAGGGTGCATGACCCTAGGTACTGGTGGAGCTGCAGGGTCAGGGTGCATCGCCCTAGGTACTGGTGGAGCTGCAGGGTCAGGGTGCATGACCCTACGTACTGGTGGAGCTGCAGGCTCAGGGTGCATGGCCCTAGGTACTGGTGGAGCTGCAGGGTCAGGGTGCATGACCCTAGGTACCGGTGGAGCCGCAGGCTCAGGGTGCATCGCCCTAGCTACTGGTGGAGCTGCAGGGTCAGGGTGCATGACCCTAGGTACTGGTGGAGCTGCAGGGTCAGGGTCATGACCCTAGGTACTGGTGGAGCTGCAGGGTCAGGGTTCATGACCCTAGGTACTGGTGGAGCTGCTGGCTCAGGGTCATGACTCTAGGTACTAGTGGAGCTGCAGGGTCAGGGTGCATGACCCTAGGTACTGGTGGAGCTGCTGGCTCAGGGTCATGACTCTAGGTACTAGTGGAGCTGCAGGGTCAGGGTGCATGATCCTAGGTACTGGTGGGGCTGCAGGCTCAGGGTGCATGGCCCTCTGTACTGGTGGAGCGGCAGGCTCTGGGTGCATGGCCCTAGGTACTGGTGGAGCTGCAGGGTCAGGGTGCATGGTCCTAGGTACTGGTGGAGCTGCAGGCTCAGGGTGCATGGCCGTAGGTACTGGTGGAGTTGCAGGGTCAGGGTGCAATACCCTAGGTACTGGTGGAGCTGCAGGGTCAGGGGACATGGCCCTAGGTACTGGTGGAGCTGTAGGCTCAGGGTGCATGGCCCTAGGTACTGGTGGAGCTGCAGGCTCAGGGTGCATGGCCCTAGGTACTGGTGGAGCTGCAGGCTCAGGGTTCATGGCCCTAGGTACTGGTGGAGCTGCAGGGTCAGGGTGCATGACCCTTGGTACTGGTGGAGCTGCAGGGTCAGGGTGCATGGCCCTAGGTACTGGTGGAACTGCAGGGTCAGGGTGCATGGCCCGAGGTACTGGTGGAGCTGCAGGGTCAGGGTCATGACCCTAGGTACTGGTGGAGCTGCAGGGTCAGGGTGCATGACCCTAGGTATTGGTGGAGCTGCAGCGTCAGGGTGCATGGCCCTAGGTACTGGTGGAGCTGCAGGGTCAGGGTGCATGGCCCTAGGTACTGGTGGAGCTGCAGGGTCAGGGTGCATGGCCCTCGGTACTGGTGGAGCTCAGGCTCAGGGTGCATGGCCCTAGGTACTGGTGGAGCTGCAGTGTCAGGGTGCATGACCCTAGGTACTGGTGGAGCTGCAGGGTCAGGGTGCATGACCCTAGGTACTGGTGGAGCTACAGGCTCAGGGTGCATGGCCCTAGGTACTGTTGGAGCTGCAGGGTCAGCATGCATGGCCCTAGGTACTGGTGGAGCTGCAGGGTCAGGGTGCATGACCCTAGGTACTGGTGGAGCTGCAGGGTCAAGGTGCATGACTCTAGGTACTGGTGGAGCTGCAGGGTCAGGGTCATGACGCTAGGTACTGCTGGAGCTGCAGGCTCAGGGTGCATGGCCCTAGACTGGTTGAGCTGCAGGCTCAGGGTGCATGGTCCTCCGTACTGGTGGAGCTGCAGGCTCAGCGTGCATGGCCCTAGGTACTGGTGGAGCTGCAGGCTCAGGGTGCATGGTCCTCAGTACTGGTGGAGCTGCCGGCTCAGGGTGCATGACCCTAGGTACTGGTGGAGCTGCAGGGTCAGGGTGCATCGCCATAGGGACTGGTGGAGCTGCAGGGTCAGGGTGCATGACCCTACGTACTGGTGGAGCTGCAGGCTCAGGGTGCATGGCCCTAGGTACTGGTGGAGCTGCAGGGTCAGGGTGCATGACCCTAGGTACTGGTGGAGCTGCAGGCTCAGGGTGCATCACCCTAGTTACTGGTGGAGCTGCAGAGTCAGGGTGCATGACCCTAGGTACTGGTGGAGCTGCAGGGTCAGGGTCATGACCCTAGGTACTGGTGGAGCTGCAGGGTCAGGGTTCATGACCCTAGGTACTGGTGGAAAGTGGCATACGTGTGGTGACTATGGCAGCGTCAGTCATGCTGCATGCTCAGGCTTCATGGCCCTAGGTACTAGTGGAGCTGCAGGCTCAGGGTGCATGACCCTAGGTACTGGTGGAGCTGCAGGGTCAGGGTGCATGACTCTTGGTACTGGTGGAGCTGCAGGGTCAGGGTGCATGACCCTAGGTACTGGTGGAGCTGCAGGCTCAGGGTCATGACTCTAGGTACTAGTGGAGCTGCAGGGTCAGGGTGCATGATCCTAGGTACTGGTGGAGCTGCAGGCTCAGGGTGCATGGCCCTCTGTACTGGTGGAGCGGCAGGCTCAGGGTGCATGGCCCTAGGTACTGGTGGAGCTGCAGGGTCAGGGTGCATGACCCTAGGTACTGGTGGAGCTGCAGGGTCAGGGTCATGACCCTAGGTACTGGTGGAGCTGCAGGGTCAGGGTGCATGACCCTAGGTACTGGTGGAGCTGCAGCGTCAGGGTGCATGGCCCTAGGTTCTGGTGGAGTTGCAGGGTCAGGGTGCATGACCCTAGGTACTGGTGGAGCTGCAGGGTCAGGGTCATGACCCTAGGTACTGGTGGAGCTGCAGGGTCAGGGTGCATGACCCTAGGTACTGGTGGAGCTGCAGTGTCAGGGTGCATGGCCCTAGGTTCTGGTGGAGCTGCAGGGTCAGGGTGCATGGCCCTAGGTACTGGTGGAGCTGCAGGGTCAGGGTGCATGGCCCTAGGTACTGGTGGAGCTCAGGCTCAGGGTGCATGGCCCTAGGTACTGGTGGAGCTGCAGGGTCAGGGTGCATGACCCTAGGTACTGGTGGAGCTGCAGGGTCAGGGTGCATGGCCCTAGGTACTGGTGGAGCTGCAGGGTCAGGGTGCCTGGCCCAAGGTACTGGTGGAGCTGCAGGGTCAGGGTGCATGGTCCTAGGTACTGGTGGAGCTGCGGGGTCAGGGTGCATGACCCTAGATACTGGTGGAGCTGCAGGGTCAGGGTGCATGACCCTAGGTACTGGTGGAGCTGCAGGCTCAGGGTGCATGGCCCTAGGTACTGTTGGAGCTGCAGGGTCAGCGTGCATGGTCCTAGGTACTGGTGGAGCTGCAGGGTCAGGGTGCATGACCCTAGATACTGGTGGATCTGCAGGGTCAGGGTGCATGGCCCTAGGTACTGGTGGAGCTGCAGGGTCAAGGTGCATGACTCTAGGTACTGGTGGAGCTGCAGGGTCAGGGTCATGACGCTAGGTACTGCTGGAGCTGCAGGGTCAGGGTGCATGGCCCTAGGTACTGGTGGAGCTGCAGGCTCAGGGTGCATTGCCCTAGGTACTGGTGGAGCTGCAGGCTCAGGGTGCATGGTCCTAGGTACTTGTGGAGCTGCAGGCTCAGGGTTCATGACCCTAGGTACTGGTGGAGCTGCAGGGTCAGGGTGCATGGCCCTAGGTACTGGTGGAGCTGCAGGGTCAGGGTGCCTGGCCCAAGGTATTGGTGGAGCTGCAGGGTCAGGGTGCATGACCCTAGGTACTGATGGAGCTGCAGGGTCAGGGTGCATGACCCTAGGTACTGGTGGAGCTGCAGGGTCAGGGTGCATGCCCCTAGGTACTGGAGGAGCTGCAGGGTCAGGGTGCATGACCCTAGGTACTGGTGGAGCTGCCCCGTCAGTGTGCATGGCCCTAGGTACTGGTGGAGCTGCAGGGTCAGGGTGTATGGCCCTAGGTACTGGTGGAGCTGCAGGCTCAGGGTGCATGGCTCTAGGTACTGGTGGAGCTGCAGGGTCAGGGTCATGACTCTAGGTACTGGAGGAGCTGCAGGGTCAGGGTGCATGGCCTAAGTACTGGCGGAGCTACAGGGTAAGGGTCATGACTCTAGGTACTGGTGTAGCTGCAGGGTCCGGGTGCATGATTGTAGGTACTGGTGGAGCTGCAGGGTCAGGGTGCATGGTCCTAGGTACTGGTGGAGCTGCAGGGTCAGGGTGCATGCCCCTAGGTACTGGTGGAGCTGCAGGGTCAGGGTGTATGACCCTAGGTACTGGTGGAGCTGCAGCGTCAGTGTGCATGGCCCTAGGTACTGGTGGAGCTGCAGGGTCAGGGTGCATGGCCCTAGGTACTGGTGGAGCTGCAGGCTCAGGGTGCATGGCTCTAGGTACTGGTGGAGCTGCAGGGTCAGGGTCATGACTCTAGGTACTGGAGGAGCTGCAGGGTCAGGGTGCATGGCCTAAGTGCTGGCGGAGCTACAGGTTCAGGGTCATGACTCTAGGTACTGGTGTAGCTGCAGGGTCCGGGTGCATGATTGTAGGTACTGGTGGAGCTGCAGGCTCAGGGTGCATGGCCCTCTGTACTGGTGGAGCGGCAGGCTCAGGGTGCATGGCCTAAGTACTTGCGGAGCTACAGGGTCAGGGTCATGACTCTAGGTACTAGTGGAGCTGCAGGGTCAGGGTGCATGATCCTAGGTACTGGTGGAGCTGCAGGCTCAGGGTGCATGGCCCTCTGTACTGGTGGAGCGGCAGGCTCAGGGTGCATGGCCCTGGATACTGGTGGAGCTGCAGGGTCAGGGTGCATGGTCCTAGCTACTGGTGGAGCTGCAGGCTCAGGGTGCATGGCCCTAGGTACTGGTGGAGCTGCAGTGTCAGGGGGCATGGCCCTAGGTACTGGTGGAGCTGTAGGCTCAGGGTGCATGGCCCTAGATACTGGTGGAGCTGCAGGCTCAGGGTGCATGGCCCTAGGTACTGGTGGAGCTGCAGGCTCAGGGTTCAAGGCCCTAGGTACTGGTGGAGCTGCAGGCTCAGGGTGCATGGCCCTAGGTACTGGTGGAGCTGCAGGGTCAGGGTGCATGACCCTTGGTACTGGTGGAGCTGCAGGGTCAGGGTGCATGGCCCTAGGTACTGGTGGAGCTGCAGGGTCAGGGTGCATGGCCCTAGGTACTGGTGGAGCTGCAGGGTCAGGGTCATGACCCTAGGTACTGGTGGAGCTGCAGGGTCAGGGTGCATGACCCTAGGTACTGGTGGAGCTGCAGCGTCAGGGTGCATGGCCCTAGGTACTGGTGGAGCTGCAGGGTCAGGGTGCATGGCCCTAGGTACTGGTGGAGCTGCAGGGTCAGGGTGCATGGCCCTAGGTACTGGTGGAGCTCAGGCTCAGGGTGCATGGCCCTAGGTACTGGTGGAGCTGCAGGGTCAGGGTGCATGACCCTAGGTACTGGTGGAGCTGCAGGGTCAGGGTGCAAGACCCTAGGTACTGGTGGAGCTGCAGGCTCAGGGTGCATGGCCCTAGGTACTGTTGGAGCTGCAGGGTCAGCATGCATGGCCCTAGGTACTGGTGGAGCTGCAGGGTCAGGGTGCATGACCCTAGGTACTGGTGGAGCTGCAGGGTCAGGGTGCATGGCCCTAGGTACTGGTGGAGCTGCAGGGTCAAGGTGCATGACTCTAGGTACTGGTGGAGCTGCAGGGTCAGGGTCATGACACTAGGTACTGCTGGAGCTGCAGGCTCAGGGTGCATGGCCCTAGACTGGTTGAGCTGCAGGCTCAGGGTGCATGGCTCTAGGTACTGGTGGAGCTGCAGGGTCAGGGTCATGACTCTAGGTACTGGAGGAGCTGCAGGGTCAGGGTGCATGGCCTAAGTACTGGCGGAGCTACAGGGTCAGGGTCATGACTCTAGGTACTAGTGGAGCTGCAGGATCAGGGTGCATGATCCTAGGTACTGGTGGAGCTGCAGGCTCAGGGTGCATGGCCCTCTGTACTGGTGGAGCGGCAGGCTCAGGGTGCATCGCCCTAGATACTGGTGGAGCTGCAGGGTCAGGGTGCATGGTCCTAGCTACTGGTGGAGCTGCAGGCTCAGGGTGCATGGCCCTAGGTACTGGTGGAGTTGCAGGGTCAGGGTGCATGACCCTAGGTACTGGTGGAGCTGCAGGGTCAGGGGGCATGGCCCTAGGTACTGGTGGAGCTGTAGGCTCAGGGTGCATGGCCCTAGATACTGGTGGAGCTGCAGGCTCAGGGTGCATGGCCCTAGGTACTGGTGGAGCTGCAGGCTCAGGGTTCAAGGCCCTAGGTACTGGTGGAGCTGCAGGCTCAGGGTGCATGGCCCTAGGTACTGGTGGAGCTGCAGGGTCAGGGTGCATGACCCTTGGTACTGGTGGAGCTGCAGGGTCAGGGTGCATGGCCCTAGGTACTGGTGGAGCTGCAGGGTCAGGGTGCATGGCCGTAGGTACTGGTGGAGCTGCAGGGTCAGGGTCATGACCCTAGGTACTGGTGGAGCTGCAGGGTCAGGGTGCATGACCCTAGGTACTGGTGGAGCTGCAGCGTCAGGGTGCATGGCCCTAGGTACTGGTGGAGCTGCAGGGTCAGGGTGCATGGCCCTAGGTACTGGTGGAGCTGCAGGCTCAGGGTGCATGGCCCTAGGTACTGGTGGAGCTGCAGGGTCAGGGTGCATGACCCTAGGTACTGGTGGAGCTGCAGGGTCAGGGTGCATGACCCTAGGTACTGGTGGAGCTGCAGGCTCAGGGTGCATGGCCCTAGGTACTGTTGGAGCTGCAGGGTCAGCGTGCATGGCCCTAGGTACTGGTGGAGCTGCAGGGTCAGGGTGCATGACCCTAGGTACTGGTGGAGCTGCAGGGTCAGGGTGCATGGCCCTAGGTACTGGTGGAGCTGCAGGGTCAAGGTGCATGACTCTAGGTACTGGTGGAGCTGCAGGGTCAGGGTCATGACACTAGGTACTGCTGGAGCTGCAGGCTCAGGGTGCATGGCCTTAGACTGGTTGAGCTGCAGGCTCAGGGTGCATGGCCCTAGGTACTGGTGGAGCTGCAGGCTCAGGGTGCATGGTCCTCCGTACTGGTGGAGCTGCAGGCTCAGCGTGCATGGCCCTAGGTACTGGTGGAGCTGCAGGCTCAGGGTGCATGGTCCTCAGTACTGGTGGAGCTGCCGGCTCAGGGTGCATGACCCTAGGTACTGGTGGAGCTGCAGGGTCAGGGTGCATCGCCCTAGGTACTGGTGGAACTGCAGGGTCAGGGTGCATGACCCTACGTACTGGTGGAGCTGCAGGCTCAGAGTGCATGGCCCTAGGTACTGGTGGAGCTGCAGGGTCGGGGTGCATGACCCTAGGTACTGGTGGAGCTGCAGGCTCAGGGTGCATCGCCCTAGGTACTGGTGGAGCTGCAGGGTCAGGGTGCATGACCCTAGGTACTGGTGGAGCTTCAGGGTCAGGGTCATGACCCTAGGTACTGGTGGAGCTGCAGGGTCAGGGTTCATGACCCTAGGTACTGGTGGAAAGTGGCATACGTGTGGTGACTATGGCAGCGTCAGTCATGCTGCAGGCTTCGGCTTCATGGCCCTAGGTACTAGTGGAGCTGCAGGCTCAGGGTTCATGACCCTAGGTACGGGTGGAGCTGCAGGCTCAGGGTGCATGACTCTAGGTACTGGTGGAGCTGCAGGGTCAGGGTGCATGACCCTAGGTACTGGTGGAGCTGCAGGCTCAGGGTCATGACTCTAGGTACTAGTGGAGCTGCAGGGTCAGGGTGCATGATCCTAGGTACTGGTGGAGCTGCAGGCTCAGGGTGCATGGCCCTCTGTACTGGTGGAGCAGCAGGCTCAGGGTGCATGGCCCTAGGTACTGGTGGAGCTGCAGGGTCAGGGTGCATGGTCCTAGGTACTGGTGGAGCTGCAGGCTCAGGGTGCATGGCCCTACGTACTGGTGGAGTTGCAGGGTCAGGGTGCATGACCCTAGGTACTGGTGGAGCTGCAGGGTCAGGGTGCATGGCCCTAGGTACTGGTGGAGCTGCAGGGTCAGGGTGCCTGGCCCAAGGTATTGGTGGAGCTGCAGGGTCAGGGTGCATGACCCTAGGTACTGATGGAGCTGCAGGGTCAGGGTGCATGACCCTAGGTACTGGTGGAGCTGCAGGGTCAGGGTGCATGCCCCTAGGTACTGGAGGAGCTGCAGGGTCAGGGTGCATGACCCTAGGTACTGGTGGAGCTGCCCTGTCAGTGTGCATGGCCCTAGGTACTGGTGGAGCTGCAGGGTCAGGGTGTATGGCCCTAGGTACTGGTGGAGCTGCAGGCTCAGGGTGCATGGCTCTAGGTACTAGTGGAGCTGCAGGGTCAGGGTCATGACTCTAGGTACTGGAGGAGCTGCAGGGTCAGGGTGCATGGCCTAAGTACTGGCGGAGCTACAGGGTAAGGGTCATGACTCTAGGTACTGGTGTAGCTGCAGGGTCCGGGTGCATGATTGTAGGTACTGGTGGAGCTGCAGGGTCAGGGTGCATGGTCCTAGGTACTGGTGGAGCTGCAGGGTCAGGGTGCATGCCCCTAGGTACTGGTGGAGCTGCAGGGTCAGGGTGTATGACCCTAGGTACTGGTGGAGCTGCAGCGTCAGTGTGCATGGCCCTAGGTACTGGTGGAGCTGCAGGGTCAGGGTGCATGGCCCTAGGTACTGGTGGAGCTGCAGGCTCAGGGTGCATGGCTCTAGGTACTGGTGGAGCTGCAGGGTCAGGGTCATGACTCTAGGTACTGGAGGAGCTGCAGGGTCAGGGTGCATGGCCTAAGTGCTGGCGGAGCTACAGGTTCAGGGTCATGACTCTAGGTACTGGTGTAGCTGCAGGGTCCGGGTGCATGATTGTAGGTACTGGTGGAGCTGCAGGCTCAGGGTGCATGGCCCTCTGTACTGGTGGAGCGGCAGGCTCAGGGTGCATGGCCTAAGTACTTGCGGAGCTACAGGGTCAGGGTCATGACTCTAGGTACTAGTGGAGCTGCAGGGTCAGGGTGCATGATCCTAGGTACTGGTGGAGCTGCAGGCTCAGGGTGCATGGCCCTCTGTACTGGTGGAGCGGCAGGCTCAGGGTGCATGGCCCTGGATACTGGTGGAGCTGCAGGGTCAGGGTGCATGGTCCTAGCTACTGGTGGAGCTGCAGGCTCAGGGTGCATGGCCCTAGGTACTGGTGGAGCTGCAGTGTCAGGGGGCATGGCCCTAGGTACTGGTGGAGCTGTAGGCTCAGGGTGCATGGCCCTAGATACTGGTGGAGCTGCAGGCTCAGGGTGCATGGCCCTAGGTACTGGTGGAGCTGCAGGCTCAGGGTTCAAGGCCCTAGGTACTGGTGGAGCTGCAGGCTCAGGGTGCATGGCCCTAGGTACTGGTGGAGCTGCAGGGTCAGGGTGCATGACCCTTGGTACTGGTGGAGCTGCAGGGTCAGGGTGCATGGCCCTAGGTACTGGTGGAGCTGCAGGGTCAGGGTGCATGGCCCTAGGTACTGGTGGAGCTGCAGGGTCAGGGTCATGACCCTAGGTACTGGTGGAGCTGCAGGGTCAGGGTGCATGACCCTAGGTACTGGTGGAGCTGCAGCGTCAGGGTGCATGGCCCTAGGTACTGGTGGAGCTGCAGGGTCAGGGTGCATGGCCCTAGGTACTGGTGGAGCTGCAGGGTCAGGGTGCATGGCCCTAGGTACTGGTGGAGCTCAGGCTCAGGGTGCATGGCCCTAGGTACTGGTGGAGCTGCAGGGTCAGGGTGCATGACCCTAGGTACTGGTGGAGCTGCAGGGTCAGGGTGCAAGACCCTAGGTACTGGTGGAGCTGCAGGCTCAGGGTGCATGGCCCTAGGTACTGTTGGAGCTGCAGGGTCAGCATGCATGGCCCTAGGTACTGGTGGAGCTGCAGGGTCAGGGTGCATGACCCTAGGTACTGGTGGAGCTGCAGGGTCAGGGTGCATGGCCCTAGGTACTGGTGAAGCTGCAGGGTCAAGGTGCATGACTCTAGGTACTGGTGGAGCTGCAGGGTCAGGGTCATGACACTAGGTACTGCTGGAGCTGCAGGCTCAGGGTGCATGGCCCTAGACTGGTTGAGCTGCAGGCTCAGGGTGCATGGCTCTAGGTACTGGTGGAGCTGCAGGGTCAGGGTCATGACTCTAGGTACTGGAGGAGCTGCAGGGTCAGGGTGCATGGCCTAAGTACTGGCGGAGCTACAGGGTCAGGGTCATGACTCTAGGTACTAGTGGAGCTGCAGGATCAGGGTGCATGATCCTAGGTACTGGTGGAGCTGCAGGCTCAGGGTGCATGGCCCTCTGTACTGGTGGAGCGGCAGGCTCAGGGTGCATCGCCCTAGATACTGGTGGAGCTGCAGGGTCAGGGTGCATGGTCCTAGCTACTGGTGGAGCTGCAGGCTCAGGGTGCATGGCCCTAGGTACTGGTGGAGTTGCAGGGTCAGGGTGCATGACCCTAGGTACTGGTGGAGCTGCAGGGTCAGGGGGCATGGCCCTAGGTACTGGTGGAGCTGTAGGCTCAGGGTGCATGGCCCTAGATACTGGTGGAGCTGCAGGCTCAGGGTGCATGGCCCTAGGTACTGGTGGAGCTGCAGGCTCAGGGTTCAAGGCCCTAGGTACTGGTGGAGCTGCAGGCTCAGGGTGCATGGCCCTAGGTACTGGTGGAGCTGCAGGGTCAGGGTGCATGACCCTTGGTACTGGTGGAGCTGCAGGGTCAGGGTGCATGGCCCTAGGTACTGGTGGAGCTGCAGGGTCAGGGTGCATGGCCCTAGGTACTGGTGGAGCTGCAGCGTCAGGGTGCATGGCCCTAGGTACTGGTGGAGCTGCAGGGTCAGGGTGCATGGCCCTAGGTACTGGTGGAGCTGCAGGCTCAGGGTGCATGGCCCTAGGTACTGGTGGAGCTGCAGGGTCAGGGTGCATGACCCTAGGTACTGGTGGAGCTGCAGGGTCAGGGTGCATGACCCTAGGTACTGGTGGAGCTGCAGGCTCAGGGTGCATGGCCCTAGGTACTGTTGGAGCTGCAGGGTCAGCGTGCATGGCCCTTGGTACTGGTGGAGCTGCAGGGTCAGGGTGCATGACCCTAGGTACTGGTGGAGCTGCAGGGTCAGGGTGCATGGCCCTAGGTACTGGTGGAGCTGCAGGGTCAAGGTGCATGACTCTAGGTACTGGTGGAGCTGCAGGGTCAGGGTCATGACACTAGGTACTGCTGGAGCTGCAGGCTCAGGGTGCATGGCCTTAGACTGGTTGAGCTGCAGGCTCAGGGTGCATGGCCCTAGGTACTGGTGGAGCTGCAGGCTCAGGGTGCATGGTCCTCCGTACTGGTGGAGCTGCAGGCTCAGCGTGCATGGCCCTAGGTACTGGTGGAGCTGCAGGCTCAGGGTGCATGGTCCTCAGTACTGGTGGAGCTGCCGGCTCAGGGTGCATGACCCTAGGTACTGGTGGAGCTGCAGGGTCAGGGTGCATCGCCCTAGGTACTGGTGGAACTGCAGGGTCAGGGTGCATGACCCTACGTACTGGTGGAGCTGCAGGCTCAGGGTGCATGGCCCTAGGTACTGGTGGAGCTGCAGGGTCGGGGTGCATGACCCTAGGTACTGGTGGAGCTGCAGGCTCAGGGTGCATCGCCCTAGGTACTGGTGGAGCTGCAGGGTCAGGGTGCATGACCCTAGGTACTGGTGGAGCTTCAGGGTCAGGGTCATGACCCTAGGTACTGGTGGAGCTGTAGGGTCAGGGTTCATGACCCTAGGTACTGGTGGAAAGTGGCATACGTGTGGTGACTATGGCAGCGTCAGTCATGCTGCAGGCTTAGGCTTCATGGCCCTAGGTACTAGTGGAGCTGCAGGCTCAGGGTTCATGACCCTAGGTACGGGTGGAGCTGCAGGCTCAGGGTGCATGACTCTAGGTACTGGTGGAGCTGCAGGGTCAGGGTGCATGACCCTAGGTACTGGTGGAGCTGCAGGCTCAGGGTCATGACTCTAGGTACTAGTGGAGCTGCAGGGTCAGGGTGCATGATCCTAGGTACTGGTGGAGCTGCAGGCTCAGGGTGCATGGCCCTCTGTACTGGTGGAGCAGCAGGCTCAGGGTGCATGGCCCTAGGTACTGGTGGAGCTGCAGGGTCAGGGTGCATGGTCCTAGGTACTGGTGGAGCTGCAGGCTCAGGGTGCATGGCCCTACGTACTGGTGGAGTTGCAGGGTCAGGGTGCATGACCCTAGGTACTGGTGGAGCTGCAGGGTCAGGGGGCATGGCCCTAGGTACTGGTGGAGCTGTATGCTCAGGGTGCATGGCCCTAGGTACTGGTGGAGCTGCAGGCTCAGGGTGCATGGCCCTAGGTACTGGTAGAGCTGCAGGCTCAGGGTTCAAGGCCCTAGGTACTGGTGGAGCTGCAGGCTCAGGGTGCATGGCCCTAGGTACTGGTGGAGCTGCAGGGTCAGGGTGCATGACCCTTGGTACTGGTGGAGCTGCAGGGTCAGGGTGCATGGCCCTAGGTACTGGTGGAGCTGCAGGGTCAGGGTCATGACCCTAGGTACTGGTGGAGCTTCAGGGTCAGGGTGCATGACCCTAGGTACTGGTGGAGCTGCAGCGTCAGGGTGCATGGCCCTAGGTTCTGGTGGAGCTGCAGGGTCAGGGTGCATGACCCTAGGTACTGGTGGAGCTGCAGGGTCAGGGTGCATGGCCCTAGGTACTGGCGGAGCTCAGGCTCAGGGCGCATGGCCCTAGGTACTGGTGGAGCTGCAGGGTCAGGGTGCATGACCCTAGGTACTGGTGGAGCTGCAGGGTCAGGGTGCATGACCCTAGGTACTGGTGGAGCTGCAGGCTCAGGGTGCATGGCCCTAGGTACTGTTGGAGCTGCAGGGTCAGCGTGCATGGTCCTAGGTACTGGTGGAGCTGCAGGGTCAGGGTGCATGACCCTAGATACTGGTGGAGCTGCAGGGTCAGGGTGCATGGCCCTAGGTACTGGTGGAGCTGCAGGGTCAAGGTGCGTGACTCTAGGTACTGGTGGAGCTGCAGGGTCAGGGTCATGACGCTAGGTACTGCTGGAGCTGCAGGGTCAGGGTGCATGGCCCTAGGTACTGGTGGAGCTGCAGGCTCAGGGTGCATAGCCCTAGGTACTGGTGGAGCTGCAGGCTCAGGGTGCATGGTCCTAGGTACTTGTGGAGCTCCAGGCTCAGGGTTCATGACCCTAGGTACTGGTGGAGCTGCAGGGTCAGGGTGCATGGCCCTAGGTACTGGTGGAGCTGCAGGGTAAGGGTGCCTGGCCCAAGGTACTGGTGGAGCTGCAGGGTCAGGGTGCATGACCCTAGGTACTGGTGGAGCTGCAGGGTCAGGGGGCATGGCCCTAGGTACTGGTGGAGCTGTATGATCAGGGTGCATGGCCCTAGGTACTGGTGGAGCTGCAGGCTCAGGGTGCATGGCCCTAGGTACTGGTAGAGCTGCAGGCTCAGGGTTCAAGGCCCTAGGTACTGGTGGAGCTGCAGGCTCAGGGTGCATGGCCCTAGGTACTGGTGGAGCTGCAGGGTCAGGGTGCATGACCCTTGGTACTGGTGGAGCTGCAGGGTCAGGGTGCATGGCCCTAGGTACTGGTGGAGCTGCAGGGTCAGGGTCATGACCCTAGGTACTGGTGGAGCTGCAGGGTCAGGGTGAATGACCCTAGGTACTGGTGGAGCTGCAGCGTCAGGGTGCATGGCCCTAGGTTCTGGTGGAGCTGCAGGGTCAGGGTGCATGACCCTAGGTACTGGTGGAGCTGCAGGGTCAGGGTGCATGGCCCTAGGTACTGGCGGGGCTCAGGGCGCATGGCCCTAGGTACTGGTGGAGCTGCAGGGTCAGGGTGCATGACCCTAGGTACTGGTGGAGCTGCAGGGTCAGGGTGCATGACCCTAGGTACTGGTGGAGCTGCAGGCTCAGGGTGCATGGCCCTAGGTACTGTTGGAGCTGCAGGGTCAGCGTGCATGGTCCTAGGTACTGGTGGAGCTGCAGGGTCAGGGTGCATGACCCTAGATACTGGTGGAGCTGCAGGGTCAGGGTGCATGGCCCTAGGTACTGGTGGAGCTGCAGGGTCAAGGTGCGTGACTCTAGGTACTGGTGGAGCTGCAGGGTCAGGGTCATGACGCTAGGTACTGCTGGAGCTGCAGGGTCAGGGTGCATGGCCCTAGGTACTGGTGGAGCTGCAGGCTCAGGGTGCATAGCCCTAGGTACTGGTGGAGCTGCAGGCTCAGGGTGCATGGTCCTAGGTACTTGTGGAGCTCCAGGCTCAGGGTTCATGACCCTAGGTACTGGTGGAGCTGCAGGGTCAGGGTGCATGGCCCTAGGTACTGGTGGAGCTGCAGGGTAAGGGTGCCTGGCCCAAGGTACTGGTGGAGCTGCAGGGTCAGGGTGCATGACCCTAGGTACCGATGGAGCTGCAGGGTCAGGGTGCATGACCCTAGGTACTGGTGGAGCTGCAGGGTCAGGGTGCATGCCCCTAGGTACTGGTAGAGCTGCAGGGTTAGGGTGCATGACCCTAGGTACTGGTGGAGCTGCAGCGTCAGTGTGCATGGCCCTAGGTACTAGTGGAGCTGCAGGGTCAGGGTGCATGGCCCTAGGTACTGGTGGAGCTGCAGGCTCAGGGTGCATGGCTCTAGGTACTGGTGGAGCTGCAGGGTCAGGGTCATGACTCTAGGTACTGGCGGAGCTACAGGGTCAGGGTCATGACTCTAGGTACTGGTGTAGCTGCAGGGTCCGGGTGCATGATTGTAGGTACTGGTGGAGCTGCAGGCTCAGGGTGCATGGCCCTAGGTACTGGTGGAGATGCAGGCTCAGGGTGCATGACCCTATGTACTGGTGGAGCTGCACGGTCAGGGTCATGACTCTAGGTACTGGTGGAGCTGCAGGGTCAGGGTCATGACTCTAGGTACTGGTGGTGCTGCAGGTTCAGGGTGCCTGACCCTAGGTACTGGTGGAGCTGCAGGGTCAGGGTCTTGACCTTAGGTACTGGTGGAGCTGCAGACTCAGGGTGCGTGACCCTAGGTACTGGTGGAGCTGGAGGCTCAGGGTGCATGGCCCTAGGTACTGGTGGAGCTGCAGGTTCAGGGTGCATGGCCCTAGGTACTGGTGGAGCTGTAGGCTCATGGTGCATGGTCCTAGGTACTTGTGGAGCTGCAGGCTCAGGGTTCATGACCCTAGGTACTGGTGGAGCTGCAGGGTCAGGGTGCATGGCCCCAGGTACTGGTGGAGCTGCAGGGTCAGGGTGCCTGGCCCAAGGTACTGGTGGAGCTGCAGGGTCAGGGTGCATGACCCTAGGTACTGATGGAGCTGCAGGGTCAGGGTGCATGATCCTAGGTACTGGTGGAGCTGCAGGGTCAGGGTGCATGGCCCTAGGTACTGGTGGAGCTGCAGGGTCAGGGTGCATGGTCCTAGGTACTGGTGGAGCTCAGGCTCAGGGTGCATAGCCCTAGGTACTGGTGGAGCTACAGGGTGAGGGTTCATGACCCTAGGTACTGGTGGAAAGGGGCATACCTGTGGTGACTATGGCAGCGCCAGTCATGCTGCAGGCTCAGGCTTCATGGCCCTAGGTACTAGTGGAGCTGCAGGGTCAGGGTGCATGACCCTACGTACTGTTGGAGCTGCAGGCTCAGGGTGCATGGTCCTAGGTACTGTTGGAGCTGCAGGGTCAGGGTGCATGACCCTAGGTACTGGTGGAGCTGCAGGCTCAGGGTGCATCGTCCTAGGTACTAGTGGAGCTGCAGGGTCAGGGTGCATGACCCTAGATACTGGTGGAGCTGCAGGCTCAGGGTGCATGGCCCTAGGTACTGGTGGAGCTGCAGGCTCAGGGTGCATGGCCCTAGGTACTGGTGGAGCTGCAGGCTCAGGGTGCATGGTCCTCCGTACTGGTGGAGCTGCAGGCTCAGCGTGCATGGCCCTAGGTACTGGTGGAGCTGCAGGCTCAGGGTGCATGGTCCTCAGTACTGGTGGAGCTGCCGGCTCAGCGTGCATGACCCTAGGTACTGGTGGAGCTGCAGGGTCAGGGTGCATCGCCCTAGGTACTGGTGGAGCTGCAGGGTCAGGGTGCATGACCCTACGTACTGGTGGAGCTGCAGGCTCAGGGTGCATGGCCCTAGGTACTGGTGGAGCTGCAGGCTCAGGGTGCATCGCCCTAGCTACTGGTGGAGCTGCAGGGTCAGGGTGCATGACCCTAGGTACTGGTGGAGCTGCAGGGTCAGGGTCATGACCCTAGGTACTGGTGGAGCTGCAGGGTCAGGGTTCATGACCCTAGGTACTGGTGGAGCTGCTGGCTCAGGGTCATGACTCTAGGTACTAGTGGAGCTGCAGGGTCAGGGTGCATGACCCTAGGTACTGGTGGAGCTGCTGGCTCAGGGTCATGACTCTAGGTACTAGTGGAGCTGCAGGGTCAGGGTGCATGATCCTAGGTACTGGTGGGGCTGCAGGCTCAGGGTGCATGGCCCTCTGTACTGGTGGAGCGGCAGGCTCTGGGTGCATGGCCCTAGGTACTGGTGGAGCTGCAGGGTCAGGGTGCATGGTCCTAGGTACTGGTGGAGCTGCAGGCTCAGGGTGCATGGCCGTAGGTACTGGTGGAGTTGCAGGGTCAGGGTGCAATACCCTAGGTACTGGTGGAGCTGCAGGGTCAGGGGACATGGCCCTAGGTACTGGTGGAGCTGTAGGCTCAGGGTGCATGGCCCTAGGTACTGGTGGAGCTGCAGGCTCAGGGTGCATGGCCCTAGGTACTGGTGGAGCTGCAGGCTCAGGGTTCATGGCCCTAGGTACTGGTGGAGCTGCAGGGTCAGGGTGCATGACCCTTGGTACTGGTGGAGCTGCAAGGTCAGGGTGCATGGCCCTAGGTACTGGTGGAACTGCAGGATCAGGGTGCATGGCCCGAGGTACTGGTGGAGCTGCAGGGTCAGGGTCATGACCCTAGGTACTGGTGGAGCTGCAGGGTCAGGGTGCATGACCCAGGTACTGGTGGAGCTGCAGCGTCAGGGTGCATGGCCCTAGGTACTGGTGGAGCTGCAGGGTCAGGGTGCATGGCCCTAGGTACTGGTGGAGCTGCAGGGTCAGGGTGCATGGCCCTCGGTACTGGTGGAGCTCAGGCTCAGGGTGCATGGCCCTAGGTACTGGTGGAGCTGCAGTGTCAGGGTGCATGACCCTAGGTACTGGTGGAGCTGCAGGGTCAGGGTGCATGACCCTAGGTACTGGTGGAGCTACAGGCTCAGGGTGCATGGCCCTAGGTACTGTTGGAGCTGCAGGGTCAGCATGCATGGCCCTAGGTACTGGTGGAGCTGCAGGGTCAGGGTGCATGACCCTAGGTACTGGTGGAGCTGCAGGGTCAAGGTGCATGACTCTAGGAACTGGTGGAGCTGCAGGGTCAGGGTCATGACGCTAGGTACTGCTGGAGCTGCAGGCTCAGGGTGCATGGCCCTAGACTGGTTGAGCTGCAGGCTCAGGGTACATGGCCCTAGGTACTGGTGGAGCTGCAGGCTCAGGGTGCATGGTCCTCCGTACTGGTGGAGCTGCAGGCTCAGCGTGCATGGCCCTAGGTACTGGTGGAGCTGCAGGCTCAGGGTGCATGGTCCTCAGTACTGGTGGAGCTGCCGGCTCAGGGTGCATGACCCTAGGTACTGGTGGAGCTGCAGGGTCAGGGTGCATCGCCATAGGGACTGGTGGAGCTGCAGGGTCAGGGTGCATGACCCTACGTACTGGTGGAGCTGCAGGCTCAGGGTGCATGGCCCTAGGTACTGGTGGAGCTGCAGGGTCAGGGTGCATGACCCTAGGTACTGGTGGAGCTGCAGGCTCAGGGTGCATCACCCTAGTTACTGGTGGAGCTGCAGAGTCAGGGTGCATGACCCTAGGTACTGGTGGAGCTGCAGGGTCAGGGTCATGACCCTAGGTACTGGTGGAGCTGCAGGGTCAGGGTTCATGACCCTAGGTACTGGTGGAAAGTGGCATACGTGTGGTGACTATGGCAGCGTCAGTCATGCTGCATGCTCAGGCTTCATGGCCCTAGGTACTAGTGGAGCTGCAGGCTCAGGGTGCATGACCCTAGGTACTGGTGGAGCTGCAGGGTCAGGGTGCATGACTCTTGGTACTGGTGGAGCTGCAGGGTCAGGGTGCATGACCCTAGGTACTGGTGGAGCTGCAGGCTCAGGGTCATGACTCTAGGTACTAGTGGAGCTGCAGTGTCAGGGTGCATGATCCTAGGTACTGGTGGAGCTGCAGGCTCAGGGTGCATGGCCCTCTGTACTGGTGGAGCGGCAGGCTCAGGGTGCATGGCCCTAGGTACTGGTGGAGCTGCAGGGTCAGGGTGCATGACCCTAGGTACTGGTGGAGCTGCAGGGTCAGGGTCATGACCCTAGGTACTGGTGGAGCTGCAGGGTCAGGGTGCATGACCCTAGGTACTGGTGGAGCTGCAGCGTCAGGGTGCATGGCCCTAGGTTCTGGTGGAGTTGCAGGGTCAGGGTGCATGGCCCTAGGTACTGGTGGAGCTGCAGGGTCAGGGTCATGACCCTAGGTACTGGTGGAGCTGCAGGGTCAGGGTGCATGACCCTAGGTACTGGTGGAGCTGCAGTGTCAGGGTGCATGGCCCTAGGTTCTGGTGGAGCTGCAGGGTCAGGGTGCATGGCCCTAGGTACTGGTGGAGCTGCAGGGTCAGGGTGCATGGCCCTAGGTACTGGTGGAGCTCAGGCTCAGGGTGCATGGCCCTAGGTACTGGTGGAGCTGCAGGGTCAGGGTGCATGACCCTAGGTACTGGTGGAGCTGCAGGGTCAGGGTGCATGGCCCTAGGTACTGGTGGAGCTGCAGGGTCAGGGTGCCTGGCCCAAGGTACTGGTGGAGCTGCAGGGTCAGGGTGCATGGTCCTAGGTACTGGTGGAGCTGCAGGGTCAGGGTGCATGACCCTAGATACTGGTGGAGCTGCAGGGTCAGGGTGCATGACCCTAGGTACTGGTGGAGCTGCAGGCTCAGGGTGCATGGCCCTAGGTACTGTTGGAGCTGCAGGGTCAGCGTGCATGGTCCTAGGTAATGGTGGAGCTGCAGGGTCAGGGTGCATGACCCTAGATACTGGTGGATCTGCAGGGTCAGGGTGCATGGCCCTAGGTACTGGTGGAGCTGCAGGGTCAAGGTGCATGACTCTAGGTACTGGTGGAGCTGCAGGGTCAGGGTCATGACGCTAGGTACTGCTGGAGCTGCAGGGTCAGGGTGCATGGCCCTAGGTACTGGTGGAGCTGCAGGCTCATGGTGCATTGCCCTAGGTACTGGTGGAGCTGCAGGCTCAGGGTGCATGGTCCTAGGTACTTGTGGAGCTGCAGGCTCAGGGTTCATGACCCTAGGTACTGGTGGAGCTGCAGGGTCAGGGTGCATGGCCCTAGGTACTGGTGGAGCTGCAGGGTCAGGGTGCCTGGCCCAAGGTATTGGTGGAGCTGCAGGGTCAGGGTGCATGACCCTAGGTACTGATGGAGCTGCAGGGTCAGGGTGCATGACCCTAGGTACTGGTGGAGCTGCAGGGTCAGGGTGCATGCCCCTAGGTACTGGAGGAGCTGCAGGGTCAGGGTGCATGACCCTAGGTACTGGTGGAGCTGCCCCGTCAGTGTGCATGGCCCTAGGTACTGGTGGAGCTGCAGGGTCAGGGTGCATGGCCCTAGGTACTGGTGGAGCTGCAGGCTCAGGGTGCATGGCTCTAGGTACTGGTGGAGCTGCAGGGTCAGGGTCATGACTCTAGGTACTGGAGGAGCTGCAGGGTCAGGGTGCATGGCCTAAGTACTGGCGGAGCTACAGGGTAAGGGTCATGACTCTAGGTACTGGTGTAGCTGCAGGGTCCGGGTGCATGATTGTAGGTACTGGTGGAGCTGCAGGGTCAGGGTGCATGGTCCTAGGTACTGGTGGAGCTGCAGGGTCAGGGTGCATGCCCCTAGGTACTGGTGGAGCTGCAGGGTCAGGGTGTATGACCCTAGGTACTGGTGGAGCTGCAGCGTCAGTGTGCATGGCCCTAGGTACTGGTGGAGCTGCAGGGTCAGGGTGCATGGCCCTAGGTACTGGTGGAGCTGCAGGCTCAGGGTGCATGGCTCTAGGTACTGATGGAGCTGCAGGGTCAGGGTCATGACTCTAGGTACTGGAGGAGCTGCAGGGTCAGGGTGCATGGCCTAAGTGCTGGCGGAGCTACAGGTTCAGGGTCATGACTCTAGGTACTGGTGTAGCTGCAGGGTCCGGGTGCATGATTGTAGGTACTGGTGGAGCTGCAGGCTCAGGGTGCATGGCCCTCTGTACTGGTGGAGCGGCAGGCTCAGGGTGCATGGCCTAAGTACTGGCGGAGCTACAGGGTCAGGGTCATGACTCTAGGTACTAGTGGAGCTGCAGGGTCAGGGTGCATGATCCTAGGTACTGGTGGAGCTGCAGGCTCAGGGTGCATGGCCCTCTGTACTGTTGGAGCGGCAGGCTCAGGGTGCATGGTCCTGGATACTGGTGGAGCTGCAGGGTCAGGGTGCATGGTCCTAGCTACTGGTGGAGCTGCAGGCTCAGGGTGCATGGCCCTAGGTACTGGTGGAGTTGCAGGGTCAGGGTGCATGACCCTAGGTACTGGTGGAGCTGCAGTGTCAGGGGGCATGGCCCTAGGTACTGGTGGAGCTGTAGGCTCAGGGTGCATGGCCCTAGATACTGGTGGAGCTGCAGGCTCAGGGTGCATGGCCCTAGGTACTGGTGGAGCTGCAGGCTCAGGGTTCAAGGCCCTAGGTACTGGTGGAGCTGCAGGGTCAGGGTGCATGGCCCTAGGTACTGGTGGAGCTGCAGGCTCAGGGTGCATGGCTCTAGGTACTGATGGAGCTGCAGGGTCAGGGTCATGACTCTAGGTACTGGAGGAGCTGCAGGGTCAGGGTGCATGGCCTAAGTGCTGGCGGAGCTACAGGTTCAGGGTCATGACTCTAGGTACTGGTGTAGCTGCAGGGTCCGGGTGCATGATTGTAGGTACTGGTGGAGCTGCAGGCTCAGGGTGCATGGCCCTCTGTACTGGTGGAGCGGCAGGCTCAGGGTGCATGGCCTAAGTACTGGCGGAGCTACAGGGTCAGGGTCATGACTCTAGGTACTAGTGGAGCTGCAGGGTCAGGGTGCATGATCCTAGGTACTGGTGGAGCTGCAGGCTCAGGGTGCATGGCCCTCTGTACTGTTGGAGCGGCAGGCTCAGGGTGCATGGTCCTGGATACTGGTGGAGCTGCAGGGTCAGGGTGCATGGTCCTAGCTACTGGTGGAGCTGCAGGCTCAGGGTGCATGGCCCTAGGTACTGGTGGAGTTGCAGGGTCAGGGTGCATGACCCTAGGTACTGGTGGAGCTGCAGTGTCAGGGGGCATGGCCCTAGGTACTGGTGGAGCTGTAGGCTCAGGGTGCATGGCCCTAGATACTGGTGGAGCTGCAGGCTCAGGGTGCATGGCCCTAGGTACTGGTGGAGCTGCAGGCTCAGGGTTCAAGGCCCTAGGTACTGGTGGAGCTGCAGGCTCAGGGTGCATGGCCCTAGGTACTGGTGGAGCTGCAGGGTCAGGGTGCATGACCCTTGGTACTGGTGGAGCTGCAGGGTCAGGGTGCATGGCCCTAGGTACTGGTGGAGCTGCAGGGTCAGGGTGCCTGACCCTAGGTACTGCTGGAGCTGCAGGGTCAGGGTCTTGACCCTAGGTACTGGTGGAGCTGCAGACTCAGGGTGCGTGACCCTAGGTACTGGTGGAGCTGCAGGCTCAGGGTGCATGGCCCTAGGTACTGGTGGAGCTGCAGGCTCAGGGTGCATGGCCCTAGGTACTGGTGGAGCTGCAGGCTCAGGGTGCATGGTCCTCCGTACTGGTGGAGCTGCAGGCTCAGCGTGCATGGCCCTAGGTACTGGTGGAGCTGCAGGCTCAGGGTGCATGGTCCTCAGTACTGGTGGAGCTGCCGGCTCAGGGTGCATGACCCTAGGTACTGGTGGAGCTGCAGGGTCAGGGTGCATCGCCCTAGGTACTGGTGGAACTGCAGGGTCAGGGTGCATGACCCTACGTACTGGTGGAGCTGCAGGCTCAGGGTGCATGGCCCTAGGTACTGGTGGAGCTGCAGGGTCGGGGTGCATGACCCTAGGTACTGGTGGAGCTGCAGGCTCAGGGTGCATCGCCCTAGGTACTGGTGGAGCTGCAGGGTCAGGGTGCATGACCCTAGGTACTGGTGGAGCTTCAGGGTCAGGGTCATGACCCTAGGTACTGGTGGAGCTGTAGGGTCAGGGTTCATGACCCTAGGTACTGGTGGAAAGTGGCATACGTGTGGTGACTATGGCAGCGTCAGTCATGCTGCAGGCTTAGGCTTCATGGCCCTAGGTACTAGTGGAGCTGCAGGCTCAGGGTTCATGACCCTAGGTACGGGTGGAGCTGCAGGCTCAGGGTGCATGACTCTAGGTACTGGTGGAGCTGCAGGGTCAGGGTGCATGACCCTAGGTACTGGTGGAGCTGCAGGCTCAGGGTCATGACTCTAGGTACTAGTGGAGCTGCAGGGTCAGGGTGCATGATCCTAGGTACTGGTGGAGCTGCAGGCTCAGGGTGCATGGCCCTCTGTACTGGTGGAGCAGCAGGCTCAGGGTGCATGGCCCTAGGTACTGGTGGAGCTGCAGGGTCAGGGTGCATGGTCCTAGGTACTGGTGGAGCTGCAGGCTCAGGGTGCATGGCCCTACGTACTGGTGGAGTTGCAGGGTCAGGGTGCATGACCCTAGGTACTGGTGGAGCTGCAGGGTCAGGGGGCATGGCCCTAGGTACTGGTGGAGCTGTATGCTCAGGGTGCATGGCCCTAGGTACTGGTGGAGCTGCAGGCTCAGGGTGCATGGCCCTAGGTACTGGTAGAGCTGCAGGCTCAGGGTTCAAGGCCCTAGGTACTGGTGGAGCTGCAGGCTCAGGGTGCATGGCCCTAGGTACTGGTGGAGCTGCAGGGTCAGGGTGCATGACCCTTGGTACTGGTGGAGCTGCAGGGTCAGGGTGCATGGCCCTAGGTACTGGTGGAGCTGCAGGGTCAGGGTCATGACCCTAGGTACTGGTGGAGCTTCAGGGTCAGGGTGCATGACCCTAGGTACTGGTGGAGCTGCAGCGTCAGGGTGCATGGCCCTAGGTTCTGGTGGAGCTGCAGGGTCAGGGTGCATGACCCTAGGTACTGGTGGAGCTGCAGGGTCAGGGTGCATGGCCCTAGGTACTGGCGGAGCTCAGGCTCAGGGCGCATGGCCCTAGGTACTGGTGGAGCTGCAGGGTCAGGGTGCATGACCCTAGGTACTGGTGGAGCTGCAGGGTCAGGGTGCATGACCCTAGGTACTGGTGGAGCTGCAGGCTCAGGGTGCATGGCCCTAGGTACTGTTGGAGCTGCAGGGTCAGCGTGCATGGTCCTAGGTACTGGTGGAGCTGCAGGGTCAGGGTGCATGACCCTAGATACTGGTGGAGCTGCAGGGTCAGGGTGCATGGCCCTAGGTACTGGTGGAGCTGCAGGGTCAAGGTGCGTGACTCTAGGTACTGGTGGAGCTGCAGGGTCAGGGTCATGACGCTAGGTACTGCTGGAGCTGCAGGGTCAGGGTGCATGGCCCTAGGTACTGGTGGAGCTGCAGGCTCAGGGTGCATAGCCCTAGGTACTGGTGGAGCTGCAGGCTCAGGGTGCATGGTCCTAGGTACTTGTGGAGCTCCAGGCTCAGGGTTCATGACCCTAGGTACTGGTGGAGCTGCAGGGTCAGGGTGCATGGCCCTAGGTACTGGTGGAGCTGCAGGGTAAGGGTGCCTGGCCCAAGGTACTGGTGGAGCTGCAGGGTCAGGGTGCATGACCCTAGGTACTGGTGGAGCTGCAGGGTCAGGGGGCATGGCCCTAGGTACTGGTGGAGCTGTATGATCAGGGTGCATGGCCCTAGGTACTGGTGGAGCTGCAGGCTCAGGGTGCATGGCCCTAGGTACTGGTAGAGCTGCAGGCTCAGGGTTCAAGGCCCTAGGTACTGGTGGAGCTGCAGGCTCAGGGTGCATGGCCCTAGGTACTGGTGGAGCTGCAGGGTCAGGGTGCATGACCCTTGGTACTGGTGGAGCTGCAGGGTCAGGGTGCATGGCCCTAGGTACTGGTGGAGCTGCAGGGTCAGGGTCATGACCCTAGGTACTGGTGGAGCTGCAGGGTCAGGGTGCATGACCCTAGGTACTGGTGGAGCTGCAGCGTCAGGGTGCATGGCCCTAGGTTCTGGTGGAGCTGCAGGGTCAGGGTGCATGACCCTAGGTACTGGTGGAGCTGCAGGGTCAGGGTGCATGGCCCTAGGTACTGGCGGGGCTCAGGGCGCATGGCCCTAGGTACTGGTGGAGCTGCAGGGTCAGGGTGCATGACCCTAGGTACTGGTGGAGCTGCAGGGTCAGGGTGCATGACCCTAGGTACTGGTGGAGCTGCAGGCTCAGGGTGCATGGCCCTAGGTACTGTTGGAGCTGCAGGGTCAGCGTGCATGGTCCTAGGTACTGGTGGAGCTGCAGGGTCAGGGTGCATGACCCTAGATACTGGTGGAGCTGCAGGGTCAGGGTGCATGGCCCTAGGTACTGGTGGAGCTGCAGGGTCAAGGTGCGTGACTCTAGGTACTGGTGGAGCTGCAGGGTCAGGGTCATGACGCTAGGTACTGCTGGAGCTGCAGGGTCAGGGTGCATGGCCCTAGGTACTGGTGGAGCTGCAGGCTCAGGGTGCATAGCCCTAGGTACTGGTGGAGCTGCAGGCTCAGGGTGCATGGTCCTAGGTACTTGTGGAGCTCCAGGCTCAGGGTTCATGACCCTAGGTACTGGTGGAGCTGCAGGGTCAGGGTGCATGGCCCTAGGTACTGGTGGAGCTGCAGGGTAAGGGTGCCTGGCCCAAGGTACTGGTGGAGCTGCAGGGTCAGGGTGCATGACCCTAGGTACCGATGGAGCTGCAGGGTCAGGGTGCATGACCCTAGGTACTGGTGGAGCTGCAGGGTCAGGGTGCATGCCCCTAGGTACTGGTAGAGCTGCAGGGTTAGGGTGCATGACCCTAGGTACTGGTGGAGCTGCAGCGTCAGTGTGCATGGCCCTAGGTACTAGTGGAGCTGCAGGGTCAGGGTGCATGGCCCTAGGTACTGGTGGAGCTGCAGGCTCAGGGTGCATGGCTCTAGGTACTGGTGGAGCTGCAGGGTCAGGGTCATGACTCTAGGTACTGGCGGAGCTACAGGGTCAGGGTCATGACTCTAGGTACTGGTGTAGCTGCAGGGTCCGGGTGCATGATTGTAGGTACTGGTGGAGCTGCAGGCTCAGGGTGCATGGCCCTAGGTACTGGTGGAGATGCAGGCTCAGGGTGCATGACCCTATGTACTGGTGGAGCTGCACGGTCAGGGTCATGACTCTAGGTACTGGTGGAGCTGCAGGGTCAGGGTCATGACTCTAGGTACTGGTGGTGCTGCAGGTTCAGGGTGCCTGACCCTAGGTACTGGTGGAGCTGCAGGGTCAGGGTCTTGACCTTAGGTACTGGTGGAGCTGCAGACTCAGGGTGCGTGACCCTAGGTACTGGTGGAGCTGGAGGCTCAGGGTGCATGGCCCTAGGTACTGGTGGAGCTGCAGGTTCAGGGTGCATGGCCCTAGGTACTGGTGGAGCTGTAGGCTCATGGTGCATGGTCCTAGGTACTTGTGGAGCTGCAGGCTCAGGGTTCATGACCCTAGGTACTGGTGGAGCTGCAGGGTCAGGGTGCATGGCCCTAGGTTCTGGTGGAGCTGCAGGGTCAGGGTGCATGACCCTAGGTACTGGTGGAGCTGCAGGGTCAGGGTGCATGGCCCTAGGTACTGGCGGGGCTCAGGGCGCATGGCCCTAGGTACTGGTGGAGCTGCAGGGTCAGGGTGCATGGCCCTAGGTACTGGTGGAGCTGCAGGGTAAGGGTGCCTGGCCCAAGGTACTGGTGGAGCTGCAGGGTCAGGGTGCATGACCCTAGGTACTGGTGGAGCTGCAGGGTCAGGGGGCATGGCCCTAGGTACTGGTGGAGCTGTATGATCAGGGTGCATGGCCCTAGGTACTGGTGGAGCTGCAGGCTCAGGGTGCATGGCCCTAGGTACTGGTAGAGCTGCAGGCTCAGGGTTCAAGGCCCTAGGTACTGGTGGAGCTGCAGGCTCAGGGTGCATGGCCCTAGGTACTGGTGGAGCTGCAGGGTCAGGGTGCATGACCCTTGGTACTGGTGGAGCTGCAGGGTCAGGGTGCATGGCCCTAGGTACTGGTGGAGCTGCAGGGTCAGGGTCATGACCCTAGGTACTGGTGGAGCTGCAGGGTCAGGGTGCATGACCCTAGGTACTGGTGGAGCTGCAGCGTCAGGGTGCATGGCCCTAGGTTCTGGTGGAGCTGCAGGGTCAGGGTGCATGACCCTAGGTACTGGTGGAGCTGCAGGGTCAGGGTGCATGGCCCTAGGTACTGGCGGGGCTCAGGGCGCATGGCCCTAGGTACTGGTGGAGCTGCAGGGTCAGGGTGCATGACCCTAGGTACTGGTGGAGCTGCAGGGTCAGGGTGCATGACCCTAGGTACTGGTGGAGCTGCAGGCTCAGGGTGCATGGCCCTAGGTACTGTTGGAGCTGCAGGGTCAGCGTGCATGGTCCTAGGTACTGGTGGAGCTGCAGGGTCAGGGTGCATGACCCTAGATACTGGTGGAGCTGCAGGGTCAGGGTGCATGGCCCTAGGTACTGGTGGAGCTGCAGGGTCAAGGTGCGTGACTCTAGGTACTGGTGGAGCTGCAGGGTCAGGGTCATGACGCTAGGTACTGCTGGAGCTGCAGGGTCAGGGTGCATGGCCCTAGGTACTGGTGGAGCTGCAGGCTCAGGGTGCATAGCCCTAGGTACTGGTGGAGCTGCAGGCTCAGGGTGCATGGTCCTAGGTACTTGTGGAGCTCCAGGCTCAGGGTTCATGACCCTAGGTACTGGTGGAGCTGCAGGGTCAGGGTGCATGGCCCTAGGTACTGGTGGAGCTGCAGGGTAAGGGTGCCTGGCCCAAGGTACTGGTGGAGCTGCAGGGTCAGGGTGCATGACCCTAGGTACCGATGGAGCTGCAGGGTCAGGGTGCATGACCCTAGGTACTGGTGGAGCTGCAGGGTCAGGGTGCATGCCCCTAGGTACTGGTAGAGCTGCAGGGTTAGGGTGCATGACCCTAGGTACTGGTGGAGCTGCAGCGTCAGTGTGCATGGCCCTAGGTACTAGTGGAGCTGCAGGGTCAGGGTGCATGGCCCTAGGTACTGGTGGAGCTGCAGGCTCAGGGTGCATGGCTCTAGGTACTGGTGGAGCTGCAGGGTCAGGGTCATGACTCTAGGTACTGGCGGAGCTACAGGGTCAGGGTCATGACTCTAGGTACTGGTGTAGCTGCAGGGTCCGGGTGCATGATTGTAGGTACTGGTGGAGCTGCAGGCTCAGGGTGCATGGCCCTAGGTACTGGTGGAGATGCAGGCTCAGGGTGCATGACCCTATGTACTGGTGGAGCTGCACGGTCAGGGTCATGACTCTAGGTACTGGTGGAGCTGCAGGGTCAGGGTCATGACTCTAGGTACTGGTGGTGCTGCAGGTTCAGGGTGCCTGACCCTAGGTACTGGTGGAGCTGCAGGGTCAGGGTCTTGACCTTAGGTACTGGTGGAGCTGCAGACTCAGGGTGCGTGACCCTAGGTACTGGTGGAGCTGGAGGCTCAGGGTGCATGGCCCTAGGTACTGGTGGAGCTGCAGGTTCAGGGTGCATGGCCCTAGGTACTGGTGGAGCTGTAGGCTCATGGTGCATGGTCCTAGGTACTTGTGGAGCTGCAGGCTCAGGGTTCATGACCCTAGGTACTGGTGGAGCTGCAGGGTCAGGGTGCATGGCCCCAGGTACTGGTGGAGCTGCAGGGTCAGGGTGCCTGGCCCAAGGTACTGGTGGAGCTGCAGGGTCAGGGTGCATGACCCTAGGTACTGATGGAGCTGCAGGGTCAGGGTGCATGATCCTAGGTACTGGTGGAGCTGCAGGGTCAGGGTGCATGGCCCTAGGTACTGGTGGAGCTGCAGGGTCAGGGTGCATGGTCCTAGGTACTGGTGGAGCTCAGGCTCAGGGTGCATAGCCCTAGGTACTGGTGGAGCTACAGGGTGAGGGTTCATGACCCTAGGTACTGGTGGAAAGGGGCATACCTGTGGTGACTATGGCAGCGCCAGTCATGCTGCAGGCTCAGGCTTCATGGCCCTAGGTACTAGTGGAGCTGCAGGGTCAGGGTGCATGACCCTACGTACTGTTGGAGCTGCAGGCTCAGGGTGCATGGTCCTAGGTACTGTTGGAGCTGCAGGGTCAGGGTGCATGACCCTAGGTACTGGTGGAGCTGCAGGCTCAGGGTGCATCGTCCTAGGTACTAGTGGAGCTGCAGGGTCAGGGTGCATGACCCTAGATACTGGTGGAGCTGCAGGCTCAGGGTGCATGGCCCTAGGTACTGGTGGAGCTGCAGGCTCAGGGTGCATGGCCCTAGGTACTGGTGGAGCTGCAGGCTCAGGGTGCATGGTCCTCCGTACTGGTGGAGCTGCAGGCTCAGCGTGCATGGCCCTAGGTACTGGTGGAGCTGCAGGCTCAGGGTGCATGGTCCTCAGTACTGGTGGAGCTGCCGGCTCAGCGTGCATGACCCTAGGTACTGGTGGAGCTGCAGGGTCAGGGTGCATCGCCCTAGGTACTGGTGGAGCTGCAGGGTCAGGGTGCATGACCCTACGTACTGGTGGAGCTGCAGGCTCAGGGTGCATGGCCCTAGGTACTGGTGGAGCTGCAGGCTCAGGGTGCATCGCCCTAGCTACTGGTGGAGCTGCAGGGTCAGGGTGCATGACCCTAGGTACTGGTGGAGCTGCAGGGTCAGGGTCATGACCCTAGGTACTGGTGGAGCTGCAGGGTCAGGGTTCATGACCCTAGGTACTGGTGGAGCTGCTGGCTCAGGGTCATGACTCTAGGTACTAGTGGAGCTGCAGGGTCAGGGTGCATGACCCTAGGTACTGGTGGAGCTGCTGGCTCAGGGTCATGACTCTAGGTACTAGTGGAGCTGCAGGGTCAGGGTGCATGATCCTAGGTACTGGTGGGGCTGCAGGCTCAGGGTGCATGGCCCTCTGTACTGGTGGAGCGGCAGGCTCTGGGTGCATGGCCCTAGGTACTGGTGGAGCTGCAGGGTCAGGGTGCATGGTCCTAGGTACTGGTGGAGCTGCAGGCTCAGGGTGCATGGCCGTAGGTACTGGTGGAGTTGCAGGGTCAGGGTGCAATACCCTAGGTACTGGTGGAGCTGCAGGGTCAGGGGACATGGCCCTAGGTACTGGTGGAGCTGTAGGCTCAGGGTGCATGGCCCTAGGTACTGGTGGAGCTGCAGGCTCAGGGTGCATGGCCCTAGGTACTGGTGGAGCTGCAGGCTCAGGGTTCATGGCCCTAGGTACTGGTGGAGCTGCAGGGTCAGGGTGCATGACCCTTGGTACTGGTGGAGCTGCAAGGTCAGGGTGCATGGCCCTAGGTACTGGTGGAACTGCAGGATCAGGGTGCATGGCCCGAGGTACTGGTGGAGCTGCAGGGTCAGGGTCATGACCCTAGGTACTGGTGGACCTGCAGGGTCAGGGTGCATGACCCAGGTACTGGTGGAGCTGCAGCGTCAGGGTGCATGGCCCTAGGTACTGGTGGAGCTGCAGGGTCAGGGTGCATGGCCCTAGGTACTGGTGGAGCTGCAGGGTCAGGGTGCATGGCCCTCGGTACTGGTGGAGCTCAGGCTCAGGGTGCATGGCCCTAGGTACTGGTGGAGCTGCAGTGTCAGGGTGCATGACCCTAGGTACTGGTGGAGCTGCAGGGTCAGGGTGCATGACCCTAGGTACTGGTGGAGCTACAGGCTCAGGGTGCATGGCCCTAGGTACTGTTGGAGCTGCAGGGTCAGCATGCATGGCCCTAGGTACTGGTGGAGCTGCAGGGTCAGGGTGCATGACCCTAGGTACTGGTGGAGCTGCAGGGTCAAGGTGCATGACTCTAGGAACTGGTGGAGCTGCAGGGTCAGGGTCATGACGCTAGGTACTGCTGGAGCTGCAGGCTCAGGGTGCATGGCCCTAGACTGGTTGAGCTGCAGGCTCAGGGTGCATGGCCCTAGGTACTGGTGGAGCTGCAGGCTCAGGGTGCATGGTCCTCCGTACTGGTGGAGCTGCAGGCTCAGCGTGCATGGCCCTAGGTACTGGTGGAGCTGCAGGCTCAGGGTGCATGGTCCTCAGTACTGGTGGAGCTGCCGGCTCAGGGTGCATGACCCTAGGTACTGGTGGAGCTGCAGGGTCAGGGTGCATCGCCATAGGGACTGGTGGAGCTGCAGGGTCAGGGTGCATGACCCTACGTACTGGTGGAGCTGCAGGCTCAGGGTGCATGGCCCTAGGTACTGGTGGAGCTGCAGGGTCAGGGTGCATGACCCTAGGTACTGGTGGAGCTGCAGGCTCAGGGTGCATCACCCTAGTTACTGGTGGAGCTGCAGAGTCAGGGTGCATGACCCTAGGTACTGGTGGAGCTGCAGGGTCAGGGTCATGACCCTAGGTACTGGTGGAGCTGCAGGGTCAGGGTTCATGACCCTAGGTACTGGTGGAAAGTGGCATACGTGTGGTGACTATGGCAGCGTCAGTCATGCTGCATGCTCAGGCTTCATGGCCCTAGGTACTAGTGGAGCTGCAGGCTCAGGGTGCATGACCCTAGGTACTGGTGGAGCTGCAGGGTCAGGGTGCATGACTCTTGGTACTGGTGGAGCTGCAGGGTCAGGGTGCATGACCCTAGGTACTGGTGGAGCTGCAGGCTCAGGGTCATGACTCTAGGTACTAGTGGAGCTGCAGGGTCAGGGTGCATGATCCTAGGTACTGGTGGAGCTGCAGGCTCAGGGTGCATGGCCCTCTGTACTGGTGGAGCGGCAGGCTCAGGGTGCATGGCCCTAGGTACTGGTGGAGCTGCAGGGTCAGGGTGCATGACCCTAGGTACTGGTGGAGCTGCAGGGTCAGGGTCATGACCCTAGGTACTGGTGGAGCTGCAGGGTCAGGGTGCATGACCCTAGGTACTGGTGGAGCTGCAGCGTCAGGGTGCATGGCCCTAGGTTCTGGTGGAGTTGCAGGGTCAGGGTGCATGGCCCTAGGTACTGGTGGAGCTGCAGGGTCAGGGTCATGACCCTAGGTACTGGTGGAGCTGCAGGGTCAGGGTGCATGACCCTAGGTACTGGTGGAGCTGCAGTGTCAGGGTGCATGGCCCTAGGTTCTGGTGGAGCTGCAGGGTCAGGGTGCATGGCCCTAGGTACTGGTGGAGCTGCAGGGTCAGGGTGCATGGCCCTAGGTACTGGTGGAGCTCAGGCTCAGGGTGCATGGCCCTAGGTACTGGTGGAGCTGCAGGGTCAGGGTGCATGACCCTAGGTACTGGTGGAGCTGCAGGGTCAGGGTGCATGGCCCTAGGTACTGGTGGAGCTGCAGGGTCAGGGTGCCTGGCCCAAGGTACTGGTGGAGCTGCAGGGTCAGGGTGCATGGTCCTAGGTACTGGTGGAGCTGCAGGGTCAGGGTGCATGACCCTAGATACTGGTGGAGCTGCAGGGTCAGGGTGCATGACCCTAGGTACTGGTGGAGCTGCAGGCTCAGGGTGCATGGCCCTAGGTACTGTTGGAGCTGCAGGGTCAGCGTGCATGGTCCTAGGTAATGGTGGAGCTGCAGGGTCAGGGTGCATGACCCTAGATACTGGTGGATCTGCAGGGTCAGGGTGCATGGCCCTAGGTACTGGTGGAGCTGCAGGGTCAAGGTGCATGACTCTAGGTACTGGTGGAGCTGCAGGGTCAGGGTCATGACGCTAGGTACTGCTGGAGCTGCAGGGTCAGGGTGCATGGCCCTAGGTACTGGTGGAGCTGCAGGCTCATGGTGCATTGCCCTAGGTACTGGTGGAGCTGCAGGCTCAGGGTGCATGGTCCTAGGTACTTGTGGAGCTCCAGGCTCAGGGTTCATGACCCTAGGTACTGGTGGAGCTGCAGGGTCAGGGTGCATGGCCCTAGGTACTGGTGGAGCTGCAGGGTAAGGGTGCCTGGCCCAAGGTACTGGTGGAGCTGCAGGGTCAGGGTGCATGACCCTAGGTACTGGTGGAGCTGCAGGGTCAGGGGGCATGGCCCTAGGTACTGGTGGAGCTGTATGATCAGGGTGCATGGCCCTAGGTACTGGTGGAGCTGCAGGCTCAGGGTGCATGGCCCTAGGTACTGGTAGAGCTGCAGGCTCAGGGTTCAAGGCCCTAGGTACTGGTGGAGCTGCAGGCTCAGGGTGCATGGCCCTAGGTACTGGTGGAGCTGCAGGGTCAGGGTGCATGACCCTTGGTACTGGTGGAGCTGCAGGGTCAGGGTGCATGGCCCTAGGTACTGGTGGAGCTGCAGGGTCAGGGTCATGACCCTAGGTACTGGTGGAGCTGCAGGGTCAGGGTGCATGACCCTAGGTACTGGTGGAGCTGCAGCGTCAGGGTGCATGGCCCTAGGTTCTGGTGGAGCTGCAGGGTCAGGGTGCATGACCCTAGGTACTGGTGGAGCTGCAGGGTCAGGGTGCATGGCCCTAGGTACTGGCGGGGCTCAGGGCGCATGGCCCTAGGTACTGGTGGAGCTGCAGGGTCAGGGTGCATGACCCTAGGTACTGGTGGAGCTGCAGGGTCAGGGTGCATGACCCTAGGTACTGGTGGAGCTGCAGGCTCAGGGTGCATGGCCCTAGGTACTGTTGGAGCTGCAGGGTCAGCGTGCATGGTCCTAGGTACTGGTGGAGCTGCAGGGTCAGGGTGCATGACCCTAGATACTGGTGGAGCTGCAGGGTCAGGGTGCATGGCCCTAGGTACTGGTGGAGCTGCAGGGTCAAGGTGCGTGACTCTAGGTACTGGTGGAGCTGCAGGGTCAGGGTCATGACGCTAGGTACTGCTGGAGCTGCAGGGTCAGGGTGCATGGCCCTAGGTACTGGTGGAGCTGCAGGCTCAGGGTGCATAGCCCTAGGTACTGGTGGAGCTGCAGGCTCAGGGTGCATGGTCCTAGGTACTTGTGGAGCTCCAGGCTCAGGGTTCATGACCCTAGGTACTGGTGGAGCTGCAGGGTCAGGGTGCATGGCCCTAGGTACTGGTGGAGCTGCAGGGTAAGGGTGCCTGGCCCAAGGTACTGGTGGAGCTGCAGGGTCAGGGTGCATGACCCTAGGTACCGATGGAGCTGCAGGGTCAGGGTGCATGACCCTAGGTACTGGTGGAGCTGCAGGGTCAGGGTGCATGCCCCTAGGTACTGGTAGAGCTGCAGGGTTAGGGTGCATGACCCTAGGTACTGGTGGAGCTGCAGCGTCAGTGTGCATGGCCCTAGGTACTAGTGGAGCTGCAGGGTCAGGGTGCATGGCCCTAGGTACTGGTGGAGCTGCAGGCTCAGGGTGCATGGCTCTAGGTACTGGTGGAGCTGCAGGGTCAGGGTCATGACTCTAGGTACTGGCGGAGCTACAGGGTCAGGGTCATGACTCTAGGTACTGGTGTAGCTGCAGGGTCCGGGTGCATGATTGTAGGTACTGGTGGAGCTGCAGGCTCAGGGTGCATGGCCCTAGGTACTGGTGGAGATGCAGGCTCAGGGTGCATGACCCTATGTACTGGTGGAGCTGCACGGTCAGGGTCATGACTCTAGGTACTGGTGGAGCTGCAGGGTCAGGGTCATGACTCTAGGTACTGGTGGTGCTGCAGGTTCAGGGTGCCTGACCCTAGGTACTGGTGGAGCTGCAGGGTCAGGGTCTTGACCTTAGGTACTGGTGGAGCTGCAGACTCAGGGTGCGTGACCCTAGGTACTGGTGGAGCTGGAGGCTCAGGGTGCATGGCCCTAGGTACTGGTGGAGCTGCAGGTTCAGGGTGCATGGCCCTAGGTACTGGTGGAGCTGTAGGCTCATGGTGCATGGTCCTAGGTACTTGTGGAGCTGCAGGCTCAGGGTTCATGACCCTAGGTACTGGTGGAGCTGCAGGGTCAGGGTGCATGGCCCCAGGTACTGGTGGAGCTGCAGGGTCAGGGTGCCTGGCCCAAGGTACTGGTGGAGCTGCAGGGTCAGGGTGCATGACCCTAGGTACTGATGGAGCTGCAGGGTCAGGGTGCATGATCCTAGGTACTGGTGGAGCTGCAGGGTCAGGGTGCATGGCCCTAGGTACTGGTGGAGCTGCAGGGTCAGGGTGCATGGTCCTAGGTACTGGTGGAGCTCAGGCTCAGGGTGCATAGCCCTAGGTACTGGTGGAGCTACAGGGTGAGGGTTCATGACCCTAGGTACTGGTGGAAAGGGGCATACCTGTGGTGACTATGGCAGCGCCAGTCATGCTGCAGGCTCAGGCTTCATGGCCCTAGGTACTAGTGGAGCTGCAGGGTCAGGGTGCATGACCCTACGTACTGTTGGAGCTGCAGGCTCAGGGTGCATGGTCCTAGGTACTGTTGGAGCTGCAGGGTCAGGGTGCATGACCCTAGGTACTGGTGGAGCTGCAGGCTCAGGGTGCATCGTCCTAGGTACTAGTGGAGCTGCAGGGTCAGGGTGCATGACCCTAGATACTGGTGGAGCTGCAGGCTCAGGGTGCATGGCCCTAGGTACTGGTGGAGCTGCAGGCTCAGGGTGCATGGCCCTAGGTACTGGTGGAGCTGCAGGCTCAGGGTGCATGGTCCTCCGTACTGGTGGAGCTGCAGGCTCAGCGTGCATGGCCCTAGGTACTGGTGGAGCTGCAGGCTCAAGGTGCATGGTCCTCAGTACTGGTGGAGCTGCCGGCTCAGCGTGCATGACCCTAGGTACTGGTGGAGCTGCAGGGTCAGGGTGCATCGCCCTAGGTACTGGTGGAGCTGCAGGGTCAGGGTGCATGACCCTACGTACTGGTGGAGCTGCAGGCTCAGGGTGCATGGCCCTAGGTACTGGTGGAGCTGCAGGCTCAGGGTGCATCGCCCTAGCTACTGGTGGAGCTGCAGGGTCAGGGTGCATGACCCCAGGTACTGGTGGAGCTGCAGGGTCAGGGTCATGACCCTAGGTACTGGTGGAGCTGCAGGGTCAGGGTTCATGACCCTAGGTACTGGTGGAGCTGCTGGCTCAGGGTCATGACTCTAGGTACTAGTGGAGCTGCAGGGTCAGGGTGCATGACCCTAGGTACTGGTGGAGCTGCTGGCTCAGGGTCATGACTCTAGGTACTAGTGGAGCTGCAGGGTCAGGGTGCATGATCCTAGGTACTGGTGGGGCTGCAGGCTCAGGGTGCATGGCCCTCTGTACTGGTGGAGCGGCAGGCTCTGGGTGCATGGCCCTAGGTACTGGTGGAGCTGCAGGGTCAGGGTGCATGGTCCTAGGTACTGGTGGAGCTGCAGGCTCAGGGTGCATGGCCGTAGGTACTGGTGGAGTTGCAGGGTCAGGGTGCAATACCCTAGGTACTGGTGGAGCTGCAGGGTCAGGGGACATGGCCCTAGGTACTGGTGGAGCTGTAGGCTCAGGGTGCATGGCCCTAGGTACTGGTGGAGCTGCAGGCTCAGGGTGCATGGCCCTAGGTACTGGTGGAGCTGCAGGCTCAGGGTTCATGGCCCTAGGTACTGGTGGAGCTGCAGGGTCAGGGTGCATGACCCTTGGTACTGGTGGAGCTGCAAGGTCAGGGTGCATGGCCCTAGGTACTGGTGGAACTGCAGGATCAGGGTGCATGGCCCGAGGTACTGGTGGAGCTGCAGGGTCAGGGTCATGACCCTAGGTACTGGTGGACCTGCAGGGTCAGGGTGCATGACCCAGGTACTGGTGGAGCTGCAGCGTCAGGGTGCATGGCCCTAGGTACTGGTGGAGCTGCAGGGTCAGGGTGCATGGCCCTAGGTACTGGTGGAGCTGCAGGGTCAGGGTGCATGGCCCTCGGTACTGGTGGAGCTCAGGCTCAGGGTGCATGGCCCTAGGTACTGGTGGAGCTGCAGTGTCAGGGTGCATGACCCTAGGTACTGGTGGAGCTGCAGGGTCAGGGTGCATGACCCTAGGTACTGGTGGAGCTACAGGCTCAGGGTGCATGGCCCTAGGTACTGTTGGAGCTGCAGGGTCAGCATGCATGGCCCTAGGTACTGGTGGAGCTGCAGGGTCAGGGTGCATGACCCTAGGTACTGGTGGAGCTGCAGGGTCAAGGTGCATGACTCTAGGAACTGGTGGAGCTGCAGGGTCAGGGTCATGACGCTAGGTACTGCTGGAGCTGCAGGCTCAGGGTGCATGGCCCTAGACTGGTTGAGCTGCAGGCTCAGGGTGCATGGCCCTAGGTACTGGTGGAGCTGCAGGCTCAGGGTGCATGGTCCTCCGTACTGGTGGAGCTGCAGGCTCAGCGTGCATGGCCCTAGGTACTGGTGGAGCTGCAGGCTCAGGGTGCATGGTCCTCAGTACTGGTGGAGCTGCCGGCTCAGGGTGCATGACCCTAGGTACTGGTGGAGCTGCAGGGTCAGGGTGCATCGCCATAGGGACTGGTGGAGCTGCAGGGTCAGGGTGCATGACCCTACGTACTGGTGGAGCTGCAGGCTCAGGGTGCATGGCCCTAGGTACTGGTGGAGCTGCAGGGTCAGGGTGCATGACCCTAGGTACTGGTGGAGCTGCAGGCTCAGGGTGCATCACCCTAGTTACTGGTGGAGCTGCAGAGTCAGGGTGCATGACCCTAGGTACTGGTGGAGCTGCAGGGTCAGGGTCATGACCCTAGGTACTGGTGGAGCTGCAGGGTCAGGGTTCATGACCCTAGGTACTGGTGGAAAGTGGCATACGTGTGGTGACTATGGCAGCGTCAGTCATGCTGCATGCTCAGGCTTCATGGCCCTAGGTACTAGTGGAGCTGCAGGCTCAGGGTGCATGACCCTAGGTACTGGTGGAGCTGCAGGGTCAGGGTGCATGACTCTTGGTACTGGTGGAGCTGCAGGGTCAGGGTGCATGACCCTAGGTACTGGTGGAGCTGCAGGCTCAGGGTCATGACTCTAGGTACTAGTGGAGCTGCAGGGTCAGGGTGCATGATCCTAGGTACTGGTGGAGCTGCAGGCTCAGGGTGCATGGCCCTCTGTACTGGTGGAGCGGCAGGCTCAGGGTGCATGGCCCTAGGTACTGGTGGAGCTGCAGGGTCAGGGTGCATGACCCTAGGTACTGGTGGAGCTGCAGGGTCAGGGTCATGACCCTAGGTACTGGTGGAGCTGCAGGGTCAGGGTGCATGACCCTAGGTACTGGTGGAGCTGCAGCGTCAGGGTGCATGGCCCTAGGTTCTGGTGGAGTTGCAGGGTCAGGGTGCATGGCCCTAGGTACTGGTGGAGCTGCAGGGTCAGGGTCATGACCCTAGGTACTGGTGGAGCTGCAGGGTCAGGGTGCATGACCCTAGGTACTGGTGGAGCTGCAGTGTCAGGGTGCATGGCCCTAGGTTCTGGTGGAGCTGCAGGGTCAGGGTGCATGGCCCTAGGTACTGGTGGAGCTGCAGGGTCAGGGTGCATGGCCCTAGGTACTGGTGGAGCTCAGGCTCAGGGTGCATGGCCCTAGGTACTGGTGGAGCTGCAGGGTCAGGGTGCATGACCCTAGGTACTGGTGGAGCTGCAGGGTCAGGGTGCATGGCCCTAGGTACTGGTGGAGCTGCAGGGTCAGGGTGCCTGGCCCAAGGTACTGGTGGAGCTGCAGGGTCAGGGTGCATGGTCCTAGGTACTGGTGGAGCTGCAGGGTCAGGGTGCATGACCCTAGATACTGGTGGAGCTGCAGGGTCAGGGTGCATGACCCTAGGTACTGGTGGAGCTGCAGGCTCAGGGTGCATGGCCCTAGGTACTGTTGGAGCTGCAGGGTCAGCGTGCATGGTCCTAGGTAATGGTGGAGCTGCAGGGTCAGGGTGCATGACCCTAGATACTGGTGGATCTGCAGGGTCAGGGTGCATGGCCCTAGGTACTGGTGGAGCTGCAGGGTCAAGGTGCATGACTCTAGGTACTGGTGGAGCTGCAGGGTCAGGGTCATGACGCTAGGTACTGCTGGAGCTGCAGGGTCAGGGTGCATGGCCCTAGGTACTGGTGGAGCTGCAGGCTCATGGTGCATTGCCCTAGGTACTGGTGGAGCTGCAGGCTCAGGGTGCATGGTCCTAGGTACTTGTGGAGCTGCAGGCTCAGGGTTCATGACCCTAGGTACTGGTGGAGCTGCAGGGTCAGGGTGCATGGCCCTAGGTACTGGTGGAGCTGCAGGGTCAGGGTGCCTGGCCCAAGGTATTGGTGGAGCTGCAGGGTCAGGGTGCATGACCCTAGGTACTGATGGAGCTGCAGGGTCAGGGTGCATGACCCTAGGTACTGGTGGAGCTGCAGGGTCAGGGTGCATGCCCCTAGGTACTGGAGGAGCTGCAGGGTCAGGGTGCATGACCCTAGGTACTGGTGGAGCTGCCCCGTCAGTGTGCATGGCCCTAGGTACTGGTGGAGCTGCAGGGTCAGGGTGCATGGCCCTAGGTACTGGTGGAGCTGCAGGCTCAGGGTGCATGGCTCTAGGTACTGGTGGAGCTGCAGGGTCAGGGTCATGACTCTAGGTACTGGAGGAGCTGCAGGGTCAGGGTGCATGGCCTAAGTACTGGCGGAGCTACAGGGTAAGGGTCATGACTCTAGGTACTGGTGTAGCTGCAGGGTCCGGGTGCATGATTGTAGGTACTGGTGGAGCTGCAGGGTCAGGGTGCATGGTCCTAGGTACTGGTGGAGCTGCAGGGTCAGGGTGCATGCCCCTAGGTACTGGTGGAGCTGCAGGGTCAGGGTGTATGACCCTAGGTACTGGTGGAGCTGCAGCGTCAGTGTGCATGGCCCTAGGTACTGGTGGAGCTGCAGGGTCAGGGTGCATGGCCCTAGGTACTGGTTGAGCTGCAGGCTCAGGGTGCATGGCTCTAGGTACTGATGGAGCTGCAGGGTCAGGGTCATGACTCTAGGTACTGGAGGAGCTGCAGGGTCAGGGTGCATGGCCTAAGTGCTGGCGGAGCTACAGGTTCAGGGTCATGACTCTAGGTACTGGTGTAGCTGCAGGGTCCGGGTGCATGATTGTAGGTACTGGTGGAGCTGCAGGCTCAGGGTGCATGGCCCTCTGTACTGGTGGAGCGGCAGGCTCAGGGTGCATGGCCTAAGTACTGGCGGAGCTACAGGGTCAGGGTCATGACTCTAGGTACTAGTGGAGCTGCAGGGTCAGGGTGCATGATCCTAGGTACTGGTGGAGCTGCAGGCTCAGGGTGCATGGCCCTCTGTACTGTTGGAGCGGCAGGCTCAGGGTGCATGGTCCTGGATACTGGTGGAGCTGCAGGGTCAGGGTGCATGGTCCTAGCTACTGGTGGAGCTGCAGGCTCAGGGTGCATGGCCCTAGGTACTGGTGGAGTTGCAGGGTCAGGGTGCATGACCCTAGGTACTGGTGGAGCTGCAGTGTCAGGGGGCATGGCCCTAGGTACTGGTGGAGCTGTAGGCTCAGGGTGCATGGCCCTAGATACTGGTGGAGCTGCAGGCTCAGGGTGCATGGCCCTAGGTACTGGTGGAGCTGCAGGCTCAGGGTTCAAGGCCCTAGGTACTGGTGGAGCTGCAGGCTCAGGGTGCATGGCCCTAGGTACTGGTGGAGCTGCAGGGTCAGGGTGCATGACCCTTGGTACTGGTGGAGCTGCAGGGTCAGGGTGCATGGCCCTAGGTACTGGTGGAGCTGCAGGGTCAGGGTGCATGGCCCTAGGTACTGGTGGAGCTGCAGGGTCAGGGTGCATGGCCCTAGGTACTGGTGGAGCTCAGGCTCAGGGTGCATGGCCCTAGGTACTGGTGGAGCTGCAGGGTCAGGGTGCATGACCCTAGGTACTGGTGGAGCTGCAGGGTCAGGGTCCAAGACCCTAGGTACTGGTGGAGCTGCAGGCTCAGGGTGCATGGCCCTAGGTACTGTTGGAGCTGCAGGGTCAGCATGCATGGCCCTAGGTACTGGTGGAGCTGCAGGGTCAGGGTGCATGACCCTAGGTACTGGTGGAGCTGCAGGGTCAGGGTGCATGGCCCTAGGTACTGGTGGAGCTGCAGGGTCAAGGTGCATAACTCTAGGTACTGGTGGAGCTGCAGGGTCAGGGTCATGACACTAGGTACTGCTGGAGCTGCAGGCTCAGGGTGCATGGCCCTAGACTGGTTGAGCTGCAGGCTCAGGGTGCATGGCTCTAGGTACTGGTGGAGCTGCAGGCTCAGGGTCATGACTCTAGGTACTGGAGGAGCTGCAGGGTCAGGGTGCATGGCCTAAGTACTGGCGGAGCTACAGGGTCAGGGTCATGACTCTAGGTACTAGTGGAGCTGCAGGGTCAGGGTGCATGACCCTAGGTACTGGTGGAGCTGCAGGGTCAGGGTGCATGGCCCTAGGTACTGGTGGAGCTGCAGGGTCAAGGTGCATAACTCTAGGTACTGGTGGAGCTGCAGGGTCAGGGTCATGACACTAGGTACTGCTGGAGCTGCAGGCTCAGGGTGCATGGCCCTAGGTACTGGTGGAGTTGCAGGGTCAGGGTGCATGACCCTAGGTACTGGTGGAGCTGCAGGGTCAGGGGGCATGGCCCTAGGTACTGGTGGAGCTGTAGGCTCAGGGTGCATGGCCCTAGATACTGGTGGAGCTGCAGGCTCAGGGTGCATGGCCCTAGGTACTGGTGGAGCTGCAGGCTCAGGGTTCAAGGCCCTAGGTACTGGTGGAGCTGCAGGCTCAGGGTGCATGGCCCTAGGTACTGGTGGAGCTGCAGGGTCAGGGTGCATGGCCCTAGGTACTGGTGGAGCTCAGGCTCAGGGTGCATGGCCCTAGGTACTGGTGGAGCTGCAGGGTCAGGGTGCATGACCCTAGGTACTGGTGGAGCTGCAGGGTCAGGGTCCAAGACCCTAGGTACTGGTGGAGCTGCAGGCTCAGGGTGCATGGCCCTAGGTACTGTTGGAGCTGCAGGGTCAGCATGCATGGCCCTAGGTACTGGTGGAGCTGCAGGGTCAGGGTGCATGACCCTAGGTACTGGTGGAGCTGCAGGGTCAGGGTGCATGGCCCTAGGTACTGGTGGAGCTGCAGGGTCAAGGTGCATAACTCTAGGTACTGGTGGAGCTGCAGGGTCAGGGTCATGACACTAGGTACTGCTGGAGCTGCAGGCTCAGGGTGCATGGCCCTAGACTGGTTGAGCTGCAGGCTCAGGGTGCATGGCTCTAGGTACTGGTGGAGCTGCAGGGTCAGGGTCATGACTCTAGGTACTGGAGGAGCTGCAGGGTCAGGGTGCATGGCCTAAGTACTGGCGGAGCTACAGGGTCAGGGTCATGACTCTAGGTACTAGTGGAGCTGCAGGGTCAGGGTGCATGATCCTAGGTACTGGTGGAGCTGCAGGCTCAGGGTGCATGGCCCTCTGTACTGGTGGAGCGGCAGGCTCAGGGTGCATCGCCCTAGGTACTGGTGGAGCTGCAGGGTCAGGGTGCATGGTCCTAGCTACTGGTGGAGCTGCAGGCTCAGGGTGCATGGCCCTAGGTACTGGTGGAGTTGCAGGGTCAGGGTGCATGACCCTAGGTACTGGTGGAGCTGCAGGGTCAGGGGGCATGGCCCTAGGTACTGGTGGAGCTGTAGGCTCAGGGTGCATGGCCCTAGATACTGGTGGAGCTGCAGGCTCAGGGTGCATGGCCCTAGGTACTGGTGGAGCTGCAGGCTCAGGGTTCAAGGCCCTAGGTACTGGTGGAGCTGCAGGCTCAGGGTGCATGGCCCTAGGTACTGGTGGAGCTGCAGGGTCAGGGTGCATGACCCTTGGTACTGGTGGAGCTGCAGGGTCAGGGTGCATGGCCCTAGGTACTGGTGGAGCTGCAGGGTCAGGGTGCATGGCCCTAGGTACTGGTGGAGCTGCAGGGTCAGGGTCATGACCCTAGGTACTGGTGGAGCTGCAGGGTCAGGGTGCATGACCCTAGGTACTGGTGGAGCTGCAGCGTCAGGGTGCATGGCCCTAGGTACTGGTGGAGCTGCAGGGTCAGGGTGCATGGCCCTAGGTACTGGTGGAGCTGCAGGCTCAGGGTGCATGACTCTAGGTACTGGTGGAGCTGCAGGGTCAGGGTGCATGACCCTAGGTACTGGTGGAGCTGCAGGGTCAGGGTGCATGACCCTAGGTACTGGTGGAGCTGCAGGCTCAGGGTGCATGGCCCTAGGTACTGTTGGAGCTGCAGGGTCAGCGTGCATGGCCCTAGGTACTGGTGGAGCTGCAGGGTCAGGGTGCATGACCCTAGGTACTGGTGGAGCTGCAGGGTCAGGGTGCATGGTCCTAGGTACTGGTGGAGCTGCAGGGTCAAGGTGCATGACTCTAGGTACTGGTGGAGCTGCAGGGTCAGGGTCATGACACTAGGTACTGCTGGAGCTGCAGGGTCAGGGGGCATGGCCCTAGGTACTGGTGGAGCTGTATGCTCAGGGTGCATGGCCCTAGGTACTGGTGGAGCTGCAGGCTCAGGGTGCATGGCCCTAGGTACTGGTAGAGCTGCAGGCTCAGGGTTCAAGGCCCTAGGTACTGGTGGAGCTGCAGGCTCAGGGTGCATGGCCCTAGGTACTGGTGGAGCTGCAGGGTCAGGGTGCATGACCCTTGGTACTGGTGGAGCTGCAGGGTCAGGGTGCATGGCCCTAGGTACTGGTGGAGCTGCAGGGTCAGGGTCATGACCCTAGGTACTGGTGGAGCTGCAGGGTCAGGGTGCATGACCCTAGGTACTGGTGGAGCTGCAGCGTCAGGGTGCATGGCTCTAGGTTCTGGTGGAGCTGCAGGGTCAGGGTGCATGACCCTAGGTACTGGTGGAGCTGCAGGGTCAGGGTGCATGGCCCTAGGTACTGGCGGAGCTCAGGCTCAGGGCGCATGGCCCTAGGTACTGGTGGAGCTGCAGGGTCAGGGTGCATGACCCTAGGTACTGGTGGAGCTGCAGGGTCAGGGTGCATGACCCTAGGTACTGGTGGAGCTGCAGGCTCAGGGTGCATGGCCCTAGGTACTGTTGGAGCTGCAGGGTCAGCGTGCATGGTCCTAGGTACTGGTGGAGCTGCAGGGTCAGGGTGCATGACCCTAGATACTGGTGGAGCTGCAGGGTCAAGGTGCATGGCCCTAGGTACTGGTGGAGCTGCAGGGTCAAGGTGCGTGACTCTAGGTACTGGTGGAGCTGCAGGGTCAGGGTCATGACGCTAGGTACTGCTGGAGCTGCAGGGTCAGGGTGCATGGCCCTAGGTACTGGTGGAGCTGCAGGCTCAGGGTGCATAGCCCTAGGTACTGGTGGAGCTGCAGGCTCAGGGTGCATGGTCCTAGGTACTTGTGGAGCTCCAGGCTCAGGGTTCATGACCCTATGTACTGGTGGAGCTGCAGGGTCAGGGTGCATGGCCCTAGGTACTGGTGGAGCTGCAGGGTAAGGGTGCCTGGCCCAAGCTACTGGTGAAGCTGCAGGGTCAGGGTGCATGACCCTAGGTACCGATGGAGCTGCAGGGTCAGGGTGCATGACCCTAGGTACTGGTGGAGCTGCAGGGTCAGGGTGCATGCCCCTAGGTACTGGTAGAGCTGCAGGGTTAGGGTGCATGACCCTAGGTACTGGTGGAGCTGCAGCGTCAGTGTGCATGGCCCTAGGTACTAGTGGAGCTGCAGGGTCAGGGTGCATGGCCCTAGGTACTGGTGGAGCTGCAGGCTCAGGGTGCATGGCTCTAGGTACTGGTGGAGCTGCAGGGTCAGGGTCATGACTCTAGGTACTGGCGGAGCTACAGGGTCAGGGTCATGACTCTAGGTACTGGTGTAGCTGCAGGCTCAGGGTGCATGGCCCTAGGTACTGGTGGAGATGCAGGCTCAGGGTGCATGACCCTATGTACTGGTGGAGCTGCACGGTCAGGGTCATGACTCTAGGTACTGGTGGAGCTGCAGGGTCAGGGTCATCACTCTAGGTACTGGTGGGGCTGCAGGTTCAGGGTGCCTGACCCTAGGTACTGGTGGAGCTGCAGGGTCAGGGTCTTGACCTTAGGTACTGGTGGAGCTGCAGACTCAGGGTGCGTGACCCTAGGTACTGGTGGAGCTGGAGGCTCAGGGTGCATGGCCCTAGGTACTGGTGGAGCTGCAGGTTCAGGGTGCATGGCCCTAGGTACTGGTGGAGCTGCAGGCTCATGGTGCATGGTCATAGGTACTTGTGGAGCTGCAGGCTCAGGGTTCATGACCCTAGGTACTGGTGGAGCTGCAGGGTCAGGGTGCATGGCCCCAGGTACTGGTGGAGCTGCAGGGTCAGGGTGCCTGGCCCAAGGTACTGGTGGAGCTGCAGGGTCAGGGTGCATGACCCTAGGTACTGATGGAGCTGCAGGGTCAGGGTGTATGATCCTAGGTACTGGTGGAGCTGCAGGGTCAGGGTGCATGGCCCTAGGTACTGGTGGAGCTGCAGGGTCAGGGTGCATGGCCCTAGGTACTGGTGGAGCTCAGGCTCAGGGTGCATGGCCCTAGGTACTGGTGGAGCTACAGGGTCAGGGTTCATGACCCTAGGTACTGGTGGAAAGGGGCATACGTGTGGTGACTATGGCAGCGCCAGTCATGCTGCAGGCTCAGGCTTCATGGCCCTAGGTACTAGTGGAGCTGCAGGGTCAGGGTGCATGACCCTACGTACTGGTGGAGCTGCAGGCTCAGGGTGCATGACTCTAGGTACTGGTGGAGCTGCAGGGTCAGGGTGCATGACCCTAGGTACTGGTGGAGCTGCAGGTTCAGGGTCATGACTCTAGGTACTAGTGGAGCTGCAGGGTCAGGGTGCATGATCCTAGGTACTGGTGGAGCTGCAGGCTCAGGGTGCATGGCCCTCTGTACTGGTGGAGCTGCAGGCTCAGGGTGCATGGCCCTAGGTACTGGTGGAGTTGCAGGGTCAGGGTGCATGACCCTAGGTACTGGTGGAGCTGCAGGGTCAGGGGGCATGGCCCTAGGTACTGGTGGAGCTGTAGGCTCAGGGTGCATGGCCCTAGGTACTGGTGGAGCTGCAGGCTCAGGGTGCATGGCCCTAGGTACTGGTGGAGCTGCAGACTCAGGGTTCAAGGCCCTAGGTACTGGTGGAGCTGCAGGCTCAGGGTGCATGGCCCTAGGTACTGGTGGAGCTGCAGACTCAGGGTGCATGACCCTAGGTACTGATGGAGCTGCAGGCTCAGGGTTCATGGCCCTAGGTACTGGTGGAGATGCAGGCTCGGGGTGCATGGCCCTAGGTACTGGTGGAGCTGCAGGGTCAATGTACATGGCCCTAGGTACTGGTGGAGCTGCAGGGTCAGGGTGCATGACCCTAGGTACTGGTGGAGCTGCAGGGTCAGGGTGCATGACCCTAGGTACTGGTGGAGCTGCAGGGTCAGGGTGCATGGCCCTAGGTACTGGTGGAGCTGCAGGCTCAGGGTCCATGGCCCTAGGTACTGGTGGAGCTGCAGGCTCAGGGTGCATGACTCTAGGTACTGGTGGAGCTGCAGGGTCAGGGTGCATGACCCTAGGTACTGGTGGAGCTGCAGGTTCAGGGTCATGACTCTAGGTACTGGTGGAGCTGCAGGGTCAGGGTGCATGGCCCCAGGTACTGGTGGAGCTGCAGGGTCAGGGTGCCTGGCCCAAGGTACTGGTGGAGCTGCAGGGTCAGGGTGCATGACCCTAGGTACTGATGGAGTTGCAGGGTCAGGGTGCATGATCCTAGGTACTGGTGGAGCTGCAGGGTCAGGGTGCATGGCCCTAGGTACTGGTGGAGCTGCAGGGTCAGGGTGCATGGCCCTAGGTACTGGTGGAGCTCAGGCTCAGGGTGCATGGCCCTAGGTACTGGTGGAGCTACAGGGTCAGGGTTCATGACCCTAGGTACTGGTGGAAAGGGGCATACGTGTGGTGACTATGGCAGCGCCAGTCATGCTGCAGGCTCAGGCTTCATGGCCCTAGGTACTAGTGGAGCTGCAGGGTCAGGGTGCATGACCCTACGTACTGGTGGAGCTGCAGGCTCAGGGTGCATGACTCTAGGTACTGGTGGAGCTGCAGGGTCAGGGTGCATGACCCTAGGTACTGGTGGAGCTGCAGGTTCAGGGTCATGACTCTAGGTACTAGTGGAGCTGCAGGGTCAGGGTGCATGATCCTAGGTACTGGTGGAGCTGCAGGCTCAGGGTGCATGGCCCTCTGTACTGCTGGAGCTGCAGGCTCAGGGTGCATGGCCCTAGGTACTGGTGGAGTTGCAGGGTCAGGGTGCATGACCCTAGGTACTGGTGGAGCTGCAGGGTCAGGGGGCATGGCCCTAGGTACTGGTGGAGCTGTAGGCTCAGGGTGCATGGCCCTAGGTACTGGTGGAGCTGCAGGCTCAGGGTGCATGGCCCTAGGTACTGGTGGAGCTGCAGACTCAGGGTTCAAGGCCCTAGGTACTGGTGGAGCTGCAGGCTCAGGGTGCATGGCCCTAGGTACTGGTGGAGCTGCAGACTCAGGGTGCATGACCCTAGGTACTGATGGAGCTGCAGGCTCAGGGTTCATGGCCCTAGGTACTGGTGGAGATGCAGGCTCAGGGTGCATGGCCCTAGGTAATGGTGGAGCTGCAGGGTCAATGTACATGGCCCTAGGTACTGGTGGAGCTGCAGGGTCAGGGTGCATGACCCTAGGTACTGGTGGAGCTGCAGGGTCAGGGTGCATGACCCTAGGTACTGGTGGAGCTGCAGGGTCAGGGTGCATGGCCCTAGGTACTGGTGGAGCTGCAGGCTCAGGGTCCATGGCCCTAGGTACTGGTGGAGCTGCAGGGTCAGGGTCATGACCCTAGGTACTGGTGGAGTTGCAGGCTCAGGGTGCATGGCCCTAGGTACTGGTGGAGCTGCAGGGCCAGGGTGCATGACCCTAGGTACTAGTGGAGCTGCAGGCTCAGGGTGCATGGCCCTGGGGTACTGGTGGAGCTGCAGACTCAGGGTGCATGACCCTAGGTACTGGTGGATCTGCAGGCTCAGGGGTCATGGCCCTAGGTACTGGTGGAGATGCAGGCTCAGGGTGCATGGCCCTAGGTACTGGTGGAGCTGCAGGCTCAGGGTGCATGACCCTAGGTACTGGTGGAGCTGCAGGCTCAGGGTGCATGGCCCTAGGTAGTGGTGGAGCTGCAGGGTCAGGGTGCTTGACCCTAGGTACTGGTGGAGCTGCAGGCTCTGGGGTAATGACCCTAGGTACTGGTGGAGCTGCAGGCTCAGAGTTCGAGGCCCTAGGTACTGGTGGAGTTGCAGGCTCAGGGTGCATGGCCCTAAGCACTGGTGGAGCTTCAGGCTCAGGGTGCATGGTCCTAGGTACTGGTGGAGCTGCAGGCTCAGGGTGCATCGCCCTAGGTACTGGTGGAGCTGCAGGGTCAGGGTGCATCACCCTAGGTACTGGTGGGGCTGCAGGCTCAGGGTGCATGGTCCTAGGTACTGGTGGAGCTGCAGGCTCTGGGGTAATGACCGTAGGTACTATTGGAGCTGCAGGCTCAGGGTTCAGGGCCCTAGGTACTGGTGGAGCTGCAGGGTCAGGGTCATGACCCTAGGTACTGGTGGAGCTGCAGGCTCAGGGTGCATGACCCTAGGTACTGGTGGAGCTGCAGGCTCAGGGTGCATCACCCTAGGTACTGGTGGAGCTGCAGGGTCAGGGTTCATGACCCTAGGTACTGGTGGAGCTGCAGGGTCAGGGTGCATGGCCCTAGGTACTGGTGGAGCTGCAGGGTCAGGGTGCATGGCCCTAGGTACTGGTGGAGCTGCAGGGTCAGGGTCATGACCCTAGATACTGGTGGAGCTGCAGGCTCAGGGTGCATGGCCCTAGGTACTGGTGGAGCTGCAGGGCCAGGGTGCATGGCCCTAGGTACTGGTGGAGCTGCAGGGCCAGGGTGCATGACCCTAGGTACTGGTGGAGCTGCAGGCTCAGGGCGCATGGCCCTGGTGTACTGGTGGAGCTGCGGGCTCAGAGTGCATGACCCTAGGTAATGGTGGAGCTGCAGACTCAGGGTGCATGACCCTAGGTACTGGTGGAGCTGCAGGCTCAGGGGTCATGGCCCTAGGTACTGGTGGAGATGCAGGCTCAAGGTGCATGGCCCTTGGTACTTGTGGAGCTGCAGGGTCAGGGTGCATGACCCTAGGTACTGGTGTAGCTGCAGGCTCAGGGTGCATAGCCCTAGGTACTGGTGGAGCTGCAGGCTCAGGGTGCATGACCCTAGGTACTGGTGGAGCTGCAGGCTCTGGGGTAATGACCCTAGGTACTGGTGGAGACGCAGGCTCAGAGTTCAAGGCCCTAGGTACTGGTGGAGTTGCAGGCTCAGGGTGCATGGCCCTAGGCACTGGTGGAGCTGCAGGGTCAGGGTCATGACCCTAGGTACTGGTGGAGCTGCAGGCTCAGGGTGCATGACACTAGGTACTTGTGGAGCTGCAGGCTCAGGGTGCATCGCCCTAGGTACTGGTGGAGCTGCAGGGTCAGGATGCATGACCCTAGGTACTGGTGGAGCTTCAGGCTCAGGGTTCATGGCCCTAGGTACTGGTGGAGTTGCAGGCTCAGAGTGCATGACCCTAGGTACTGGTGGAGCTTCAGGCTCAGGGTTCATGGCCCTAGGTACTGGTGGAGTTGCAGGCTCAGGGTGCATGGCCCTAGGCACTGGTGGAGCTGCAGGCTCAGGGTGAATGGTCCTAGGTACTGGTGGAGCTGCAGGCTCAGGGTGCATCGCCCTAGGTACTGGTGGAGCTGCAGGGTCAGAGTTCAAGGCCCTAGGTGCTGGTGGAGTTGCAGGCTTAGGGTGCATGGCCCTAGGCACTGGTGGAGCTGCAGGCTCAGGGTGCATGGTCCTAGGTACTGGTGGAGCTGCAGGCTCAGGGTGCATCGCCCTAGGTACTGGTGGAGCTGCAGGGTCAGGGTGCATTACCCTAGGTACTGGTGGGGCTGCAGGCTCAGGGTGCATGCTCCTAGGTACTGGTGGAGCTGCAGGCTCTGGGTTAATGACCGTAGGTACTGGTGGAGCGGCAGGCTCAGGGTTCAAGGCCCTAGGTACTGGTGGAGCTGCAGGGTCAGGGTCATGACCCTAGACACTGGTGGAGCTGCAGGCTCAGGGTGCATGACCCTAGGTACTGGTGGAGCTGCAGGCTCAGGGTGCATCGCCCTAGGTACTGGTGGAGCTGCACGGTCAGGGTTCATGACCCTAGGTACTGGTGGAGCTGCAGGGTCAGGGTGCTTGGCCCTAGGTACTGGTGGATCTGCAGGCTCAGGGTGCATTGCCCTAGGTACTGGTGGAGCTGCAGGGTCAGGGTGCATGACCAAAGGTACTGGTGGAGCTGCAGGCTCAGGGTGCATGGTCCTAGGTACTGGTGGAGCTGCAGGCTCTGGGGTAATGACCCTAGGTACTGGTGGAGCTGCAGGCTCAGGGTTCAAGGCCCTAGGTACTGGTGGAGCTGCAGGGTTGGGGTCATGACCCTAGGTACTGGTGGAGCTGCAGGCTCAGGGTGCATGACACTAGGTACTTGTGGAGCTGCAGGCTCAGGGTGCATCGCCCTAGGTACTGGTGGAGCTGCAGGGTCAGGATGCATGAACCTAGGTACTGGTGGAGCTTCAGGCTCAGGGTTCATGGCCCTAGGTACTGGTGGAGTTGCAGGCTCAGGGTGCATGGCCCTAGGCACTGGTGGAGCTGCAGGCTCAGGGTGAATGGTCCTAGGTACTGGTGGAGCTGCAGGGTCAGGGTGCATGGCCCTAGGTACTGGTGGAGCTGCAGGGTCAGGGTGCATGGCCCTAGGTACTGGTGGAGCTGCAGGGTCAGGGTCATGACCCTAGATACTGGTGGAGCTGCAGGCTCAGGGTGCATGGCCCTAGGTACTGGTGGAGCTGCAGGGCCAGGGTGCATGGCCCTAGGTACTGGTGGAGCTGCAGGGCCAGGGTGCATGACCCTAGGTACTGGTGGAGCTGCAGGCTCAGGGCGCATGGCCCTGGTGTACTGGTGGAGCTGCGGGCTCAGGGTGCATGACCCTAGGTAATGGTGGAGCTGCAGACTCAGGGTGCATGACCCTAGGTACTGGTGGAGCTGCAGGCTCAGGGGTCATGGCCCTAGGTACTGGTGGAGATGCAGGCTCAGGGTGCATGGCCCTTGGTACTTGTGGAGCTGCAGGGTCAGGGTGCATGACCCTAGGTACTGGTGTAGCTGCAGGCTCAGGGTGCATAGCCCTAGGTACTGGTGGAGCTGCAGGCTCAGGGTGCATGACCCTAGGTACTGGTGGAGCTGCAGGCTCTGGGGTAATGACCCTAGGTACTGGTGGAGCTGCAGGCTCAGAGTTCAAGGCCCTAGGTACTGGTGGAGTTGCAAGCTCAGGGTGCATGGCCCTAGGCACTGGTGGAGCTGCAGGGTCAGGGTCATGACCCTAGGTACTGGTGGAGCTGCAGGCTCAGGGTGCATGACACTAGGTACTTGTGGAGCTGCAGGCTCAGGGTGCATCGCCCTAGGTACTGGTGGAGCTGCAGGGTCAGGATGCATGACCCTAGGTACTGGTGGAGCTTCAGGCTCAGGGTTCATGGCCCTAGGTACTGGTGGAGTTGCAGGCTCAGAGTGCATGACCCTAGGTACTGGTGGAGCTTCAGGCTCAGGGTTCATGGCCCTAGGTACTGGTGGAGTTGCAGGCTCAGGGTGCATGGCCCTAGGCACTGGTGGAGCTGCAGGGTCAGGGTGAATGGTCCTAGGTACTGGTGGAGCTGCAGGCTCAGGGTGCATCGCCCTAGGTACTGGTGGAGCTGCAGGGTCAGAGTTCAAGGCCCTAGGTGCTGGTGGAGTTGCAGGCTCAGGGTGCATGGCCCTAGGCACTGGTGGAGCTGCAGGCTCAGGGTTCATGGTCCTAGGTACTGGTGGAGCTGCAGGCTCAGGGTGCATCGCCCTAGGTACTGGTGGAGCTGCAGGGTCAGGGTGCATTACCCTATGTACTGGTGGGGCTGCAGGCTCAGGGTGCATGCTCCTAGGTACTGGTGGAGCTGCAGGCTCTGGGTTAATGACCCTAGGTACTGGTGGAGCGGCAGGCTCAGGGTTCAAGGCCCTAGGTACTGGTGGAGCTGCAGGGTCAGGGTCATGACCCTAGGTACTGGTGGAGCTGCAGGCTCAGGGTGCATGACCCTAGGTACTGGTGGAGCTGCAGGCTCAGGGTGCATCGCCCTAGGTACTGGTGGAGCTGCACGGTCAGGGTTCATGACCCTAGGTACTGGTGGAGCTGCAGGTTCAGGGTGCTTGGCCCTAGGTACTGGTGGATCTGCAGGCTCAGGGT